>NC_061508.1:286338041-286359875 GCF_022539505.1 Lolium rigidum
ATCCAAGACGGCGCAGAGGTGCCGGAGTGCATGGCACGGAACTCTTCATCGGTGGCATGCCATGGGCATGTCACAGGATGCATGATTTTTTCGCAATGTTTAAATTTGAATTTAGGCCGCATTACGTGTGACATGCAAAGGTGCATGTCACCTGGTGGTGGTGAGCAACTACCCTCATTTACGGCGGCGTGAGCGGCGGGCGCCCGCGTGGCCAGCACGCTGCCTCGTGGCCGCCTCGGTTTCCACGCGGAGACCATTAGCGTAGATGACTAACCTTCCCGCGTCACGGTTAGCGACTATGACTATAAGGGCAAAACGCTAAACTCTCTCGTTCCATTCACTTTCTTCCTCTCTCCACCTAACAAACATTTGTTAGTCGCTCTCTCCTCCAGCAATGTCTTCAAAATTCAGGTCGTCGGCGGTCAAGTACGCGGAGAAAAACGCCGGCTCGAAATTTCGGCGCTTCCAGAAGCTAAGTGGGCTCGCCGTCGCGGCCGCCGCCGCCAGCAAAAGCGCGTCCGTCTTTGTGCTCACTCGGGTTAGTTTCCTTCGCCATGTACTTTCGTTTCTTCTTCCGGGCTCAAGCTCTCCGGTCAATGTCTTCAAAATTCAGGTCGTCGGCGGTCAAGTACGCGGAGAAAAAGCCCGGCTCGAAGTTCGAGACGGCTTCAGAAGCCAAGTGGGCTCGCCGTCGCCGCCTGCCGCCGCCGCCGGCACGCGTCCGTGCTGTGCTCACCAGGGTTAGTTTCCTTCGCCATGTACCTTCGTTTCTTCTTCCAGGGCTCAAGCTCTTTAAGAGTCTCTATGGTTATACATCTTAAAGGGTTGGAAGTTCCAACGACGCCCGTCTTGCACCAACTTCCACGACCAAGGAATCATCGTCGTCAGATGATTTCAACCGAGCCTACCGTGAAATGAGGTAGCACCAAGCGCTGTGTAGTTATCTTCTTCTTCTTCTTCTTCCTTTGCTTACTTGCTACCGATGATTTCGCTACTGAAGGAAGCGGCGCCGACTATCGACACCCTTGTCGCCATCTTGATGGAAAAAAGCGAGGAGCTCGAGCTTAGAGTGTGATCGCCTCAGAGACGATTTGGCTGCCAAGAAGAAGAATTCAGAAAACTCTTGTGGAGCTCATTTGCAGCCTATCGCAATGAGCGCGACATGTTGAAGAGCGAGCTGATTAAGCAGAAAGAGAGAACATTGCATCGAGGAGGAAGCCGGCGGCATACTCAGAGGCGTGTGCCTCGGAAGAGACAAGTCGATATAGAGTACAAAATCCTTCTTCAAGAGAAAGTAGAGCTCCAAAAGATGAGACCTTGAATATGCTGACATCGCCATCCTTGCCCTTCTCGATAAGCAGAAGGCACAAGATAAGTTGATGCACTGATGTTGGAGAGCTGCAGTGAAAGAGAAGAGACATTGAAAGAAATGAGCAGTTTGGTGAGATACATGAGTGACGTCAGGCGAACTTCGAGAATCCGCCCCGGCTGAGCTCAAAGTCCAGCGGAACCAGCTTCGACAATGCATGTTATGCGCACCTACAACTTCTACTCATTGATTAGAGGTCGCACGACATGGCATTTTCCTCGAAATAGTAATGCTTGTACTAATAGTTGTACTACTTAGTATGTACCTCTTTGTAAAATAATTTCTTACATGTATTAGAAACTAACCCTCTCCTTTCTGGATGCACCCGGGACATTGTCATCCGGCCCTCTTCTGGACAAACCCCCTCGGGAAGGACAGTATATTTTGTACATTTCGCTACTAGTACTTCTAATTCCACACGCTTATTTTTCTAATCCGTTAAATCGTTAATTAGATGACCAAGCGATGGAAGGCTGCGATAGATTAGACCAACAAGTGGTGAATTGTGCAAAGATATGTCCGTGTTTTATGCAAAAGAGTGATATGGGGATCGGTGGAATCTTGAATTTCCTCTTCGGTGGTAGGCATGCTTCACTTATAGGCTGGAGTACATTGCGGACTGGTGCATTTCGTCGATACCGATCAGCTATTTTTACTTATCAGGAAGAAAAGGTAGTACTAGCCTTTTCGGTGAGATGTCTTTTCGGTGCTACGGAGTTGTCACGTTCCTTGCTTGCTTTGTCGTCGGTGACTTTGCCAAGCTGACTTTGCCATGACTTTGGGTGGCTGATATGTGGACCACGGTTGTAAGTGACTCAAAGTCATCGACTTTGAGGACTCTGAATTCTTCGTATATTTCGACGGTTTTAGAATTATGTACTCCGTACAACTTTTGTAATATTGTTCAAACTAGTTTTGACCAGGGTTTGTGTAGGGTGTTTTTTTGGTTGGTCCAAATGGTGTTGTGTGGTCCAAATGTGATGTATCATCACACCACCATGTGCCCCCCCCCCCACCCACCCTAGGTTTAGTAATGCCATTACGATACATGCTTCTTAGAAGGAGTACATTTTTCCAGTTAGGGCATGACAATTTTGAAAAATTCAAAAAAATGGGAAGACAGAATGGTAACATCATTTTCCATGTGATGATGCACCCACTGTGCCAAATTTTGGTTCATTTTAAGAATGTAAGGTGACAAATTACTCGAGGAAGCTAGTTGGAGTAGAGCGGGCATGATCGGATTGGCATAGAGATTTACTTTTTGAAGGATGTTATTTTTCATAGACAATATCTGACACAAAAAATAAAATGTTAAGGTCTCATATTATTCTGAATGATTTTGAATTACTTATGACGTTTGGAAGTATTGGTATACATGAGTCCAAAAAATAAAATGTTAAATGGTCCAACAAAAAAGTTTTGTACACGTCTCCCAGAAAGTGGAAAGTCGAGTACATGCATGACTTCACGCGTCCACTACTGGATACAGAGAGTCAGAGGCTATAACATAATCGGCCTCATCATCTCTCGCGAGCTCGTCCTCTCCACTCCCCAACTTGCCTCCCCACCTTGTGAAAACCCCATCCACTCACCACACCTCGAGGCATCGACTTTCCCGTTTCCAACCGCAACGGCATGAAGATAGGTGTTGCATACTAGGCGGAGCAAGCGACCGCCCACGCGAGGATGCCTCTACGGTAGTGGCCATCGCGGTGGGTCGAGGCTTCACCGGGCACCCGGGCCGCTCGTCTCCTCGCTTGTCGGATTCTTCGACCTCGCTCGAAATGGGCGTCCTGGCCGTCACGACGGGTGAGGCTTCACAGGGCACCCATGCCGCTCGTCTCCTCGCTTGTGCGGTTCTTCGACCTCGGTCGAAAGCAGGCGTCTGGCCGTCGAGCGGGAAGGTGGATACCAGCGTTGTTTATCCCGCCGAAGATGTGCACGGCGTTGCGAGGCCACCACGGCGAGGTCTTCCTAGGCCCGATCTTTGGACGCGAACCTCGACCCCTTCGACGATTTCGGCCCAAGCGTTCGGTTCCAGGAGGATGTTGAGGGTGATGACGAGAGGTACTTCTCTTTACAGACTGTCCCAACCCTCTTTGTGTCATATTGCTGTTCACATGGTTTGCACGAGCCTGGTTCTTGATTGATTTGATATCCTACCTTGTTCTTGTAGATGTAATTGATTCTACGATTCGTAAGATCAGATTCTAGTTTAATTTCGACTAATCAATTTATGTGTTCATACTTAGTGGACTTGCAATTGTTGTGGCTTATGTTCATGGTTGTTCATAGGGTTTCTCATGATTTATTTTTAATGGTTCTGCCATTTACTTGTTCTACACATTTAATTTTAGGGTTTCTAAGGTTTGATTATGTTAGTGGAGTATTTATTCGATCTGTCATAAAAACCCTGATTATGTAGTACTTAATAATTCATAGGAGTATTCTGATGACATGGACAACAACAAGCTAGGTGCGCAGGGACCGGAAAAGCCGCTATGTTCTCAAGCTGGTTGAAGGGTGATGAAATTCGTTTACGCATCGCGGGGAGCTATTTTGCCCATTATGTGGCAAATTTCTCTAGAAAGGACATCCACGGCTTGATCCAACATGCGATGGGTGTAGGCCTAAGTACATAGGGAAACACCGCCACAGCCCGAGGCCAAGCACGCGTCATATGGCCTCTTCCTCCAGAATTACGTCTTGCCTAGCTTGCTCCACGTCAACGCCCCCTGCTGCTGGCCCTCATGCTCCTGGTCATGTTTAAAGTTCATATGTGTAATCTTAATCCCTTTGGAAGTTCAGCATTAAACTCTACTAGTACAAGCGTGGTGGTCTTGTGATGTAGTACTCTTTTGATGCATTTGTGATGTAGTAGTTTTTTTGAAATGTATAGTACTATCTAAGAAAAGTACTCCCTCAGATTCACATTCATTTCACATCAAGAAATATGGATCAGAGCGAGGAGTAAATTAAACATGGCATCTCGTGCATGAAGCTTGACATATCGATCAGGTTGGCTAGAATAGCAATACAATGCTTGCTCATTAGGCAAATGCATGCCATGTACTATAGTATACATCTAGTAAAGAAGTCTATCTTGACATAAAAAGCTACTTTGGGGATGAGAGTCAATTGGGGCATCTACAATATAGAAAATCTTGCTCGTAGATGATTTTGGCTAAGAGGTTTTACTCACATTACACGTGCCACTTTCTTGTACGCAAAACAAGTTCCAATAAAGGAGAGGAAAGAAGAGGGTATTGTGGGCGAGATTGAACACCTTTTTATGTGTTAAGCTGAGGCCTCGTTTAGATGAGGATTTCGACTTATGCCTAACGACTCAACACACCCACAAATAATTCGCTTGCGCGCTCACAGTTCATTAAAAATAACAATATTAGCTCGCAAGATTAAGAGCGAAGTGAATTTAAGTAACAGTAAGCTTTTCAAGCAATATATTGAGAGAAGAGCACGCATGTTCGACTCAAAATAATCATAGAGAAGAAAAATAAATCTAAGGCACCACATGGATTCATACCTTGAGTCGTGACTGGCTCGTAGAAGGCGGCCGCGCCTCGAAGATCAGGGGACGTCTCCACCTCGGTCTCACATGTGGCTGCTTATCGGCGGGTGGTGCGCCGCGCCATGTAGAAGATCTATCAGAGAGAGAGCCCGATGACGCTTCAGAGCGCCTCAACCTTGATAGCACCGACCTGTTGCTCACTGCAGAGATGCGCCACGTGCAAGATTTAGCGGATGCACCAATTTTAGAGATATGTCATGATCATTGTAACAAATTTCAACGTGATGATGATTTGATCTTGTACTCGGCCTTGAACATAAGAACTAGTACAATCTCACATTTTTTATCATTATCCTTTGCGAGATTTAGCGGATGCGCCAAATTCAGAGAAATATCATGATCATGGTAACACAATTTTCAATGTAATGATGATTTGATGTTGCACTCGACCTTGAACATAAGTACTAAGTGCGGTCTCACAAATTTGTATCATTATACTTTGCAAGTTTTAGTGGATGCGCCCATTTTCGAGGTATATCATGATCATGGTAAGTTGGTAACAAATTTTCAACGTGATGATGATTTGATTGTGCACTCGGCCTTGAGCAGAGGTACTAATACGGTCTCACAATTTTTATCATTATACTTGGACGGTGGCCAAATTCAAAATCTCATAGCGGCAAAACTTCCAGCCCACAAAATACAAAAATTTCACACGCTTCCAAATTCCCATTCTACCCTGTGGAGATGGCAGCAAAGTCGGTTGGTGGGGGAGTCTGCAGATCATTTTTGAATCACCACCTCCCTAGCCGGAAACCCTCCCAAAAAAATTCATTTCCTCGGACCACCACGGAACTTCCCAAGTCCCTCTCTCCCACCTCCACGACCACCTGCACGGAACATCCCATGGGACTTCCCGGCCTACCCGAGCCCTCGCGATCCTCGTCATCCAGGCTGCCTGCAGGGCAGCTTCATCGGCAGCAGTCATCAACCGGACCGGATCATCCCGTAGTACCTCGAAACCATATGCTCATCCGACGGTCTACGCGATCGCTTCAGCTGCGGTATCGTCCACCCACGAGAGCAGCTCGCCGGATCGGTGCGTCCACCGCATCGTATCTTGCTCACCAGACACGCTGTGCATGAGCCGGATCGCTTCACCGGCGCCGTGCATGATCTAAACTCTTCTCTGTCAGCTTTTCTGTTGCTTGCACTGCAAGTTCTTGTTTAATCTTGGGGAACTTGTTTGTGCTAACGATGCGCGATTACTTTTTGCGGATGAGATGAGTAACCATGAAGTGTAATGGCCGTCTCTCCAATCCCAAGTAGCACATGTAGCGTACTTCATCACCGGATCTATCAGCCCGGGAAGATCTGCGTGACTCCCACGAGTGCTTCTCTAATGTAAGTCCCTTGTTTTAGCGCCATGTTACGGGTTCAGATGCTTGTTTGTGCGAAGCTCTTTTAGTTCATTCTAGCTATGGCCAGTAACACGTTGCTATTTTCTACTTCATTGCTAACTTTAAGCGATTGAACATTTTGGTTTGCATTCCTGCTTTCGTAGATGTAGCCATCATAACTTCTATCTTGCGCGATCGTTGTTACAAAATTATAGGTATTATAGTAACATCCTGCTATTATTTAGTTCATGGCCAATTTTAAGTAATTGCACATGTTGGTTCGCATTCCTGGTCTATAGCTTTTGGCATCGTAACTTCTATATTTGGTTTACATTCCGCTCTGTAGATCTAGCCATCATAACTTTATCTTGCTCGATCGTTGTTACAAAAGTTATGGCCTGCTACTATGTTGTTTGTGCCAATTTTTACTCCATGAACATGTTGGCTTGCATTCCTGTACTCTAGGTGATGCCATTGTTTTGTATCTAGTTCATTGTAAGCTAACAAAGTAAGGACTTAGTTTGGCATGCTATCACTCCGCTATCTAGCACTGTAGTACAAATAAACTTGTCATACTACTAGATAATAATTTTGCGTGCCATCTTGTTCTTCAAAAGCTGCATTATTGACTTGTTTCTCGACTTGGCATGACGCTCACATATGGAAAGCTGAACATATTGGTTTGCATTCCCTCTTATACAAGTTCACAGGTGATCCCACTATATTATGTATCTGGTCCATCCTAAGCTCCGGCATTAACTATCCTCTATGTGTTGCTCATTACAAGTTTATATCCCGAAACATCTTGATTTGCATCCCCTTCACTATAAGTTCAGGAGTATTATTTAGTTCACGGCCAAAATTAAGTAATTGCACTTGGCACATGTTGGTTCACATTCCCTCCTCTTTAGCTTTTGCCATCGTAACTTCTATTTTTGGTTTACATTCCCTGCTCTGTAGATGTAGCCATCATAACTTCATCTTGCTCGGTCCTTGTTACAAAATTTATAGCTCTGCTACTATGTTGTTCATGCCAATTTTGGACTCCCGAACATGTTGGTTTGCATGGGACTCGACGGTAGTAAGTCTGTCGTTTCATTCTAACATGCTCGTTATATTGGTCTGTTGGTATGCGGCATGCACTCTTTGTTTGCTTATTGTGCGCATTACAATGATCTTGTTATAACGACGAAATGATGAGTTCCAAATTCTTTGGCAAACAATATTGCGAGTGTCTTTGCGTTTCCATTGTTCTTGTCTTAACTTGTAATGTCTTTGTTTCGGATATAGGTGCTGCATGGACAACTTAAAAGATTGCCGGATCGCTTCATTGTATTGCTAGGTTTAATTACCATTCAATTTCTCTGGGTTACGTAATATTTTTTCAAAGCCTTGCGGTGATGTAATATTTAGTTAGTTTTTATAGTTCTTTCGCGCATTTTTTCTTTGGTGCTTGTGGTAAGTGAGGCTATCCAAAAGAAATCAATGCTGCGTAAATATTCTCAGTATCTAAATCACGAATTCCCATCCCTTAAACGGCCCAATTAAGCGAAATCACATACGTGCCGGCCCGCAAAATCCTAAAGCGCCTTTTACGCAGGCATATAAACAGCAACTAAACGGGCTGGCCCACTTACTTATTGGGCCAGCCCACTTGATTACCTGTGGACCCCACACTTTTATTGGGCCGGCCCACTTGCTTTAAGGTGGACCTCACCCACTACTGGGCCGGCCCACCAACTAGTTGGGCCAGCCCATTGCTTTTGTGGTGGTCCCCACCTACTAAACGAGCCGGCCCTTTAAGACGAATGTGGGACCCACCTGTGTTTTTGGCCCGGCCCACTAGCGTGTTGGGCCGGCCCACTTGCTCTATGGTGGACCCCACATACTAAATGGGCGGCCCTTTTACGGGAAAGTGGGACCCACTGTGTTTTGGCCGGCCCACTAGCGTGTTGGGCGGCCCACTTGCTATACGGTGGACCCCACATACTAAATGGGCAGGCCCTTTAACGGAAAGTGGGACCACGCGGCGTTTTGGCCCGGCCCACTATCTTGTTGGGCCGGCCCACTTTCTATATGGTGGACCCCACATACTAAATGGGCCGGCCCTTTAGCAGGAAGTGGGACCCACCAGAGTTTTTTGGCCAGCCCACTATCTTGTTGGGCCGGCCCACTCGCTCTATGGTGGACCCCACATGCTAAATGGGCCGGCCCTGTAACAGGAAAGTGGGACCCACCTGTGTTTTTGGCCCGGCCCACTTGCTATATGGTGGACCCCACATACTAAATGGGCTGGCCTTTTAACAGGAAAGTGGGACCCACATGCTAATTGGGCCGGCCCACTAACTTCTTGGGCCGGCCCAGTTGCTTTAATGTGGACCCCACTTTGTAAATGGGCGGCCCGATAACGAGAAAGTGGGACCCACATGTCTTGTGGGCCGGCCCTTTGCTCGTTGGACCAGGTCAAACGAGTGCATTCGGCCGGCCCACATGCTTAGTGGGCCGGCCCATTAATTTTTGACCAGCCAACCTTAGAGGTTAGGCCGGCCCACGTAACTAATGGACCAGCCCAGCTATATAGTTGACCGGTCAAACTAAGTCGGCTGGCCCGACCCGCAAACTTAATGGGCCGGCCGCTTAAGACGTGGCGAGGCCTCGTGTGGGCCTACCATCTACCACGGGGTTTCAGTAGGTTAACGCCGTTAGCGCCGATTAACGGCGTCTACCACGTGTCGGTTGCATGACGTCAGCAGTCAACGGGCTCCCGGAAACACTTGGGCAACGGTCCGATTTTCCGTGGCGGAAGGGCGCCCAAGCGCGACGGACCGAAAAATCGCCGTAGGACTTTGCCTGACGCAGTTTTCACAACAGAACCCATATCGTCGGGTTAGGCCCATAGGCGACAAAAAATACCCCTTAGCGGACGATTTTGAGACGTTGTCTATCAGAACTTTTCTTGTAGTGCTTGCTTATTTGCATTCATCATATTACTTTGTGTTGACCATTATCCATGAGATATACATGTTGAAAGTTGAAAGCAACCGCTGAAACTTAAATCTTCCTCTGTGTTGCTTCAATGCCTTTACTTTGAATTTATTGCTTTATGAGTTAACTCTTATGCGAGACTTTTGATGCTTGTCTTGAAAGTACTATTCATGAAAAGTTTTGCTATATGTTATCTATTTGTTACCAACTATAGATCATTGCCTTGAGTCACTGCATTCATCTCATATTCTTTATAATAGTATGATCAAGATTATGCAAGTAGCATGTCACTACAGAAATTATTCTTTTTATCGTTTACCTACTCGAGGGCGAGCAGGAACTAAGCTTGGGGATGCTGATACGTCTCCAACGTACCTATAATTTACGATGTTCCATGCTTGTTTTATGACAATACTTACATGTTTTGCTTGCACTTTATAATGTTTTTATGCATTTTCCGGAACTAACCTATTAACAAGATGCCGCAGTGCCAGTTCCTGTTTTCTGTTATTTTTGGTTCCAGAAAGGCTGTTCGGGCAATATTCTCGGAATTCGACGAAACGAAGACCCAACATCTTATTTTTCCTGGAACCTTCCAGAAAGTCAAAGGGGGACCAGAGGGGAGCCACGGGGGCCCACACGTGTGGTCGGCGCGGCCCAAGGGGGCGCCGCCCTAGTGTGAGGAGGCCCCGTGGCCCCTACGACTCCGACTCTTCGCCTATTTAAGCCCTGGAGACCTAATGTCATCACCCGGATTTTTAAGTCCAGATGCCTATTATGCCATACATCGCAATCCCAGGAATATTGTTGTTGCGAGACATAATAGTTGAATATCATAGAGTCATCATTTATTACAACACATAATCGTCTTACAAAGGTAGATCACATGATCCAATATTACAATAGTAGTTGATCTATCGATCAACGAACATCACAAATAGCGGAAGCGAAGTAGTAGTGGCTATCTAATCCACGAGGCCAACGCTTGACGTCGGGAGCGGTCCTAGTTGTCGTAGACGTCCTGCTGTCCATCTTCCTCGTCTTCGTTGTTCACCTTCATAGTCTGGCCATTTGAATAGCCAGGGACAAAGCCATGAGTACTTTTAAAGTACTCGCAAACTAATACTAGGGTAAGTACTATCAATTCTAGTAAGGGGATACTAAGCTCTAGGTTTATTTGCATAAAGCCAAGTTTATTTCATAAACATTTAGAAAAGACTCTTCATTTGCTAAACTAACTCAAGTGGGAACATTAGTGTCATTCCCACAACTCTGTTGTGATTCAATTTAAAGTCACCATTCACCTTTCAAATTCAAGTCACAAGTATGTCACATTTTTGAAAATGGTCTGATGACGGAACAGTATGGCCTTTCCAACCGTCCATAACCGTGGACACGGCTATTCGAATAGTTCTACACTCTGCAGAGGTCGTACACTTGTGCCACAATATTTGCAATAATCCGTCGGGGTTAAGCGGCCCTGATTTACCATACTCCGTATGCGGACTACCAACCATAACCTTTCACTTACATACTCTAGTATAGGCACCTCTCCCCATGAGCTTGGCCTCCGTGTGAAAACCGCGATCAACCCGGAAGCCGCACGGGGCTTGGGCCGGACATTCACCTCATTCCACGTCATATTGCATCGTTTTGTTTGTTGTGGAGGCAGCCCTCGGCCTAACCCCGATGACGCTTGTTTAGAGGGAACCCATACTAAAGCACATAAATTTCTAGTTAAGCCCTTACCCATATTGGGTATTGTGGGGGTACTTTCAAATTGAAATGGTATCGCATCCGAACCCAACCATCGGTTTTGTAAAATTCACCAAGTCATTCACCGATCATATTCACCTTCAAAATCTTTCAATAGAATGAAGCATCATTCCAAGGTTTTCAAAGTCATTTCATTTCACAAGTTCCCAACTAGAGTAGTCACTTTTAATTTAGCACTAGCATCTATGTATGAGGGGTGCTAAGTACTTTGCTTTGCTTCTAGGCTAACCTTGATACTCTTGTACTAATCCAGTACTAACCAAGTGAATCATAATTCAAAAAGTAAACTTTGATAAACAAAATTTAGAAAAGCTTGTAAAGTAAAAACCTGGGATAGGAGCATTAAGCATAAAGTAAAAAAAATTGGTGCCTTGCTCTTGGAGAGCTTTGCACAAGGGAACCTTGCAAGAGTGTTAGCTTGCCTTGATTGGTGTATTGATCAAAGTTTTACGGCTCTTCCTCCTGGTAGAATACCTCCTCCTCTTGATAGTCTCCGGTACTAGCGTCTAAAAACGAATACGAGGATACAATCACCAAACAATACTTAAGTACTCTTAATTAGCCTTAATGGCTCACTCAAATGATCTAGCATCACTACTTAACATTTATTCACCAATTATGCTAGGGTTTCTTTATTTAATATTAGGAAAATAATTTCCTCTCATTGAAAATTGAAATTAGGGTTTCTCTTGGTTTGGAGAAATAATTTCCTCTCATTGAATCTTCTTAAGATTTAATCTTCTCAAATAACCAGGGATGATCCCATGTTGACCAAGGTCAACACTTCACACTTAGTATTTGAGACAAGTGATTTAAATGAGATTCATCATCTCATTTGATTTAAAACTAGTGCACTTTAAATACTATGTTGATTTAAATTCTACAAGTGAACAAGTATGAGCCTAAGCATTTAAAGGTCAACACATTACTTCATATCACTTGTGAGAATGAGTTAAATGAGGTGCTACACCTCATTGATTTAAATTCTAAAATTTTGGATATGGTTTAAATGGGCTAGTATTGACTACATAGCCAATCTTTTGATTCTAGCCCATGATCATGTACAGAACATATATCATATTTTTATATAGTAAATTTGAGTTTGTTAAATGTGAATTATTGCAATTGGATTCACTCCAAAATTCACAATGGTTGATTTTTAGGATTTATTCTAAGTCGAGAAAAGTCTATGTCTTGTTTATTTTGCTACTTTAATTCTAAAACAGCTATTGGTTTGAATCCAGTGGCATTGGATAGATAATTTCACAGGCTTTCCAACCATATGAAATTCACTAAAAATGGCCAAGTAGATTTGGAGATATTTGATTTCTAGCAAAGCATCCGATAGCACTTTAAATGAAAAAGAATTAAACCAAATTTGAATTCAAACGGGGCGGGAAGAAGTTGGGCCGAATTGGTTTGAATGGGGGAAACAGGCCCGATAACGGTTCGGTGTTTTAGTGGGCTGTCAGGGGTGGGGCCTACATGTCAGTCTCTATTTTACACCGAATCGGTACCTGGCAACGTCGACCGTCGGATTAGAATTGAATCGTGCGGTTCAGGTTCGTCTTCTTCTCCGGCGAGAGGAGGGCGTGCTGCGACGGCGAGGTAGAGGGTCGGCGGCGTGAAGGAGCTCCGGCGAGGGTCGGCGACGATGCAGGAGGGGGTTGTCGAGGATGGGGAGTGCGCTGGTACAGACGGTGGCTTCCGAGGTGGCGGCAATCGTTGGCTTCGTCTGCACGGCACCGCCGCGAGCTGCGGCTGTCGATTGGCGGTCTCTCGGCGACGATGTGGAGGGAGAGAGGTCGAGGAGGATCGAGAAGAAAGAGTGGAGCGAGTTTGGTGTGGAAGGAGAAGGGCTGAGGGGGTCTCTATTTATAGTAACGCGAGGTGCTGCGGGTGCACGGTAAGGTCGAGCATGGCGCGGCCGTGCGGAACGGTGAAGGGGCAAGGTAGGGGTCGCGTAGCGTTGCGGGCATCCTCGGTGGTGCTAGTGAGCTTGACGGCACGGCTAAAGGGGGTCCGAGGCGGGCGCGGCGACGGGGTGTCCTTGCGGTACCGCGGCGGCAGATGTTGGGCATGGCGTGGGCGTCAGTGCTTCCGCGAGCCAGTAGGGTTGTCCAGGAGCTAGCTGGTGGTGTGGTGATGGCGCGTGCAAGAGGGCAAAGCGAGGGGAGGACGAGGGCGACCGGACCAGAGATGCTCTGTCGTGTCCGGGATGAGGTCGGGCGCGCTCACCGCGTGCCGGCACGTCCTGGCATGGTGCTGGGCGTGCTGGGGCTGGCCAATGCCGTGTCTTGGAGAGTTTGGGCAGGGCATGGGCTTCGTCCTCGTGCTCCAGGGAGGCTTGTAGACATGGTGTAGAGTAGAGGAGGGGCTCAGGTCGATCAAGTGCATGTGTGGCCGGCATGGTGCACGGCCAGCTTAGTTTAGGTGTTTCTCCACACTTTAAACGACGGTGCAGGTACTGGGAATGATGCAGGGGTTGCAGGGGATCAAAATGATCACAAACCAAAAAGGGGTTTAGTCCAAAATCTGCTGGGTATTGAAGTGTAACACAAATCTGGAAAGTTGCCTGCAAGGTGTTCGGAGAAATGGCCGCATGAACTTTTTTGTGGAATTTTGGAAATATTTTTGGTGAATCTCATTCTTATATTTAATGTGATGGAAAGGTGGTGTTGGTGTTCATTTTGGTGAAGTTTTGCAACATTTCAAAAAGTGGGTCATCTTCACATAGTTTCAACATCACCACTTGTCAAAACCCTACTTGGTCAACCTTGGTCAACATCAGCACTAATGGTCAACATGAATGTTGTTCACTTTTACTTGGTCTTGGATGACATGGTCATAGTTGACCAAGTTTGGTTTAGTAAAGAATTAAACCAGAGGGGTAAAGAGGGGATCATGTTAAAATTTACCCAAATGACCATCATCACATGTGAGATGGTTTTGAGTTAAATTTGGATTTGATTCTGGTTTCTTTGATGCATTTGGGTTTGTTTGAGTTATATCGAGTTTTAGAATCCATAGGGCAAGCAATGGTGGCCTCATATGAAGATTTGCTAAATTGGGTTATGTGTATGTGAGTTAAAATTGGAATTATCTCACCCTTTGAATTCTCTCCATTTGATTTTGGTTTCATTGATGCAATTGTGTTAGTTTATCATATTGAAGTATTTTAGAAGCAAGGGAGCAAGCAATTATGGCTTTGGTGAAAGATTTGCAATTTGGCATATGGTGTATGTGAGGGAATGTTGGGGATTCTCTCACTATGTGATTTCTCTCCATTTGTTTTGACTTTGGTTGACTCTAATGTGGTTCTTATTAGTGTAGAAACATTTTAAGATCATTGAATCCAATTCAAATGGTCTTGTTCAAAGATTTGCAAAAATTTGGCCTTAATACATAAGAGATGAGGTGTCACTTTTTATTATTTTTGAAAAGGGTTCATCTTGCTTTACTTGGACATGGGTTAGGGTCAAGTTAGTGTTATATTAGGGTGAGAGATGGTTTCACATCATTTGGTCAAGGTTTAAAGTCATAGGGCAAAATTTGGTGAAATGGCTATGTGTCACATATGCCTCTATGCATATGTTGCATTTGATTTTAAACTTGACTTGGCTTGACCCAATTGGTGTGGTTGAGTGTTGAAATGGTATATAGGAGTGATCCCTCCATTCATAACATGTATTAGGTTCAAGATTCTTAAAATCACAATTTGTTATTTTGCTCTCATATGCCTCTATGGCATTTTTAGTTTCTTTTTAATTTCTTTGGAAAACACTTGGATTTGATTTGATAAGCCTTTGGTAAGGTGTATGAAGGTTTTCCAAACCTCTATGCAAAGTAGAAAAGATTAGGGTAAAGTTTTATAAGTATAGCCATAAGCACATATGCCTTTTTCTTATTTAATTTCCTTTTATTTTATTTTAACTAGGATGGTGATAAGAGGGGTGAGTTTTAGGGTTTAAGTTTATTTCAAACTACTATAACAATCAATCATGGCAATAGCACAAGAATTAAACAAGATCACTATGTATCATACTTCATTTAATAAAAGTTTTTGTTGGTTCCAAAATTTGGAACTAGGGGAAATTCATTTGTTTTGTTTTGAAATTTTTGGGATGTTACACCTAAAAACGCGAGACCAATTGACGAAACTCCAGAAAGACTCCAGGGGCGCCGCCACCATCGCGAAACTCCAATTCGGGGGACAGAAGTCTCTGTTCCGGCACCCTGCCGGGACGGGGAAGTGCCCCCGGAAGCCATCTCCATCGGCGCCACCGCCTCCATCATGCTCCGTGAGTAGTTCCCCCATGGACTACGGGTTCTAGCTGTAGCTAGTTGGTATTCTCTCCCCCATGTACTTCAATACAATGATCTCATGAGCTGCCTTACATGATTGAGATTCATCCGATGTAATCGGTGTTGTGTTTGTCGGGATCCGATGGATTGTTACATTATGATTGTCTATCTACAAAGTTTATGAAGTTATTGTTGCTGCAATCTTGTTGTGTTTAATGCTTGTCACTAGGGCCCGAGTGGCATGATCTTAGATTTAAGCTCTATACTTATTGCTTAGATTGTATCTACAAGTTGTATGCACATGTCTATGTCCGGAACCAAAGGCCCCAAAGTGACAGAAATTGGGACAACCGGAGGGGAAGGCTTAGATATGAGGATCACATGTTTTCATGAGTGTTAATGCTTTGCTCCGGTGCTCTATTAAAAGGAGTACCTTAATTTCCAGTAGATTCCCTAGAGGCCCGGCTGCCACCGAGTTGGTAGGACAAAAGATGTTGTACAAGTTTCTCATTGCGAGCACGTATGACTATATATGGAAAACATGCCTACATGATTAATGATCTTGATGTTCTCGTCTTAATGCTATTTCAATCCTATCAATTGCCCAAGCTGTAATTTGTTCACCCAACACTTGTTATTGGAGAGTTACCACTAGTGTAGATAGCTGGGAACCCCGGTCCATCTCTCATCATCATATACTTGTTCTACATGTCATTGGAAGTAGTATCAACTATTTTCTCGGTGCCATTGCTCTCATATAACCATTACTGCTGCCGTATTACTTGTTACTATTGCTCCCATATTACTGTCTGCTTTCACATCACCCCTGTTACTAGTGCTTTTCCAAGTGCGAGCTGAATTGACAACTCAGTTGTTAAGGCTTATAAGTATTCTTTACCTCCCTTGTGTCGAATCAATAAATTTGGGTTTTACTTCCCTCGAAGACTGTTGCGATCCCCTATACTTGTGGGTTATCAATCCTCACTAAATTCTCTCATGTCTTCTTTGGTGGCAATAAGACTAAGGAATTCACTCTCTCACTTTTCGTTATATCACTCACGACATTACAACTCTCTCGCCTATCTAAAGGTGCATCCTCCAAGTTTACTTCAACTTTCTGACGAGATTCATGATACGTCTCCGACGTATCGATAATTTCTTATGTTCCATGCCACATTATTGATGATATCTACATGTTTTATGCATACTTTATGTCATATTTATGCATTTTCCGGCACTAACCTATTAACGAGATGCCGAAGAGCCAGTTGTTGTTTTCTGCTGTTTTTGGTTTCAGAAATCCTAGTAAGGAAATATTCTCGGAATTGGACGAAATCAATGCCCAGGGGCCTATTTTGCCACGAAGCTTCCAGAAGACCGAAGACGTAACGAAGTGGGGTGATGAGGCGGCGACACGCCAGGGCGGCGCGGCCTGGGCCCTGGCCGCGCGGCCCTGTCGTGTGGGCCCCTCGCGTCGCCTCTTGACCTGCCCTTCCGCCTACAAATAGTCTTCGTCGCGAAACCCCCAGTACCGAGAGCCACGATACGGAAAACCTTCCAGAGACGCCGCCGCCGCCAATCCCATCTCGGGGGATTCAGGAGATCGCCTCCGGCACCCTGCCCGAGAGGGGAATCATCTCCCGGAGGACTCTTCACCGCCATGGTCGCCTCCGGAGTGATGAGTGAGTAGTTCACCCCTGGACTATGGGTCCATAGCAGTAGCTAGATGGTCGTCTTCTCCTTATGTGCTTCATTGTCGGATCTTGTGAGCTGCCTAACATGATCAAGATCATCTATCCGTAATGCTATATGTTGTGTTTGTCGGGATCCGATGGATAGAGAATATTATGTTATGTTGATTATCAATCTATTACCTATGTGTTGTTTATGATCTTGCATGCTCTCCGTTATTAGTAGAGGCTCGGCCAAGTTTTTGCTCTTAACTCCAAGAGGGAGTATTTATGCTCGATAGTGGGTTCATGCCTCCATTAAATGCGGGACGAGTGACGGAAAGTTCTAAGGTTGTGGATGTGCTTGTTGCCACTAGGGATAAAACATTGATGCTATGTCCAAGGATGTAGTTATTGATTACATTACGCACCATACTTAATGCAATTGTCTCGTTGTTTACAACTTAATACTCGGAAGGGGTTCGGATGATAACCTGAAGGTGGACTTTTTAGGCATAGATGCATGCTGGATAGCGGTCTATGTACTTTGTCGTAATGCCCAATTAAATCTCACAATACTCATCATATCATGTATGTGCATTGTCATGCCCTCTCTATTTGTCAATTGCCTGACTGTAATTTGTTCACCCAACATGCTATTTATCTTATGGGAGAGACACCTCTAGTGAACTGTGGACCCCGGTCCATTCTTTTACATCGAATACAATCTACTCGCAATACTTGTTCTACTATTTTCCGCAAACAATCATCATCCACACTATACATCTAATCCTTTGTTACAGCAAGCCGGTGAGATTGACAACCTCATCGTTTCGTTGGGGCAAAGTACTTTGGTTGTGTTGTGCGAGGTTCCACGTTGGCGCCGGAATCCCTGGTGTTGCGCCGCACTACATCCCGCCGCCATCAACCTTCAACGTGCTTCTTGGCTCCTACCGGTTCGATAAACCTTGGTTTCTTGCGAGGAAAACTTGCCGTTGTACGCATCACACCTTCCTCTTGGGGTTCCCAACGGACGCGTGTTGTACGCGTATCAAGCATATTTTCTGGCGCCGTTGCCGGGGACCTGAAGAAAAGTTACACCACAAGAGATCTCTAACTCCCACGTCAACTTTGCGCCAGAAGCATATTTTCTGGCGCCGTTGCCGGGGA
Organism: Lolium rigidum; assembly: GCF_022539505.1. Lineage (NCBI taxonomy): Eukaryota > Viridiplantae > Streptophyta > Magnoliopsida > Poales > Poaceae > Lolium > Lolium rigidum. Next base: position 286,356,249 of record NC_061508.1, read on the forward strand.
GATCAAGACACGCTGCAAGGGGAGTCTCCACAATCCAATCTCTTTACTTTGTTTTTGTCTTGCTTTATTTTATTTACTACTTTGTTTGCTGCATTATATCAAAACACAAAAAAAATTAGTTGCTAGCTTTACTTTATTTACTGTCTTGCACTCTATATCAAAAACAAAAAAAAATTAGTTACTTGCATTTACTTTATCTAGTTTGCTTTATTTACTACTGCTAAAATGAGTAATCCTAAAGTTGAAGTTCGTTTGTTTAAGCAACAAGGGGGAGAATGTTTAAAAGATGCTTGGTATAGAATTAGTGATGCCCATAATAGGTGCACTAAGAAACACTCCACTACTATCCTACTCAGGAACTTTTATGTTGGTATATCTAGTTGGAATAGGTATGTTCTTGATACTCTTTCAGGGGGTAATTTCCTAGGTACTCCTGCTTTAGAAGCTAGTTGCATCATTGAGATTCTAGTTGGAATACCACCTGTTAATCAAACTAAAATTGAAATCTCTCTTGAGGATGTTATGAAAAAATTGGAAACCATAGAGAAAAATTTTCCAAGTGTTGAAACTAAATTGGAAATGTTACTTGATAAAACTGATGAACTTGATAAATCCTTAGGAGGAATTGATGAAAGAATTAGTGTCCTAGGAACTTGTGTTGTCCATGATAATCAAATCAATAGGATTGGCGAACTTGAAAAAGCTATGGGAACCTTGGGTTCAACTTTTTCTTCTCTTAAGTTTAAGGAGAAAGCTTATGTGGGTAAAGAGCAAAAGTTTATGTATGTTTCTAAAGTGCCTAAACCAAAAAAATATTATTATAGGCCTAAAATTGACAAAGCCCTTAGTACCACTACAGATGGAGGAGCTTATGATATCGATGTTCCATCTCTTGATAACACTTGATACACACTTTCTGCGCCTAGCTGAAAGGCGTTAAAGAAAAGCGCTTATGGGAGACAACCCATTATTTTACTTCTGCACTTTATTTTATATTTGAGTCTTGGAAGTTGTTTACTACTGTAGCAACCTCTCCTTATCTTAGTTTTGTGCATTGTTGTGCCAAGTAAAGTCTTTGATAGTAAGGTTCATACTAGATTTGGATTACTGCGTAGAAAAAGATTTCTTTGCTGTCACGAATTTCGACCTGCCTCTCTGTAGGTAGCTCAGAAAAATATGCCAATTTACGTGCGTGATCCTCAGATATGTACGCAACTTTCATTCAATTTGGGCATTTTCATTTGATCAAGTCTGGTGCTACTTTAAAATTCGTCTTTACGAACTGTTCTGTTTTGACAGATTCTGCCTTTTATTTCGCATTGCCTCTTTTGCTATGTTGGATGAATTTCTTTGTTCCATTAATGTCCAGTAGCTTTGTGCAATGTCCAGAAGTGTTAAGAATGATTATGTCACCTCTGAACATGTAAATTTTTATTGTGCACTAACCCTCTAATGAGTTGTTTCGAGTTTGGTGTGGAGGAAGTTTTCAAGGATCAAGGGAGGGAGATGATACAATATGATCAAGGAGAGTGAAAGCTCTAAGCTTGGGGATGCCCCGGTGGTTCACCCCTGCATATTTTAAGAAGACTCAAGCGTCTAAGCTTGGGGATGCCCAAGGCATCTCCTTCTTCATCGACAACATTATCGTGTTCCTCCCCTGAAACTATATTTTTATTCCATCACATCTTATGTACTTTGCTTGGAGCGTCGGTTTGTTTTTGTTTTTGTTTTTGTTTGAATAAAATGGATCCTAGCATTCATTGTGTGGGAGAGAGACACGCACCGCTGTTGCATATGGACAAATATGTCCTTAGGCTTTACTCATAGTATTCATGGCGAAGGTTGAATCTTCTTCGTTAAATTGTTATATGGTTGGAATCGGGAAATGCTACATGTAGTAATTCTAAAATGTCTTGAATAATTTGATACTTGGCAATTTTTGTGCTCATGTTTAAGCTCTTGCATCATATACTTTGCACCCATTAATGAAGAAATACATAGAGCTTGCTAAAATTTGGTTTGCATATTTGGTCTCTCTAAAGTCTAGATAATTTCTAGTATTGAGTTTTGAACAACAAGGAAGACGGTGTAGAGTCTTATAATGTTTACAATATGTCTTTTATGTGAGTTTTGCTGCACCGGTTCATCCTTGTGTTTGTTTCAAATAACCTTGCTAGCCTAAACCTTGTATCGAGAGGGAATACTTCTCATGCATCCAAAATCCTTGAGCCAACCACTATGCCATTTGTGTCCACCATACCTACCTACTACATGGTATTTCTCCGCCATTCCAAAGTAAATTGCTTGAGTGCTACCTTTAAAATTTCCATCATTCGCCTTTGCAATATATAGCTCATGGGACAAATAGCTTAAAAACTATTGTGGTATTGAATATGTACGTATGCACTTTATCTCTTATTAAGTTGCTTGTTGTGCGATAACCATGTTCCTGGGGACGCCATCAACTACTCTTTGTTGAATATCATATGAGTTGCTATGCATGTCCGTCTTGTCTGAAGTAAGGGAGATTTACCACTCATTTAATGGTTAGAGCATGCATATTGTTAGAGAAGAACATTGGGCCGCTAACTAAAGCCATGAATCATGGTGGAAGTTTCAGTTTTGGACATATATCCTCAATCTCATATGAGAACATTAATTGTTGCTACATGCTTATGCATTAAAGAGGAGTCCATTATCTGTTGTCTATGTTATCCCGGTATGGATGTCTAAGTTGAGAATAATCAAAAGCGAGAAATCCAATGCGAACTTTCTCCTTAGACCTTTGTACATGCGGCATAGAGGTACCCTTTGTGACACTTGGTTAAAACATGTGTATTGCGATGATAATCCTGGTAATCCGAGCTAATTAGGACAAGGTGCGGGCACTATTAGTATACTATGCATGAGGCTTGCAACTTGTAAGATATAATTTACATGATACATATGCTTTATTACTACCGTTGACAAAATTGTTTCATGTTTTCAAAACCAAAGCTCTAGCACAAATATAGCAATCGATGCTTTCCTCTTTGAAGGACCATTCTTTTACTTTTATGTTGAGTCAGTTCACCTATTTCTCTCTAGCTCAAGAAGCAAACACTTGTGTGAACTGTGCATTGATTCCTACATACTTGCATATTGCACTTATTATATTACTTTACATTGATAATATCCATGAGATATACATGTTACAAGTTGAAAGCAACCGCTGAAACTTAATCTTCCTTTGTGTTGCTTCAATGCCTTTACTTTGATTTATTGCTTTATGAGTTAACTCTTATGCAAGACTTATTGATGCTTGTCTTGAAGTACTATTCATGAAAAGTCTTTGCTTTATGATTCATTTGTTTACTCATGTCATTACCATTGTTTTGATCGCTCGCATTCATTACATATGCTTACAATAGTATGATCAAGGTTATGATGGCATGTCACTCCGTAAATTATCTTTGTTATCGTTTACCTGCTCGGGACGAGCAGGAACTAAGCTTGGGGATGCTGATACGTCTCCGACGTATCGATAATTTCTTATGTTCCATGCCACATTATTGATGATATCTACATGTTTTATGCATACTTTATGTCATTGTTATCACCAGAATTTGACCAAGTCAGAGGTGGGCC
>NC_061508.1:286359975-286378074 GCF_022539505.1 Lolium rigidum
ATGAGGGTCAATTATTTTGATTGTAATGCTTTATGTGATCTTGGTGCAAGTATTTATGTTATGCCTAAGAAAATCTATGATATGCTTGACTTGCCACCATTGAAAAATTGTTATTTGGATGTTAATCTTGCTGATAATGCTATAAAGAAACCTTTGGGAAGAATTGATAATGTTCGTATAATGGTTAACAATAACCTTGTCCCCGTTGATTTTGTTGTCTTGGATATTGAATGCAATGCATCATGTCCCATTATATTGGGAAGACCTTTTCTTCGAACTGTTGGTGCCACCATTGATATGAAGGAAGGTAATATTAAATATCAATTTCCTCTCAAGAAAGGTATGGAACACTTCCCTAGAAAGAGAATGAAGTTACCTTATGATTCTATCATTAGAACAAATTATGATGTTGATGCTTCGTCTCTTGACAATACATGATTCACACTTTCTGCGCCTAGCTGAAAGGCGTTAAAGAAAAGCGCTTATGGGAGACAACCCATTATTTTACTTCTGCACTTTGTTTTATATTTGAGTCTTGGAAGTTTTTACTACTGTAGCAACCTCTCCTTATCTTTATTTTATTGCATTGTTGTGCCAAGTAAAGTCTTTGATAGTAAAGTCAATACTAGATTTGGATTACTGCGCAGGAACAGATTTCTTGCTGTCACGAAATTGAGCCGCCCCTGCTGTAGAAAATTTAGAAAAATCTGCCATATTACGTGCGTGATCCTCAGATATGTACGCAACTTTCATATAATTTGGGCATTTTCATCTGAGCAAGTCTGGTGCCTCTAAAAAATTCGTCTTTACGGACTGTTCTGTTTTGACAGATTCTGCCTTTTATTTCGCATTCCTGTTTTGCTATGCTTGATGGATTTCTTTGTTCCATTAACTTTCAGTAGCTTTGTGCAATGTCCAGAAGTGTTAATAATGATTATGTCACCTCTGAATATATGAATTATGCACTGACCCTCTAATGAGTTTGTTTCGAGTTTGGTGTGGAGGAAGTTTTCAAGGGTCAAGAGAGGAGGATGATACAATATGATCAAGAAGAGTGAAAAGTCTAAGCTTGGGGATGCCCCCGTGGTTCATCCCTGCATATTTTAAGAAGACTCAAGCATCTAAGATTGGGGATGCCCAAGGCATCCCTTCTTCATCGACAACTTATCAGGTCACCTCTAGTGAAACTATATTTTTATTCCGTCACATCTTATGTGCTTTACTTGGAGCGTCTGTTTGTTTTTGTTTTTGTTTTTGTTTGAATAAAATCGGATCCTAGCATTCTTATTTTGGGAGAGAGACACGCTCCGCTGTTTCGTATGAACACATATGTTCTTAGCTTTATCTTTAATGTTCATTGCGAAATTTGAACTACTTCATTCATTGTTATATGGTTGGAAACTGAAAATGCCGCATGTGTTAAATGGTATAATGTCTTGAATAATTTGATACTTGGCAATTGTTGTGCTCATATAGATCATGTTTAAGCTCTTGCATCATGTACCTTGTACCTATTAATGAAGAACTACATAGAGCTTGTTAAAATTTGGTTTGCATGATTGATCTCTAGAGTCTAGATATTTTCTGGTTAAGGTGTTTGAACAACAAGGAGACGATATAAAGTCTTATAATACTTACAATATGTTCATATGTGAGCTTTGCTGCACCTTTTATACTTGAGTTTGCTTCAAACAACCTTGCTATCCTAGCCTTGTATTGAGAGGAATTCTTCTCGTGCATCCAAATCCTTGAGCCAATAACCATGCCATTTGTGTCCACCATACGTACCTACCACATGGTATTTCTCTGCCATTCCAAAGTACATTACTTGAGTGCTACCTTTAAAAATTCTATCCTTTGTCTTTGCAATATATAGCTCATGGGAAAATAGCCTAAAAACTATTGTGGTGAAGAGTATGTACTTATGTGTCTTATTTCTTAATAAGTTGCTTGTTGAGCGGTAACCATGTTTCTGGGGACGCCATCAACTTTTACCTTTGTTGAATATCATGTGAGTTGCTATGCATGTTCGTCTTGACTGAAGTAAGGGCGATTTTCATGATAAATGGTTTGAGTATGCATATTGTTAGAGAAGAACATTGGGCCGCTAACTAAAGCCATGATCCATGGTGGAAGTTTCAGTTTGGACAATTAATCCTCAATCTCTTATGAGAATTTTAACTGTTGTTGAATGCTTATGCATTAAAGAGGAGTCCATTATCTGTTGTCTATGTTGTCCCGGTATGGATGTCTAAGTTAAGAATAACCAAAAGCGAGAAATCCAATGCGAGCTTTCTCCTTAGAACTTTGTACAGGCGGCATAGAGGTACCCCTTTGTGACACTTGGTTGAAACATATGCTATGCAATGATAATCCATGTTAATCCAAGTTAATTAGGACAAGATGCAAGCACTATTGGTATACTATGCATGAGGCTTGCAACTTATAGGATATCTTATACATAACACATATAATTTATTACTACCGTTGACAAAATTGTTTCTATGTTTTAAAAATGAAAAGCTCTAGCACAAATATAGTAATCCGTGCTTCCCTCTGCGAAGGGCCAATCTTCTACTTTATTGTTGAGTCAGTTTACCTATTCTTTCTATCTCAGAAGCAAACACTTGTATCAACTGTGTACATTGATTCTTACATGTTTACTTATTGCACTTGTTATATTACTTTGTGTTGACAATTATCCATGAGATATACATGTTGAAGTTGAAAGCAACCGCTGAAACTTATATCTTCCTTTGTGTTGCTTCAATGCCTTTACTTTGAATTTATTGCTTTATGAGTAACTCTTATGCAAGTCTTATTGATGCTTATCTTGAAAGTATTATTCATGAAAAGTCTTTGCTATATGATTCATTTGTTTACTCATTATCTTCATCATTGCTTCGAATCGCTGCATTCATCTCATATGCTTTACAATAGTATGATCAAGATTATGATAGCATGTCACTCAGAAATTATCTTTGTTATCGTTTACCTACTCGAGGGCGAGTAGGAACTAAGCTTGGGGATGCTTGATACGTCTCAAACGTATCTATAATTTCTTATGTTCCATGCTACTTTTATGATGATACTCACTTGTTTTATACACATTATATGTCATTATTATGCATTTTCCGGCACTAACCTATTGACGAGATGTCGAAGAGCCGATTGCTTGTTTTCTCGCTGTTTTTGGTTTCAGAAATCCTAGTAAGGAAATATTCTCGGAATTGGACGAAATCAACGCCCAGGGGCTTATTTTTCCACGAAGCTTCCAGAAGATCGGAGGAGATACGAAGTGGGGCCACGGGGCGCCGCCACACTAGGGCGGCGCGGCCTAGAGGAGGCCCGCTAAGGAAATATTCTCGGAATTGGACGAAATCAACGCCCAGGGGCTTATTTTTCCATGGAGCTTCCAGAAGACCGGAGGAGATACGAAGTGGGGCCACGGGGCGCCGCCACACTAGGGCGGCGCGGCCTAGAGGAGGCCCGCGCGGCCCTAGCGTGTGGGGCCCCCGTGATGCCTCCTGACATGCCCTTCCGCCTACTTAAAGCCTTCGTCGGGAAACCCCCAGTACCGAGAGCCACAATACGGAAAACCTTCCAGAGACGCCGCCGCCGCCAATCCCATCTCGGGGGATTCAGGAGATTGCCTCCGGCACCCTACCGGAGAGGGGAATCATCTCCCGGAGGTCTCTTCATCGCCATGATCGCCTCCGGATCGATGTGTGAGTATTCCACCCCTGGACTATGGGTCCATAGCAGTAGCTAGATGGTTGTCTTCTCATCATTGTGCTATCATGTTAGATCTTGTGAGCTGCCTATCATGATCAAGATCATCTATTTGTAATCCTACAAGTTGTGTTTGTTGGGATCCGATGAATATTGAATACTATGTCAAGTTGATTATCAATCTAACATATATGTTGTTTATGTTCTTGCATGCTCTCCGTTGCTAGTAGAGGCACTGGCCAAGTTGATACTTGTGACTCCATGAGGGAGTATTTATGCTCGATAGTGGGTTCATGCCTCCATTAAATCTGGGACAAGTGATGTAAAGTTCTAAGGTTGTGGATGTGTTGTTGCCACTAGGGATAAAACATCGATGCTTTGTCTAAGGATATTTGTGTTGATTACATTACGCACCATACTTAATGCAATTGTCTGTTGATTGCAACTTAATACTGGAAGGGGTTCGGACGATAACCTGAAAGTGGACTTTTTAGGCATAGATGCATGCTGGATAGCGGTCTATGTACTTTGTCGTAATGCCCTAATTAAATCTCATAGTACTCATCATGATATATGTATGTGCATTGTTATGCCTTCTTTATTTATCAATTGCCCAACTGTAATTGTTCACCCAACATCTGTTTATCTTATGGGAGAGACACCACTAGTGAACTGTGGATCCCGGTCCAATTCTTTACATCTGAAATACAATCTACTGCAATTGTTCTTTACTGTTCTTCGCAAACAATCATCATCTTCCACACAATACGTTTAATTTGTTGACAGCAAGCCGGTGAGATTGACAACCTCACTGTTACATTGGGGCAAAGTACTTTGATTGTGTTGTGCAGGTTCCACGTTGGCGCCGGAATCCCTGGTGTTGCGCCGCACTACACTCCGCCACCAACAACCTTCACGTGCTCCTTGACTCCTACTGGTTCGATAACCTTGGTTTCTTACTGAGGGAAACTTGCTACTGTGCGCATCACACCTTCCTCTTGGGGTTCCCAACGGACGTGTGCCTTACACGCCATCAGATACGTCTCCAACGTATCTATAATTTCTGATGTTCCATGCTTATATTATACCAATTGCTACATGTTTTATATACACTTTATATCATTTTTATGCATTTTTCGGGACTAACCTATTAACAAGATGCCGAAGTGCCAGTTCTAGTTTTCTGCTGTTTTTGGTTCCAGAAAATTACTTCTGCGAATATTCTCGGAATTGCGTGAAACAAAAGGCCACGTCCCTATTTTTCCAGAAGCTTCACGGAGTCCGAAGGAGAGACGAAGGGGGGCCACGAGCTGGCCACCTCATAGGGTGGCGCGGCCCCACCTTCTGTCGCGCCGCCAGGTGGGGTGGGCCCCTCGGAACTCCAGCGATGCTGCCCCTTCACCTATATATTGCCCCAGATGCGAAAACCCTAAAGAATCCAGTCATATTCCACCAAGGGTTCCGCAGCGCCGCCGCCATCGACGACAAGTTTCGGGGGACAGAATCTCTGTTCCGGCACGCCGCCGGGATGGGGAATTGCCCCCGGAGTCATCTCCATCGACTCCATCGCCATCTTCGTCGCCGTTGCTGTCTCCCATGATGAGGAGGGAGTAGTTCTCCCCGAGGCTGAGGACTCTACCGGTAGCTATGTGGTTCATCTCTCTCTCCCATGGTGTGATCTTTATGTGATCATGAGCTTTGTAATCTAGTTGAATATGTAGATGTTACTCTTGTCTATTATGCACTCTAGAGGTTACTTTAATATGAACTCCGGAGTCACTCTCCACGGTGTGATGGTGACAGCGTGTGCATCGTGTGTGATTTCTTTATGATGTTGTGGAGCTTGTTTACTCCGGCTTGAGGTGTGCTTTTGCAGCCCTACACAATGAATGGTGTTTGTTATCCAACAAGAGAGTGTTTGAGAGTAGCATTTATTTATTCAATTATGTGATCATTGTTGAGAGTGTCCACTAGTGAAAGTATGATCCCTAGGCCTTGTTTCTAAGCATTGAAACACCGTTTCCAACAAGTTCTCGCTACATGTTCGCTTGCTGCCATTTTTATTTCAGATTGCAATTACTACTTATAATCATCCATATTACTTGTATTTCACTATCTCTTCGCCGAACTAGTGCACCTATACATCCGACAAGTGTATTAGGTGTGTTGGGGACACAAGAGACTTCTTGTATCTTAATTGCGAGGGTTGCTTGAGAGGGATATCTTTGACCTCTACCTCCCTGAGTTCGATAAACCTTGGGTGATTCACTTAAGGGAAACTTGCTGCTGTTCTACGAACCTCTGCTCTTGGAGGCCCAACACTGTCTACAGGAATAGAAGCGTGCGTAGACATCAAACATCAAGAGAAGAAGCATCAACATCATAATTTGTTCTAATAATAGAATCAAAAGGCATCTTCATTCTCTTTCTAGGGAAGTGTTCCATACCTTTCTTAAGAGGGAATTGATATTTAATATTTCCTTCTTTCATATCAATAATAGCACCAACGGTTCGAAGAAAGGGTCTTCCCAAAACAATAGGACAAGATGCATTGCATTCAATATCCAAAACAACAAAATCAACGGGGACAAGGTTATTGTTAAACGTAATGTGAACATTGTCAATTCTCCCCAAAGGTTTCTTTATAGAATTATCAGCAAGATTAGCATCCAAATAACAACATTCCAAAGGTGGCAAGTCAAGCATATCATAAAGTTTCTTAGGCATAACATAAATACTTGCACCAAGATCACATAAAGCATTAAAATGAAAATCATTGACCTTCATTTTAATGATGAGCTCCCAACCATCTTCCAACTTCCGAGGGATAGAAGCTTCAAGTTTTAATTCCTCTTCCCTAGCTTTAATGAGAGCATTTGTAATATGTTTTGTAAAGGCCAAGTTTATAGCACTAGCATTAGGACTTCTAGAAAGTTTTTGCAAGAACTTAATAACTTCAGAAATATGACAATTATCAAAATCAAAACCATTATGATCTAAAGCAATGGGACCATTGTTCCAAACACTTTGAAAAAATTCAGCACTTTTATCACAAACAGTTTCAGCAGTTTCAGGCAATTTTGCACGCTTTGTAGTAGAAGTAGAAACATTGTCAACACCAATTATTTTACCAATGATAGTAGGAGGTTTATCAACATGTGAAGCATCAACATTACTAGTGGTGGTAATAGTCCAAACTCTAGCTATATTATTCTCTTTAGCAAGTTTTTCTTCTCTTTCCCACCTAGCATGCAATTTAGCCATCATTCTAATATTGTCATTAATTCGAACTTGGATAGCATTTGCTGTAGCAAATGAATTAATATCTTTAACTTCATTAGGCATAACTTTCAGTTTTAAAAGATCAACATCACGAGCAAGACTATCAACCTTAGAAGCAAGATCATCAATTTTACCAAACTTTTCCTCAACAGATTTGTTAAAAGCAGTTTGTGTACTAATAAATTTTTTAAGCATGACTTCAAGATCAGAGGGTACACTCCTACTATTGTTGTAAGAATTACCATAAGAATTACCGCTGTGTTATCACCAGAATTTGACCGGATCAGAGGTGGGCCGCGATTGAAGATGGGCTTGAAGAGTATATATGGAAGAAATACATGAATCGGCCTTATATGCAAAGTTTGGGCTAGTTTGCCCGTGTATCTGTAATATAGTAGGATACGTGTCGTTTAGATAGAGTTTGGCTCGTGCCCGGTTGGGATTATTCCCACGTTAGAAAGTCTACGGACTATAAATATGTATCTAGGGTTTATGAATTAAACAACAATCACGTTCACCACAAACCAATCTAGGCGCATCGCCAACTCCCTTGGCTCGAGGGTTTCTTCCGGGTAAGCATCATGCTGCCTAGATCGCATCTTGCGATCTAGGCAGCACACGTTTATTCGTTGTTCATGCGTTGCTCGTACTGAAGCCTTTTTGATGGCGAGCAACGTAGTTATCATAGATGTGTTAGGGTTAGCATTGTTCATCGTATCATATGCTGTCGTCGTGCAACCCTTAGACGTCTAGCCGTCCTTACACCTATCCTAGGTGTAAGGGTGGCACCCCGCTTGATCATTGTTTAGTAGATACGATCCGTTATGATTGCTCCTTGTTCTTCAAGGATTAGTTTAATATCTGCATAGTCAGGCCTTACAAACGGGTTGAAGGATCCAGTGGCGCGTAGGGTGTAGTTTGCTAGCCCTAGATAGGATGTTCCGAGGATCAACTTCGTGTTGGTTTTTAGGCCTTGTCTAGGGTCGGTTTACGATCACCGTGCGTGGCCGCCAGGCTCAATCACGAGTAGGATGTTCCGATTATGCGGTGAAAACCCTAAATCGTAGTAGGTCGTTTTAGCTTTATTTTGATCAAGCAGGACCACCATCTGATCGTACACCTCGTACGTATCATGGGTGGATCGGCTCCTTGAGCCGATTCACAGGATAACCTAAGAGCCGATCGAGGCTCCTATTTTATGTTTACATGTATGCCATGCAGTAAACTAAGCGAGGCACATCCAACACCTTCCTGACCAGGTATAGGTCAGGTGGCACGCCCTTGCATCAGCATCGGACGTGCGTGCCGAGTCTTTGCGGGCCGTCGCTCGGAGGGACCAGGGCCAGCCGCAGTCCTGGGAGCCTCCCGGCTCTACCGTGTTAATCGTCGCTGCTCGCCAGTGGGTTTCTGACCGCAACACATTCTGGCATGCCCGGTGGGACAATCTTCGACATCAACCGCATCGCCATCTACATCTGAGATGGCGGAAGGCACCCCAGTCACGTACGAGGATCTGACTGACGAGCTCAAGAAGAAGCATGACGAGGTCAAAGCGATCCTCGAAGCCGATCTCATCGGCTCTTTCCACAGAACCCGCTCACATGGCGTCAGGTGGAAAGGGTTCTCACCTGAAGGCGCGCTCGATGGAGTGGACCTGTCCGCCCCGTCAGAAGAACGCACCAGGTCTCTGCGTCAGGAGATTAATTTCATGGTGGCTCATTCGCAGCACCGCCATTCCGAGAGCCCGGTGAACACTTTGGAGCGTGTCGCTCTTCGGGTGATCCAGGAAATCATGAGCCATCGGTATTCTCCGTCGGGACCAGCTCGGGGACTCACCAAGGAGAGATGCCACTCCAGTCCCGTCCACCGCTACCGTTCGCGTTGGCAGCACCAGAAGTGCCGAGTTCATCGGCATACGTCGTCTACAAGATCGGTGGTGACCCTAGTGACTACCAATTCTTGCATGAGGCGCCTAAGGAGATCCCTCACGGATACACGTGCACATACGTGCCAGACTGCAGTAACTGGGCACTCTCGAACCAGGCTGCAACAGCAGGGACTTCCGGAACAGCAGGAGGAACTTCGGGAACAGATCTTGAGAAGCAGACGTGGCTAGTGTCGTCGTGGTGAACAAACAGATGCCATAGGATGGCTTAGGTTGGGGCCGAATGGACGCAAGAGGATTCGGGGGAGGGTTTGTGATTAGATGGGATGAACTTCCGGATGGTTTCCTCAAGAACTTAGCCAAGGCTAGAGGTTGAAGAAGAAAGACATAAGGAAGAACTCGCTCTAGATCATCTTCTTTATTGATCTCAACAGGTTACAAGCTTCTCAGTACAAGTGTTCTTCTAGACCTAGCTCTCTTCGTGCGTGCCCGTAAGAAGGGCTGCCCCTCTCCTTATATAGGGGAGAGGGTGGCTTACAGGGCAAGAAACCCTAATGGCATCTTTGACTAGACAAACTACTTTATAAAGCTACTTTAATCATAGATGACACCGGAGTCCTCTTTAATCAGGGATGCTGACGTCCTCCGGCTTCTTTGACCGTCATCCTTCTCTTTATCGTCAGCCCTTCGTTTAAAGCCACTTTGCTTAGCTCACCCTTGTCTTCTAGCTCTGGAGAGAATCTTTGACCAGTCCTACCGATATGCTCTTCCTTCCAGTAGCCCGGTATCTTCTTATCCGGCTCCGGCATACCCCTCTTGGGGATACCGGCTTAGCCTTACTTAGCTAACTTCTTATCTCTATGTTCCGGTACGAACATTAAACCGGTATCTTGATGGCTCAAACCATCCGGTTTGGCATGCCTTTGGCATACCGGGAGTCATCCCCCAACATTAGTCCCCGAAGCTGGTATAGTCTGGCGGATCCTATCCAACAGACCATGGCAGGTTCTTTTATCCTAGGATACCGGTTTAATCTATCCGGCATTGGGCTTGGATCCGGCACCTTTGCCCGGATCATTGCTATCTCTTTTTGCAAGACATTATCCGGTGTCTTATCCTCCGGCATCTTAGTCATTAAACACTTCCTCGGCGAAGTCGAGAATATCTCGGGCCCCGCGCCTGTCAGTGACATGCGCACTGTAACTGACGCGCCAGTGTCAGGGGTCACTTCCCTTCGGCTTCTGCGCGCGCATTAATTGCTTCACAGCGAATCCCAACCACCTCTCTGGATCCGTGTGTACCTCCCTGTGGCTTTCTATTTTCTCGTGTGTACCTCCATGCCACGTGGCGGCCCGTGGAGCGAACCGTCGCAGCCCACGACCCAAACCACCGAGGCCCAGCGGTTTTCGGCCCACCTCTCCTTCTTCCTTTATAAGGGGGAACCGCTCCTCCTTCTTCCTCTTCTCGCATTCTCCACTTCCTCGCGCACAGTGCTCTTGCTCTCTGCGCCTCCGCCGCTCCGTTTCGCCGTTCGAGCTCCGCCGCCCGAAGGACCTCCGCCGCAGCTCCGCCGGACGCCGCCGAACTTCACCGCGTGAAGAACTCCTGCAGCGCTTCTGTCCCAGCCGCGGCATTGGTGCTTCTTTGAGCTCTTCTTCACCTCGCCGCCGGCGGACTCCCTCGCCCACGGCAAGCTCGCCAATCCACCGGCGAACTTCTTCCTCAGCGACTCCGCCGCCTCAGGTTAGGCTTAATCTGGGTTTACCCCTCTTTTGCTTGCTTTCCAGATCTCGACTCGGTAGTGTATTTACTTCTTCTTTTTCTTGCTTTTTCTCTCTTTCGTAGATCTTCGCGCGGGGGTAGATCGTGGGATTCTTGTTTCTCTTCACCAAATTCCATGTCTAGCGGGGAATCTTCCTCTACTTCTTCTTCGCCTCTTCCTCCGCTAGCCGGCGTAGCAAATCCTCCGACGGACTGTCCGCCGATCTTGCCCGGATGGACGCTGAGTCCGGTAGCAATCATGAATCCGGTAGTTCTAGTGAGGGTTCCGGTATGGATTCCTCCGGTATCACCCGTGGGGCCTGGATGGGCTCCAACGTTACCAAATATGAGATCGACTGGCTTTACCGGTCCCGGAGGATTCCGGAAGGAGTAGCCTGCCGGCTTCCTCGCGACGAGATCGTACCGGAGCCCGAATCCGGTGAACGAGTTGTCTTTCTCGCTCACTTTGAGCGCGGCTTCGGCCTTCCAGTCTCTGATTTCTTCCGGCGCTTCCTTGATTTTTATCGGCTTCAACCTCACCATCTCCTCGGCAACGCCATCTTCTACCTCTCTTGCTATGCCACCTTCATGGAGGCTTATATTGGCATTCGTCCCACTCGCGAGACGTTTGCCCGCTTCTTTGCTCTTCGGATTAACTCCGTTCGGGGCAAGGAAATTCCTAAACCCAACCCCCCGTACAATGCGGGTCTTGCATCATCGGCTCCCGTCAAGGGAGCCCTTTTTTCAAGTTCTCTGGTCTCGAGTCCTGCCGGCTATGGCAAGGGACCTTCTTCTATGTGAAAAACACGGGCGCTGCAGACCTTATCGACCTGCCGCCCTTCAATCCGGCGCCACCCACGAGGGCCAAGCCGGAGCTACAATCCGAAGGAGTCTCACATAGAGACCAACCGGATCATACGCTTCATGAGGCAGCTGATGAAGAGCACCGGCATCTGCTCAGATGATATCATCCGCACCTTTATCTCGCGCCGGGTGCTTCCTCTCCAGCGCCGCATGCACAAGATGAGCGAGATGTACGGTCCCGGTGATCCTACCAAGATCACCGGAATCGCTCTCAGCAAGAAGGACATCGTCCTCAAGGCTGGGCAGATCTGGCAGACTGCCATGCCGCAAGACTGGGAATGGGGTCTTCGGCCTCTTAGTTCCACTAACCCCCCGACCCAAGAAGTAAGAGATTACGCAACTCGGGTCGGCTTACCGGTAACTTTTGTTTTGTGATTAACCCCCTTTTTCTTTTTCTTTTGTTCTTTCAGGCCAAGGACCGTTTCCCCGGCATCGAGTCTGACAAGCGAGGTCCTTGCCGGAAGCGCGGTTTAGACAAGTTTGACCCCGACCCCGTCATTCATTGGCGGGATCTGAAGATGGGCAGGACCCCAGCCTCGCGCCTCGGCAAGTCTCCACCGGAGCCTGCCGGTTCGTCCGACGACCTGACCTTGCTCGAGGTAGCTTCTCTATTTGATCTCTCATATTTTACCGTTATTGTTCCTCTGTAGATCTTCCCTCAGCCAACATCAACTCACAGGTTCATGAGCATGTCGCCCCGCTGCAGGCCGCGGTTGGCCAGGAGTTTCTGGACAAGCTCATCGTTGGGGGCAAGAAGAACAAGACCCCGGCGACGGATGCCGAGTCCAGCCAAGCCCCTCCTGCCAAACGCTTCCGGACTGAGCCCTTTGCGGGGAAGCAAGTAGGCACGAGGCGCTACAAGGGCAAGCAGATGCCCACCTCCTCCGGGTAAGTCCCATTTCTTTGCTTTTCTTGTTTTTGCCAAGTCTTTTCCGGCTGCTTTTTTCCAATTCTTTCTTTTTCTCTCTTTCAGCCCTGCGCTCAAGCTTGGGCCCAGGACTGAGGGCTCTGCCAGCTCCGCGAGGACCTCAACTCCTCCTCACTCAAGCCCGACACCATCTGGTGCCGGCAATATCTCTGCCTCCCCTCCGGGGGGCACTGCAAGTTCGGGGCGCGGGGCCCCTAAATCTCCTGATCACCGCGCGGAGGAGGATCTTATCTCCCCTCCAGAAACCCAAGACACCGGCGCCAGCAACATCGGCACCGAAGAAGAAGCTGCCGGGCGGGCGGAACCTTCGGTTCCCCCGTCCCGGAAAGAAAGAAGAAGAAGAAGAAGAGTTCACGCTCTTCTCCCTCCAAGGCCGTGCCGGAAACTTCCGTGCCGGCAACCTCCACCTCAGCGCCAGAAGCTCCTGCTCCTGGGCAAACTGACGTCACGCCAACACCGCCGCTGGAAACCCCTGTTCCTGAGGCGACCGGGGCCACGCCAACACCTCCGCCGAGCCAGGGACCTCCCGCGACTACGCCAAAACTGCCGCCGGCGGCCCCTAAGACCACTAAGTTCCTCAAGCCGGGGGCGTCCCGCGGAAAGGCTATGAACGGCAGCGCCTCCAGCGGCTCGCAGTCTCTGGTGCTGCACGTCGGGCCTGCCGCCGCTGCGGTCCCGGAGAAACCTTCCGGCCTCCTGGGCCGGATCGTTGAGCTCAAGCGCGAGGGCAAGGAGCTGGGGCATCTTCTCCCCTACGCCCAGAAATGGAACCAGGCGGACATCTCCGCATCCACGAAAGGTTTGGCGAAGGACCGCCTTCCGGCGCCGGATCCAGCTGGGCCGCGGTCCACTGAAGAACACTTCATGCGGCTCAAACGAGCCGTGAAGGAGTTCGACAGTGCATGGTACAATGCCACCAGCAATGTCGTGGTAAGTTTCTCCAATCTTCTTGTAATTTTTCTTTTGCTGCTGCCGGTTTGTTTCTTTCCGGATCTTGTCTATCCTCCCAGTCCCCGAGTTTCGTGTTGAGAGCGCAGCTCTTAGCGCGAAACTTAACTAAAAACGCGCAAAACCGGCATAACCAGTCCCCGAGTTTCGGGTTAAGATCTTTGCTCTTTCTTTTCTCACAATTATCTTCCTTTGAATAGAGCACCGCTGACGCCCGGAAGCAGCTCTTCGAGGAGCTTCTGTGGGAGCACCGGGATCTTGCCGAGGCCCACAGCCACTGCCAAGGTTTGTTTTCTTTCTCTTCTTCCGGCACCTTTTCACCGGAAACTTTTCTTCTTTCTTTGTTACTTACTAACTTTTCGCGTAACAGCTATTCCGGAAGCCTCCATTGAGGCCCTCAAGGTCCAGGTTGCCGCACTCCAAGGTATCTTTTTTGTTTTCCGGTTAACCTGCTTTCTCTGCATTGTATCAGTTCAATTTTGCTAACACTTGCTTTCCGGTCTTCAGAGGAGAAGGACAAGCTTGCTTTGAAGCATCAGGAAGAGCTGAGCGCCCAGGAGACCCGCTACGGGGAGCTTAAGCGTCAGTTCATCCAGCTTGGCCTTGATCACGCTAACGCGCTGAAAACTGCTGAGTCTGCTGCCGAGGCCAAGCTTCAAGAGGCGCTGGAGGATGCCACCAATGCTAGCGTGGTGCTGCAGGCTGAGCTGGAAGAGGCCGCCAAAGCGCAGAAAGCAGCCGAGGGAAAAGCCGCCAAGGCGCATAAAGCAGCCGCGGAGGAGGCCGCCAAGGCACAGCAGGCAGCCGAAGACAAGGTGGCGCGGCTGGAGGCGGAACAGAAGGAGTACGACCTTCTGGTCACGCGGACTGACGCGCTTGCCCTTCGTACGTTTCTCTTTTCCATTTTTCGGTTCCTGCTTATAAGCTTGTTCGTTCCGGTAACATGCACTTAGCTTCTTTTCTTAGTCTTGCAGGGTTCTGATACGTCTCCAACGTATCGATAATTTCTTGTGTTCCATGCCACATTATTGATGTTATCTACATGTTTTATGCACACTTTATATCATATTCGTGCATTTTCTGGAACTAACCTATTAACAAGATGCCGAAGTGCCGATTCTTGTTTTACTGCTGTTTTTGGTTTCAGAAATCCTAGTAAAGAAATATTCTCGGAATTGGACGAAATAAAAGCCCGGAGGCCTATTTTCTCACGAAGCTTCCGGAAGACCGAAGACGAGACGAAGAGGGGCCACGGGGTGGCCAAACCCTAGGGTGGCGCGGCCCCCCTTGGCCGCGCGGCCCGTGGTGTGGGCCCCCGTGCCGCCTCTCGACTTGCCCTTCCGCCTACAAATAGCCTCCGTGACGAAACCCCCGGTGCCGAGAGCCACGATACGGAAAACATTGCCGAGACGCCGTCGCCGCCGATCCCATCTCGGGGGATCCCGGAGATCGCCTCCGGCACCCTGCCGGAGAGGGGATTCATCTCCCGGAGGACTCTACGCCGCCATGGTCGCCTCCGGTGTGATGAGTGAGTAGTCTACCCCCGGACTATGGGTCCATAGCGGTAGCTAGATGGTTGTCTTCTCCCCATTGTGCTATCATTGTCGGATCTTGTGAGCTGCCTATCATGATCAAGATCATCTATATGTAATTCTATATGTTGCGTTTGTTGGGATCCGATGAATAGAGAATACTTGTTATGTTGATTATCAAAGTTATGCTTATGTGTTGTTTATGATCTTGCATGCTCTCCGTTACTAGTAGATGCTCTGGCCAAGTAGATGCTTGTAACTCCAAGAGGGAGTACTTATGCTCGATAGTGGGTTCATGCCTGCATTGACACCTGGGACAGTGACGAGAAAGTTCTAAGGTTGTGTTGTGCTTGTTGCCACTAGGGATAAAACATTGATGCTATGTCTAAGGATGTAGTTGTTGATTACATTACGCACCATACTTAATGCAATTGTCTGTTGCTTAGCAACTTAATATCTTGGAGGGGTTCGGATGATAACTCTGAAGGTGGACTTTTTAGGCATAGATGCGGTTGGATGGCGGTCTATGTACTTTGTCGTAATGCCCAATTAAATCTCACTATACTCATCATGATATGTATGTGCATTGTCATGCTCTCTTTATTTGTCAATTGCCCAATCGTAATTTGTTCACCCAACATGTCTGTTCGTCTTATGGGAGAGACACCTCTAGTGAGCTGTGGACCCCGGTCCAATTCTCTTTACTGAAATACAATCTACTTGCAATACTTGTTCTACTGTTTTCTCGCAAACAATCATCTTCCACACAATACGGTTAATCCTTTGTTACAGCAAGCCGGTGAGATTGACAACCTCACTCTGTTTCGTTGGGGCAAAGTAGTTTGGTTGTGTTGTGCAGGTTCCACGTTGGCGCCGGAATCCCCGGTGTTGCGCCGCACTACATCCCGCCGCCATCAACCTTCAACGTGCTTCTTGGCTCCTCCTGGTTCGATAAACCTTGGTTTCTTTCGAGGGAAAACTTGCTGCTGTGCGCATCATACCTTCCTCTTGGGGTTGCCCAACGAACGTGTGAAATACACGCCATCAAGCTCTTTTTACGGCGCCGTTGCCGGGGAGATCAAGACACGGCTGCAAGGGAGTCTCCACTTCTCAATCTCTTTACTTTGTTTTTGTCTTGCTTTATTTTATTTACTACTTTGTTTGCTGCACTAAATCAAAATAATACAAAAAAATTAGTTGCTAGTTTTACTTTATTTGCTATCTTGTTTGCTATATCGAAAACACAAAAAAATTAGTTTACTTGCATTTACTTTATCTAGTTTGCTTTATTTACTGTTGCTAAAATGGCCAACGCTGAAAATACTAAGTTGTGTGACTTCACAACCACAAATAATAATGATTTCTTATGCACACCTATTGCTCCACCCGCTACTACGAGCAGAATTCTTTGAAATTAAACCTGCTTTACTGAATCTTGTCATGAAAGATCAATTTTACTGGAATTAGTTCGATGATGCTTGCTGCCCATCTTAATAATTTTGTTGAACTATGCGAAATGCAAAAATATAAAGATGTAGATGGTGATATTATTAAACTAAAATTGTTCCCTTTCTCATTAAGAGGAAGAGCTAAAGATTGGTTGCTATCTCTGCCTAAGAATAGTATTGATTCATGGACTAAATGCAAGGATGCTTTTATTGGTAGATATTATCCCCCTGCTAAAATTATATCTTTGAGGAGTAGCATAATGAATTTTAAACAATTAGATACTGAACATGTTGCTCAAGCTTGGGAAAGAATGAAATCTCCGGTTAAAAATTGCCCAACCCATGGATCGACTACTTGGATGATCATCCAAACCTTCTATGCAGGACTAAATTTTTCTTCACGGAATTTATTGGATTCGAGCTGCTGGAGGTACCTTTATGTCCATCACTCTTGGTGAAGCAACAAGGCTTCTTGATAATATGATGATCAACTACTCTGAATGGCACGCGGAAAGAGCTCCACAAGGTAAGAAGGTAAATTCTATTGAAGAATCCTCCTCCTTGAATGATAAGGTTGACGCACCACCCTTCGATAACACTTGAGTTACACTTTACGCGCCTAGGCTGAAAGGCGTTAAGAAAAGCGCTTATGGGAGACAACCCATGTTTTTACCTACAGTACTTTGTTTTTATTTTGTGTCTTGGAAGTTGTTTACTACTGTAGCAACCTCTCCTTATCCTAGTTTTGTGTTTTGTTGTGCCAAGTTAAGCCGTTGATAGAAAAGTAAGTACTAGATTTGGATTACTGCGCAGTTCCAGATTTCTTTGCTGTCACGAATCTGAGCCCACTGCCTTGCAGGAAGCTCAGAAAATTATGCCAATTTACATGCATGATCCTCAGATATGTACGCAACTTTCATTCAATTTGAGCATTTTCATTTGAGCAAGTCTGGTGCCATTTTAAAATTTGTCAATACGAACTGTTCTGTTTTGACAGATTCTGCCTTTTATTTCGCATTGCCTCTTTCGCTATGTTGGATGAATTTCTTTGATCCACTAATGTCCAGTAGCATTATGCAATGTCCAGAAGTGTTAACAATGATTGTGTCACCTCTGAATATGTCAATTTATATTGTGCACTAACCCTCTAATGAGTTGTTTCGAGTTTGGTGTGGAGGAAGTTTTCAAGGATCAAGAGAGGAGTATGATGCAACATGATCAAGGAGAGTGAAAGCTCTAAGCTTGGGGATGCACCCGGTGGTTCACCCCTGCATATATCAAGAAGACTCAAGCGTCTAAGCTTGGGGATGCCCAAGGCATCCCCTTCTTCATCGACAAATTATCGGGTTCCTCCCCTGAAACTATATTTTTATTCGGCCACATCTTATGTGCTTTTTCTTGGAGCGTCGGTTTGTTTTTGTTTTTGTTTTGTTTGAATAAAATGGATCCTAGCATTCACTTTATGGGAGAGATACACGCTCCGCTGTAGCATATGGACAAGTATGTCCTTGGTTTCTACTCATAGTATTCATGGCGAAGTTTCTCCTTCGTTAAATTGTTATATGGTTGGAATTGGAAAATGATACATGTAGTAATTGCTATAAATGTCTTCGGTAATGTGATACTTGGCAATTGTTGTGCTCATGTTTAAGCTCTTGCATCATATGCTTTGCACCCATTAATGAAGAAATACATAGAGCATGCTAAAATTTGGTTTGC
>NC_061508.1:286378174-286428598 GCF_022539505.1 Lolium rigidum
AAGCCACGTATTGCTCTGGTTGACCGGACATAATCTCTTGGGTCTCCCGACACCAGCGAGTGAATTCAATTGGCATCTTATTGCCACCATTTCTTCTTGTGTACTCATGTAGTCCATGGCCCATGGTACGTCTGCGTCCACCTCTCTTTCTCTTACTACCGCCAGATGTTGTCAATGTCTCTGAAATAAGAGATATGAAATGATTCTCTTTTATATGAAAATATGCGGTACAGTGTTTAGTTTTTACAAACTTTCATACCTTGCCGCTCAAAGTTTACAATTTGATTGTCCTCAGGAGATGAGGTGCTGCCTCCAGATGTCATGATCTGGTTAGGTGAGGGTGCTCCTTCAGTGTTCAGACCAGCAGTGGCCGTCGGCTCATCAGATGACCCAGCTTCAGGTTCAGTTGTTGCCATTGATCTTGTTGCAATGTTGGATGGTGCAACTTGAGGTATGGATCGCTTCTTCTGTGCAACTATTGCAGAAGAAGCAACTATCTGCAAGCAAAGTAGAGGCTACATTAGTAGGAAACATTTAGCATGTACGTATTTCCTATCATAGTTCAGACATAGTTCCACAGACCTGAGCTGAAGTTTTGCCGACGAAGGCGTACCGATCCTCATCCGAATGAAGATCATCATCAGTCGTAGCTGTCCTCTTCCCGGTAATAATCAAAAGCGAGAAATCCAAATGCGAGCTTTCTCCTTAGACCTTTGTACAAAGCGGCATAGAGGTACCCCTTTGTGATACTTGGTTAAAGCATATGTATTGCGGTGATAATCCATGTAGTCCAAGCTAATTAGGACAAGGTGCGAGCACTATTAGTACACTATGCATGAGGCTTGCAACTTATAAGATATAATTTACATGATGCATATGCTTTATTACTACCGTTGACAAAATTGTTTCATGTTTTCAAAATCAAAGCTCTAGCACAAATATAGCAATCGATGCTTTTCCTCTATGAGGACCATTCTCTTTACTTTTAATGTTGAGTCAGCTCACCTATTTCTCTCCACCTCAAGAAGCAAACACTTGTGTGAACTGTGCATTGATTCTTACATACTTGCTTATTGCACTTATTATATTACTCTATGTTGACAATATCCATGAGATATACATGTTACAAGTTGAAAGCAACCGCTGAAACTTAATCTTCTTTTGTGTTGCTTCAATACCTTTACTTCGAATTATTGCTTTATGAGTTAACTCTTATGCAAGACTTATTGATGCTTGTCTTGAAATGTTATTCATGAAAAGTCTTTGCTTTATGATTCACTTGTTTACTCATGTCATACACATTGTTTTGATCGCTGCATTATCTACATATGCTTTACAAATAGTATGATCAAGTTTATGATGGCATGTCACTCCGTAAATTATCTTTGTTATCGTTTTACCCGCTCTGGACGAGCAGAACTAAGCTTGGGGATGCCGATACGTCTCCAACGTATCGATAATTTCTTGTGTTCCATGCCACATTATTGATGTTATCTACATGTTTTATGCACACTTTATATCATATTCGTGCATTTTCTCGGAACTAACCTATTAACAAGATGCCGAAGTGCCGCTTGTCGTTTTCCGCTGTTTTTGGTTTCAGAAATCCTAGTAAAGAAATATTCTCGGAATTGGACGAAATAAAAGCCCATAGGCCTATTTTCTCACGAAGCTTCCAGAAGACCGAAGACGAGACGAAGAGGGGCCACAGGGTGGCCAAACCCTAGGGCGGCGCGGCCCCCCCCTTGGCCGCGCCGGCCTATGGTGTGGGCCCCCCGTGCCGCCTCTTGACTTGCCCTTCCGCCTACAAATAGCCTCCGTGACGAAACCCCCAGTACCGAGAGCCACGATACGGAAAACATTACTGAGACGCCGTCGCCGCCGATCCCATCTCGGGGATCCTCGGAGATCGCTCTCCGCACCCCGCCGGAGAGGGGAATCATCTCCCGGAGGACTCTACACCGCCATGGTCGCCTCCGGAGTGATGAGTGAGTAGTCTACCCCCGGACTATGGGTCCATAGCGTAGCTAGATGGTTGTCTTCTCCCCATTGTGCTATCATTGTCGGATCTTGTGAGCTGCCTATCATGATCAAGATCATCTATATGTAATTCTATATGTTGCGTTTGTTGGGATCCGATGAATAGAGAATACTTGTTATGTTGATTATCAAAGTTATGCTTATGTGTTGTTTATGATCTTGCATGCTCTCCGTTATTAGTAGATGCTCTCGCCAAGTAGATGCTTTTAACTCCAAGAGGGAGTACTTATGCTCGATAGTGGGTTCATGCCCGCATTGACACTCGGGACAAGGATGTAAAGTTCTAAGGTTGTGTTGTGCTGTTGCCACTAGGGATAAAACATTGATGCTATGTCTAAGGATGTAGTTGTTGATTACATTACGCACCATACTTAATGCAATTGTCTCGTTGCTTGCAACTTAATACTGGAGGGGTTCGGATGATAACCCGAAGGTGGACTTTTTAGGCATAGATGCAGCTTGGATGGCGGTCTATGTACTTTGTCGTAATGCCCAATTAAATCTCACTATACTCATCATGATATGTATGTGCATTGTCATGCTCTCTTTATTTGTCAATTGCCCAACCGTAATTTGTTCACCCAACATGCCGTTCGTCTTATGGGAGAGACACCTCTAGTGAACCGTGGACCCCGGTCCAATTCTCTTTACCGAAATACAATCTACCGCAATACTTGTTTCTACCGTTTTCTCTCGCAAACAATCATCTTCCACACAATACGGTTAATCCTTTGTTACAGAGAAGCCGGTGAGATTGACAACCTCACTGTTTCGTTGGGGCAAAGTAGCTTGGTTGTGTTGTGCAGGTTCCACGTTGGCGCCGGAATCTCCGGTGTTGCGCCGCACTACATCCCGCCGCCATCAACCTTCAACGTGCTTCTTGGCTCCTCCCGGTTCGATAAACCTTGGTTTCTTTCTGAGGGAAAACTTGCTGCTGTGCGCATCATACCTTCCTCTTGGGGTTGCCCAACGAACGTGTGAAATACACGCCATCAACCATCTATGCATAGACACGGCTCTGATACCACTGTAGGATAACGTAGCATAGAAAACAAAAATTTTCCTACCGCGAACACGAAATCCAAGCCAAGATGCAATCTAGAAGACAGTGGCAACGAGGGGATTATCGAGTCTCACCCTTGAAGAGATTCCAAAGCCTACAAGATGAGGCTCTTGTTGCTGCGGTAGACGTTCACTTGCCGCTTGCAAAAGCGCGTAGAAGATCTTGATCACGGCGCCACGAACGGGCAACACCTCCGTACTCGGTCACACGTTCGGTTGTTGATGAAGACGACGTCCACCTCCCCGTTCCAGCGGGTAGCGGAAGTAGTAGCTCCTATTGAATCCGACAGCACGACGGCGTGGTGTCGGTGGCGGTGGAGAATCCCGGCGGAGCTTCGCTAAGCGTGCGGGGAAGAAGGAGGAGTGGGGCGGCTAGGGTTTGGGGAGAGGGGGTGGCCGGCCTCTATGGGGTGCGGCCAGCTTGTGGCTTTGTGGTGGCCGGCCCCTCCCCTTGTCCCTCATTATATAGGTGGAACACCCAAGAGTTGGTCTACAAGTCTTCGAATAAGACCGCAAACCAAAACCTTCCATATGACATGAAACCTACCCAAGCTAGGACTCCCACTAGAGGTGGGATTTCCACCTTCCCTTGGGAGGGGGTGGCCGGCCACCTTAGGTGGAGTCCACCTGGGACTCCACCCCCTAGGGTTGGCCGGCCATGGTGGTGGAGTCCCTTCGGGACTCCGTGATGACGTGTAACTCACACATTCGTTGGGAACCCCAAGAGGAAGGTATGATGCGCACAGCAGCAAGTTTTCCCTCAGAAAGAAACCAAGGTTTATCGAACCAGGAGGAGCCAAGAAGCACGTTGAAGGTTGATGGCGGCGGGATGTAGTGCGGCGCAACACCAGGGATTCCGGCTCCAACGTGGAACCTGCACAACACACCCAAAGTACTTTGCCCCAACAAAACAATGAAGTTGTCAATCTCACCGGCTTGCTGTAACAAAGGATTAGATGTATAGTGTGGATGATGATTGTTTGCGTAGAAAACAAGTAAAACAAGTATTGCAGTAGATTGTATTCGATGTAAAAGAATGGACCGGGGTCCACAGCTCACTAGAGGTGTCTCTCCCATAAGATAAATAGCATTTTGGGTGAATAAATTACAGTCGAGGCAATTGACAAATAGAGAGGGCATGACCATGCACATACATGATATGATGAATATTGTGAGATTTAATTGGGCATTACGACAAAGTACATAGACCTCTATCCAAAGCATGCATCTATGCCTAAAAGTCCACCTTCGAGGTTATCATCCGAACCCTTCCAAGTATTAAGTTGCAAAACAACAAACAATTGCATTAAGTATGGTGCGTAATGTAATCAATAACTACATCCTTAGACATAGCATCAATGTTTTATCCCTAGTGGCAACAAGACATCCACAACCTTAGAACTTTCGTCACATCGTCCCGATTTAATGGAGGCATGAACCCACTATCGAGCATAAATACTCCCTCTTGGAGTTAAGAGCAAAAACTTGGCCAGAGCCTCTACTAATAACGGAGAGCATGCAAGATCATAAACAACACATATGTAATAGATTGATAATCTCTACTATATTAAATGGCTAGAGGTGGTGAGATGGTTGGTACGTCCGTCCTCTCATCTCATGTGCGGTATGTCCACGCGTGGAGCGATCCGTCAGGAAAGAAAACCGGTGTAGCAAAAATAATCGTACACAAAACCGCAGGAGGAGGTTACTGCACGTCTCTCCCGATTTCTGAACCTCCACGCTCCACCGCTGCTCCTCTTTCCCACGACCACAGTCGCCTCTCCCACGGCCACCACGGCGTCCCGCCTGCGCCGCCTTCCCATTCTGGTGGGTAACCGTCGCCCCGTCTGGAAGAAGCGTTTGCCCCGCCGCGTGCTGCAGCCGTCGTGCCCGAACTCCCCATCGTCACTCCGCGCGCCGGCGAGATCCGAGGTGGAGAGAACCGATATCGCCATCTTGAAATCCCTCCACGCGCCGAACACGCTTGCCCCGCCGCGCTACAGGAGATGGGCTGGAACTCTACACTGTCACTCCGCGCGCCGCTCAGATCGGTGATTGACAGAACCAGCGTCGGCAGCTCGACCTCCCTCCGCGCGCTGCGCACACCCGTCTCTCTGTAAACCAACTCCGATGAGCCAGGGATTGGGGCCACAACGCCAGCTAGCACAGTGGCATGCCTGAGCCGAACGGATCGACCAGAAAATTCTATATATTCTGAGCACCTCGAAGTTCGTAGAATGTCCATCTTTGACCTGGTATGTGACCTCTCCGCTTATATTCTCAATCATATGCACTCTTCTAGCATCCCCTTACGTAAAAACAACATTTGATATATTACAGCAATTATCATTTGTGATACTTGGTGGTCCGATCCTCCTTCTAATAGTTAGATTTCCTTCCGTTTGTTATTGCTGTACGGGGAACTATATTCTCAGTTATAGATGTTGTACTTTTTAATTTTCTGTTGATACAGAGATGCTAATTTGGAGTATGTACACTGAGCTTCATGTCATGCATTTATCCCTTCACTCCCATGTTCATTTTAGGTGTGTTTTATGCCA
Organism: Lolium rigidum; assembly: GCF_022539505.1. Taxonomy (NCBI): domain Eukaryota; kingdom Viridiplantae; phylum Streptophyta; class Magnoliopsida; order Poales; family Poaceae; genus Lolium; species Lolium rigidum. The sequence goes on from NC_061508.1 coordinate 286,383,838, forward strand.
CTCGATATGCATCCAAGTTAATCACACTCAGTTGGTTTACGTTATTTTGTTTTCTGTCTTGGAGCATCCACAACGTTAGACTCTAATCTGGACACTTACATGAAGAAAAAAATACAAAGAATTCGGATTTATCACCTAGCGCCTGGAAGTTGCAACGGTAGACGCTTATCTGAACAAACAAACCACCATATTCTCGCGCACTAGACGCTCCGCTTTGCATGCCGTCAGCCAAAAAGAAATGAAGCATCAGGTGAAAGATTATTTGTCCGGCGCCCGTGATTAAAGGCAGCAGATCGGCCGGGAATATTACCCTGGCCAGTCGGCATGTAAGAGCCGCGTTGTGGGTGCTCTTATGTCAGATTGCTGCAGGATTTGATCACCAAAGACATATAACTCAATGGGTTCACTTTGCTGCTGAGTGAGACTGTGAGATGATAGCTTATTTTGATTCCATTTTGTTTGTTTGTCGCAATGACCGGAATTGCTGGTGTAGTATTTACTCATGGTATGCAATTATATATTGGCACGAATTGATGAATTAGCAATGTTTCATTACGGCCGCCCTCGGACTCAGACTCTCACCACTACCTCTCGTGACGCCCAGATCGGATTCTTACGTTGGGCTTACTTTGTACATGCTGCAATTTAAATTGGTGTTAATTTCTTTTCTCAGTTCACAATACTTATGTCATGCGTGCTCTCTAATATGCAGAGACTCAGTTTTGGGGGTAATTTCACAATGGCTGCATATTTCTGAAAGTACAAGGATAAGTACACTGGCTCTATATGCATAGATTCTTGTTTTGGGGCAATTTCACAATTGCTGCATATTTCTGAAGCTAATGGGAGAAGTGGTTGGTCCCATTTTGTTTAGCAACAGATCTGAACAATACTTATTTCAAAATTGGAGAAGTTACCATGGCTCTTATTTTTCGTGCTTAGAAGCCTATGGTAACAAGTCAGCTCTCCCAAAATATAACCCTATGCTCATCTTACTAAACATAGTTTTTGAACCATTTGAATTTCTAAAATGTATATGATTTTGCTGTCTCAGCTTTACAGAGCAAACAACTTTTTATTTTCCTAAAATCTATTAAGAACCAAGCAACTATCTTATTCATTTTTTTCTTGTAAATATGGAAAGGAAGTACTGTTAACATATTTTTTGGTTCAGCCGGATATTAGTTCTACCTCAGATCCAGCAGTGGATTATTATTTCTTATAAATGATTTCTCTTTAGATCATTACCAGCATGGATGAACTTATAAATGAATTTTCTGTAGAAAAATCAGATAAAGACCCGGTTATTGTGTTGGATTTTCTGAAGAATAAATGAATGCCGCTGGAAGATTATAAAACTAATTCAAAGAATGACCTATTGTACCACAATTCATGTTCTCAAAGTATATGAAGGAGGATCGACAATGAGGCCAAGTGGAGGTCTAATCAACAGCCTAATTCGAGTTGATTGAGGAAAATGAGGTGGTCTTCTTCATCTGTGTGGATTCAATTTAAGGCTACAATTCTATAAACTGAAATTTGCTCCTTTTGTATTGAAACTTATGTTTACAGTTGATCCTATCACTACTGTTTCCAATGATATTGATGAGTGTGTCATCAATGGCTAGGGCGAGGGGAGACGTTGATGCCTCAGTTGTGTTTCTTTTCTCTTCCAAATTTTGTTCATTCTAACCTGCAATAGTTCGTTTGCGGTGCTCAGTTACATTATGCCGTGGATTTTATTTTCGTTCTGTTAAAAAATGTACTATGTGTGCATGCAATATTCATTGAAATCAATTTTCCTTGTTGCTTCAGATGTAGAGCCGTTTTCAGGCAAGGAGCGGGGTGGTACGCAGCATTACAACATAAGAAGGGGCTGTAGGGCGAGGCGATGTGCACCAGCCATCTGCGGCTGAAAGGAGTCATGAGGCCGTCCAGACCACCTTGTGTCGTGCTTGCTCTGTTTCTGGTTAGATTCTTCTTCTCTTTGGCTCTCAGATTTGAGACCAATACCGTTCCTGTGTCTCATATGGATTGTGGAATCATATTCATTGGTGCTCTCTACTTTTCACTGACGAGATCGAAAAAATATCATATGAATTCTTGGACGTGTTGCAAGGTTGAGAATTTATGTTTGCATCTTTTGAATGGACAGGGAGTGCTTACCTGCATTATACTTTTTGTATTTAGACCAACCATGCCACCAGTAAGCAGATTTCATTAGTGAAAATGTGGTGTTGTCTCATTCAGTCGTAACATGTTTATGATCACTAAAAAACTCGAGAAAGGTTATATTCAAGGATATCAAGGCTGTGTAGATAAGTGCACTCCATGAACATAGGTGGTGTTAACTAGCTACTAACGAAAGGCTTTCTTGCTATTTGAACCTTTCCTAGGAACCTGATACGCTTGGTCAGCTGCTATTTATACCATTTATTTCATTTTTGTTTGTGACCATGCTCAAAAGTCATATGCTATGTGCAATGCCATGCCATTCCATGAAACAGAAAGTAAGAACTATTGTAAACTGCAACCTTTTCGTAAGCTACTTTCGAATGATGGATTTTATTCACCCTACACAATGATGAAATTCACCCTAGACAATGTTCCATTACAGATAGATAGTTGGCCTCGGTCAGAATTCGCATGGCAATAATAATCAGTTAGTTCACATACCAACAGAAATCAGTAGAACTTTATGAAGTTCATCGCAGAGATTGGTGATATTAATAATTAGCTAATTATCCGCATGCACTTTCCTCTGTTACCAATGTGCTTATTATTTTTGGGTATACTACACTGATCGGCAACCAGCTGTTAGTCCATATTAATTCATTTTTATCTTGAATCATACTTTCAAAATTTTCTTATTGTTCATGCTCCTCATGCTTCATGTTGTGAACAATATAACTTCAGTCTATCATAAGGATGGTTGTGTATGTATATACTGTATGTAAAACAATGTAAGCAGACTTCAAAACTATTGTTGTATATGATATATGTTATGCATTTGTTATTTGCACAAATAAAAACTACTGTTGTTAATGCCTTCAAATGGAACTGTATTTTTAATTTGATTCACGCCAGAAGTAGTTCATTTGATTTTTTCTTAGCATTTTAGTGGTTGAGCTTACCAGATGCTTTGAACTACATATCCAATAACAATCTTAAATTCATTGTGTAAGCGTGGAAAGGTGTCACACAGGTTGAAGGTTGAGGGACGGCACCGACGGAGCAAGGGTCATCAAGCTGAGGGGTGAACACGGAGCTGGAGGTGGCACGCGCGGTGAAAGCTGCTATGAGCTGGTGTATTTCTGGTCCGATCTGATGCGAGTTCGCCGATGCTTCTGGCTTCTGCCATGCTACGGCCTGATATGATGTTTCTTGCCTCTGCTTGGATAAGATGGGGTCACCGATTGACAAGTTTTGATCTGGTCCTATATGGTTCAGCTCTTTGTTCCTGTTTGTCTTAGAAGTAGATTTTCATGTTTTTTAAGCATCACCAGATGATTAAGAGGTTTGGCACCCAGGTTTGTATTCTTGATGTTTTTTTTGCAGATCTTCTGGATGTGTTGACATGACCATGCACTCTGACATGTTTTATGTTCTATTAATTGTCTTGATTTGTTATGATTGTCGGCAGTAGAGAATCCCGCGTTTGTTGCAGCGACATGGTGCTCGGAAATAGCAGTTGTGGTGAAAAATAAGTGGGCTGTGATTTCTTACATAGTTTTTCTGTTAGATTAAATCTATTTGTTACTCGGTGACAACTGACAACACACTTCTTACTTCCATCTTCATTAGTAGTAAAAGTAAAATGCTGAATAGTTTGTTTCACTAATCTAAAAGCTATCTTATTATATAAAAAAATAAAGGGTGAAAATGCTTAGTGATATCCAAGAAAACAGAACATCACAGTTTCTTTAAGGCAACCATAAAAGTAGTAAAATTTTGCATTCATTTATTTGAACTATACATAAGTAGAAGATAAGTACTTGATTGTTGTGAGAGAGAGGAGGAGAGAAGTGTTCGTTGCGAGAGACTTGTGTTTATCGCGAGTCATATTTCCACCATCTCGTGTTTGATATGCAAAATCATCAAATATTTTTAGTGTCTCGTGGCAACGCACGGGTATTCAACTAGTAAACATAACATAGTATTCTCTATCCATCGGATCCCGACAAACACAACATATAGAATTACAGATAGATGATCTTGATCATGTTAGGCAACTCACAAGATCCGACAATGAAGCACAATGAGGAGAAGACAACCATCTAGCTACTGCTATGGACCCATAGTCCAGGGGTGAACTACTCACTCATCACTCCGGAGGCGACCATTGCGGTGAAGAGTCCTCCGGGAGATGATTCCCCTCTCCGGCAGGGTGCCGGAGGCGATCTCCTGAATCCCCCGAGATGGGATTGGCGGCGGCGGCGTCTCTGGAAGGTTTTCCGTATCGTGGCTCTCGGTACTGGGGGTTTCGCGACGAAGGCTTTAAGCAGGCGGAAGGGCAACGCGGGGGGCCACACGAGGGCCCCACACGACAGGCCGGCGCGGCCAGGGCTTGGGCCGCGCCGCCCTGTTGTGTCGGCGCCTCGTGGCCCCACTTCCTTCCCCCTTCGGTCTTCTGGAAGCTTCGTGCAAAAATAGGACCCTGGGCGTTGATTTCGTCCAATTCCGAGAATATTTCTTTACTAGGATTTCGAAACCAAAAACAGCGAAAAAAACAACCGGCTCTTCGGCATCTCGTTAATAGGTTAGTGCCGGAAAATGCATAAATACGACATATAATGTGTATAAAACATGTAGATATCATCAATAATGTGGCATGGAACATAAGAAATTATCGATACGTCGGAGACGTATCACTCCGCCTTCCAAAGTGACTTTCTTCCGGACTTTTCTAGAACCTTCCATAAATGCACCGGATCATTTTCAAACACATAAAATGACTTCCTATATATGAATCTTATTCTCCGGACCATTCCGGAACTCCTCGTGATGTCCGGGATCTCATCCGGGACTCCGAACAAATATTCGAACTCCATTCCATATTCAAGTTCTACCATTTCAACATCCAACTTTAAGTGTGTCACCCTACGGTTCGCGAACTATGCGGACATGGTTGAGTACTTACTCCGACCAATAACCAATAGCGGGATCCGGAGATCCATAATGGCTCCCACATATTCAACGATGACTTAGTGATCGAATGAACCATTCACATACGATACCAATTCCCTTTGTCACGCGATATTTTACTTGTCCGAGGTTTGACCATCGGTATCACTCTATACCTTGTTCAACCTCGTCTCCTGACAAGTACTCTTTACTCGTACCGTGGTATGTGGTCTCTTATGAACTTATTCATATGCTTGCAAGACATTAGACGACATTCCACCGAGAGGGCCCGGAGTATATCTATCCGTCATCGGGATGGACAAATCCCATCGTTGATCCATATGCCTCAACTCATACTTTCCGGATACTTAGTCCCACCTTTATAACCACCCATTTACGCAGGTGGCGTTTGATGTAATCAAAGTACCTTTCCGGTATAAGTGATTTACATGATCTCATGGTCATAAGGACTAGGTAACTATGTATCGAAAGCTTATAGCAAATAACTTAATGACGTGATCTTATGCTACGCTTAATTGGGTGTATCCATTACATCATTCATACAATGATATAACCTTGTTATTAATAACATCCAATGTTCATGATTATGAAACTAATCATCTATTAATCAACAAGCTAGTTAAGAGGCTTACTAGGGACTCTTTGTTTGTTTACATAACACACATGTATCAATATTTCGGTTAATACAATTATAGCATGGTATATAAACATTTATCATAAACATAAAGATATATAATAACCACTTTTATTATTGCCTCTTGGGCATATCTCCAACACAAACTCTGAAAACAACCATGAAAGGAGAAATAACCAATGGAAACGGATGTGGTCTTTGCCTCTTCCTAGCAAAATAATTCACTTCTTATGGAGGTTAACAACAAACAGCCTTCCTTTACGCATGAATCAGAAAAGAAGAGGTATGGATGTTGATACTAGATGCCCATTATGCTTAAGATTAAATGAAGATGGAGGCCATGTATTTCTCAGGTGCAAGGTGGTCAAACAAATATGGAGGCAACTACAAATGGAGGAGACAAGAGAGAAGCTATGTGAAGCTTCAAATGCTATGCTCCTGTTGGAAACGATCCTTAATCTAGAAGAAGAAGAAAAACTGATGACATGTTGCACGCTTTGGATATGGTGGGCAGAAAGGAACAAAGCTAACTCAGGTAAAATTATTAGAAAACCTCAACAAATAGTGTCATCTATTATATCTCATGCTATGGAGTACAAGGTCCTGGGTAAAAATGAACTAAAACAAAATAGACATATACAATCTAAATGGACTCTTCCTATGTATAGTTATGTCAAGATCAACACAGATGGTGCATTTCGAGAATCATCTAGATCAGGAGGCTGGGGTTTTATTTTGAGAAATGATGAGGGTGTCCCTGTGGCAGCTGGATGTGGTCATATCCAAGAGATTGGATCTGCTTTGCAAGCTGAAGCCATAGCTACACTCCAAGCCATCAAAATCACATCTCAGATGGGATGCAGCCGAGTACAATTAGAGATGGACTCCTCTGTCTTGAAGAAAGCTATCACGTCAAAGGAGTATGATCTAGCACCACTAGGATATCTTTTTAAAGAAATTAAGGCTTTACTTTGTAATGCTTATGACGATGTAAAACTATCTGTTTGTAAAAGATCTTGTAATGTACCTGCACATGAACTAGCTGCGCGGGGCGCTCTGTTTGAAGATGGCAACCAGGAGATCTGGTTTGCTGATCTTCCACAGTTTGTATTTGACTTATGTGCTGACAATATGTCCAGCACTATGTTTTAATGGAATACATTAGTGTTCCTCTCAAAAAAAAAAGCCCATTGTTTCATTTATGCTTTTTCCACTGACTTTACATGGTCATATCCTATCTCATCATGAGACCAACGGTTTCTCGAGTCCCAGTAGCTGATATGATCGAGATCATTCTGTCCTTTTCTCCCTGACTGAACTGTGGATCTCAAAGTATATCCATCTCCCAAGTGTCAGGATGCAACCGAGGCCGTTTAAGATGCACAACATCCTGGGCAGCTGCCCAAAATTGCTTTGCATGACCACATTCCACCAAAGCATGAAGCAATGTCTCTGATACTCATTTGCAATCCGAGCAAGTACTATGAACTCTGACATGCCGCCTGTGAGGGTTGCGAAATCAGGCAAAATGCCTTTGAGAACCCGCCACCAAAAAAACTCGTACTCTCGGTAAGACATCAAGTTTCCATAATCTTTTCCATTTCTCCTCCTCCTGCATTATGGAATGGCCAACTCCATTATTCATCGCCGACACATTCCTATCTTTATCATCAATGAGTGCCCGGTATGTAGAGCGGACTGTGTAAACACCCGTCCTCTCGTAGTGCTAGGATAACCAATCCTCTCCAACACTCCCCCCTCAAAGGGATTTGTAAGATAGATTGAGCATCCGGAACCAGAAAGATAGATCGCACCAGTTTTGAACGCCAAAGTTCACTTGGATATATTTGCTGATTTGTGATGATTGGTCGGTGGATGATCTTCACGGGTCCCTGGTTGGGCCGTAGGAGGTAGCATAATATTGGTTACCCAAAGGGTAATGCCCACATCAGCTGGCACGACCAAAGCTTGCTATTACCTAGCGCGGTACGGTCGGCCCAGTTAGGTGCGGGCCTCCTCTTTTTTCCTTTTTTTTTCTTTTCTTTGTGTTTCTCCTTTTTTGTTTCTTTTTTTCATGTTTTTTTTATTTTCTTTTTATTTTGTTCTCTTGTTCTGTTTCTTTTTGTTACTTTATTTTTCAGATTTGAAAAATAGAATTTTTTTAAAAAATGTTCAAATTTTAAAAAATTCAAATCTAAAAATGTTCAAATTTGGGAAATGTTTAAATTAAAAATATTCAAATTTGAAAAAGGTTCAAGCTTAATTTTTTTAATTTAACATTTGTTCAAATTAAGAAATGTTCAGTTTAAAATTTGTTCAATTAAAAATGTTCAAATTTGAAAAACGTTCAAGCTTAAAAAATGTCAATTTAAAACTTGTTCATTTTTAAAAAATGTTCTTTTTAAAATTTATTCAATTAAAACATGTTTATTTCAAATTTATTCAAATTAAAAATGTTCATCTTAAAATTTGTACATTTCTTTTTTTAAAAAATAATTTTTCTAAAGATATAAAAATTCAAACTCAAAAATTGTTCAAGTATGAATTTTTTTGAAATTCTAAAATTGTTCAAGATATAAAAAATTTGCTCAAAATTGAAAATTGTTCAAATTTCAAAAATGTTCAAATTCAAAAATTGTTCATATATAAAGAATTATTAAATTTTCGAAAATAATGTTTTTCAAAATTTGAAACTTCGTATTTAAAAACATTTTAGCTTTTTAAAAACGTAAAAACAAGAAGCAGCAAAGGAAAGGAAAAAACAAAAAAAAGTGAAATGAAATGTTGCGCCGGCCCAAACCACCCGCCTGGGGGTGTGCGTCGTCTGATCCATCATTCCCCGTCGGCATCAGGCCCAGGCCCACGGGAGTGCGGCCCGTGCGGCCGCACAGGGCCCCAAATTTTTGGGGGCCCAAAATTCCTAAGTTCGCCTTTAATATAGACTATATTTTTACAGGTCAGAATAAATTCACATAAGTCTGTCAGTACAGGTCGTACGGTGTAGAGATGCAAAGTTATTAGGACGAGGTTGCAAGTTCGATTTTAGCACTTGGCGCTGCTCCTTTTTTTAGGAGGTTGGAAGTTCCTCCCTTCTTTTCTTTTACTTCTCCATGCACTGATTGGTGTTGCTCATTTTTTTCCTTTTCTCCAACTTATTCCTATTCTAATTGATGCATATGATACAAATACTTGATTATTTAGTTTACTAACATTGAATAAACCACTAGTAGGAAAACCCTTATAGGCGAAGCTTAGTTCTGTGGCGCACCGTTTTGAGTGCGCCAGAGAAACTTATTTTGTGGCGCACGAAGCTCGGTGCGCCACAGAAATAGCTTAATTTTGTGGCGCACTACTAAACCGTGCGCCACAAAAACTTGGTGGGCCCCACACCCTGTCACCCCCAACCATTGGTTTTACAATTTCTACGGCGCACAAACCTCGGTGCGCCACGTAAATTACTTCTTCTGTGGCGCACGGCGACAGTGCGCCACAAAAATAATGTTTTCTGTGGCGCACTTGTCTCGGTGCGCCACAGAAATAACGTGTCCTATATCAAGGCCGTACCCCTCCCTCGCCACAGAGAAGTTCCTCTCCCCTCTCTCCCCTCTCTCCCCGCGCCGCCGCCTTCCATGGCGAGCGATGCCGTCGCTTGCCGCCGCCACCGCCGCCGCCGCCTTCCTCCGCGAGGGCCGGATGCCGCCACGCTCCACCCATCCCCGCCACCAGCAGCACAAGCCGCTGCGGCGTGGAGGAGGAGGGGCCGGCGCGGCGTCAAGGTGGAGGAGCCGCCGCCGCGTCAAGGTGGAAGAGCCGCCGCAACCTCCACCCCTGCCGTCGTCGTCGGTGAGCTCCTCCACAACTCTCCAAATCGTCGGTAAGCTCCCTCCCCTCCCCTCCCTCTTCCCCCCGCGCGAGCACAACGTGCTCGACGAAATGCTCGCTCGGTTGGCTCTGGATGCATTGCTGCTAGTGATGCTTAGCTGTTAATCTTGATGCTACCGGTTCATTTGTTGGCTCTGGATGCATTGCTGCTAGTGATGCATTGCTACTCGGTTGGTTCATTTGATGCTACTTGGTTCATTTGTTGTGCTCAGTGAGGTTAACTGTTAATCTTGATGGCTTATTACTACTGGTTCATTTGTTGTGCTCAGTGAGGTTAACTGTTAACAATTTTCTTGATGGGTTCATAGGAATTTGATGCTACTGGTTCATTTAAATGCTTGTTGTGCTCAGTGAGGTTAACTGGTTCATAGGAATTTAAATGCATGAAATGCTACTGGGTGGGCTTGTATACATACATATTTATAGTTGCTCTTGGTTGGCCTGGGATTAGTTTTCCGGACCCCAAGTAATTCTCTGTTGGGATTAGTTTTCTGGACCCCAAGTTTTTTGGACCCCTGATGATTTACTTGATGGATTTTTGTGAGCTTATGGTATGCTTATAATGCTCTGATTAGTGGGGATGCTTACTGGATCATGTGCATATAGTTCATATAGTTCCCTAAAAATAAAGAATGCTCCCTGGCCAGAAGCTTGATGTCTTAGCTCAGCCAATGATGCAAAGGCTGAGGCAAAAACTTGGATAAGAACATATACTAAAATGTGTGATTTAAATGGAATGCTTATGATGGTTACTACCAAGTGATGAATAATCCCTTATGGTACCCCAGCTTTGTTTTGAACTCAACTCGAGTAACGATAAATTTCTATTTCTTGTGTTGGCTTTGATGAAAATAGAGATATCCACGAGTAGGGGATCATGTAAATGAATGCCACTCGTGGTATCCTTTGAAGAAAAAGGACTGTTTCGATGGTTTTAAAAGGCTAGGTGGTGCTAGGTGATTCAGTTGGCTACCAAGACTTGTCTCATCCGGTTAGGCTGGGATATGCTATGTGTTGTTGCTTGTTTAGGCATATCTATCACTTACCTGGATTTACTTGGTTCTTGATTGGCCTCTCTTTTGCCAGCATCACTTGGTCTATATACCAAGTGATGAATAATCCCTTTGGAGCATCTCGCTCCATGCATGCTATGTGTGTTTGAGCATCTTGACTTATGTCCCTATGATAATGGATCATCAAATGTTTCCCTTTGTCCCTGGTTGCCTCCTTAATTGATGCCTTATGATCCAAATGATCCAAGTCCCTTGCATGATCCCATTTGTCCCTAATGTTGCTTAATTAAGATGAATAAATTCCCTCTAATCACCATTTGGAGATCAAGACTAGTTCTTGATATCCATTAGTTACTGTCAACACATGTGTTTGCATGTGTGTGTGAGCTGCTTGTAGTGTCACTTGACTATTCAAGTTTCAATGTTGGTTACTTTTCCTCTAGTGCAAGAAATGGTTGAGCAGATGTTTATCCACTTGTTGGCCTTTATTCTTGGGTAGCTCAAAGTGTCATGCACTTACTTGGATCATCAAATGTTTCCCTTAATTTGTCCCTGGTTGCCTCCTTAATTGATGCCTTATGATCCAAATTACTATATTATTGGATTGAGTGATATGGCTACTCGCTTGTTTGCTCTCCAAATGCTATATATGTGTATTTGACCATGCTTATGATGGATTTCTTTTAAGGACTCTAGCTAGATTAGAGGGGAAAAAGTTGCTGCTTTGTTGCCTATGATAATGGATCATCAAATGTTTCCCTTTGTCCCTGGTTGCCTCCTTAATTGATGCCTTATGATCCAAATGACCCAAGTCCCTTGCATGATCCCATTTGTCCCTAATGTTGCTTAAGATGAATAAATTCCCTCTAATCACCATTTGGAGCTCAAGACTAGTTCTTGATTTCCATTAGCTAGACTCCAATATTAAAAATGTCTCCCAAATATGGAGACAAACATTTTAACATTACCCCAAGTGATTTACTTGTCGATGATTAGATGGTTGGTCGATCACTCGTACACTCGGGGGTGGAGCAAGTGAGGCTTGGTGTGATGGCACAAATATCAATATCTTGTGCATCCTACCTGGCCTCACTTACTCCATCCCTGGATGTTAATATTTGTTTCGACCAACAAAGTATGAGGCATTCCATTTAGTTGATACCACTTGGCTCTTTCTTCCATTTTAGTGCCGATGATTAGAATGTTCGGTCAATCTGTACACTCCGGGGTGTCGCTAGTGAGCCTGGTGTGATGGCACAAATATCAATCTCTTGTGCATCCTACCTGGCCTCACTAACGCCATCCCGGGATGTTCATATTTGTTTCGACCAACAAAGTATGAGGCATTCCATTTAGTTCATACTAGCTACTTCTTAATTGCATTGGCCTTTCTTCCATTTTAGTGCCGATGATTAGAATGTTTGGTCACCTATACGCCGCAATATACTTTGTAGACGAGCCCCCTTTCCCTGGCCGCCGTTCCGTGAACGAGTCCTTGATGAGACAACAACGCCGACATGCCTCTCCCGGCGCAGCACCACTTTTCTTCTCTCGCCGTCCGGTACGTGAACGAGTCCTTAATGCCAAGACGGTGCCGGCCTCCCTAGCATCATGCCGACCCCGTTGTCGCGCTTCAGGCCGTGTCGATCATGCGCCCTGCACTCTTCGCCTTCTTGCCCGGTGAACGAATAGACTAATCGTTGGAATAAGGAAGCCGATGACGGCCGATCGCAATTTAATCTTGCGACCGGCTGTCATCGGTTTCCTTATTCCAACGATCAGCCTATTGGTTCACCGGGCAAGAAGGCGAACGATGCGTGGCGCGGGACACACGGCTTGAAGCGCGGCAACACGGCCCGGCATAATGCTGGGCAGGCCGGCACGGTCTTTGCATCAAGGACTCGTTCACCTGGACAGGCGAGGGACCGGCGTGGTTCTGCGCCGGAGATGCGGATCGGCGTTGTTGTGTCGTCAAGCACCCGTTGACGGAACGCCGACCGGGGAAAGGGGGCCCTTCTGCAAAGTATTTGTGTTGACCAACAATGTATGAGGCACATATTCTATTTTGTCATTCCATTTGCTTTGAGATTTTCAAAATGCCGATGATTAAAATGTTTGGTCACCGTACACTCGGGGGTGGCGTAAGTGAGCCTGGTAAGATAGCACAAATATCAATCTCTTGTGCATCCTACCTGGCCTCGCTTACACCATCCCTAAATGTTAAGTGTTGACCAACAATGTATGAGGCACTTATTCCATTTTGTCATTCCATTTGCTTTGAGATTTTCAAAATGCCGATGATTAAAATGCTTGGTCACCGTACACTCAGGGGCGGTGTTAGTGAGCCTCGTGTGATTGCACAAATATCAATCTCTTGTGCATCCTACCTGGCTCGCTAACTCCGTCCCGGAATGTTAATATTTGTTTCGACCAACAAAGTATGAGGTCCTTGTCATTCCATTTGCTTTGGTATTTTCAAAATGCCGATGATTAAAATGTTGGTCACCGTACACTTGGGGGTGGCGTAAGTGAGCCTGATAAGATAGCACAAATATCAATCTCTTGTGCATCGGACTTGGTCTCACTGACGCCATCCCTAAATGTTAATATTTGTGTTGACCAACAATATATGAGGCACTTATTCCATTTTGTCATTCCATTTGCTTTGACATTTTCAAAATGCCGATGATTAAAATGTTTGGTCACCGTACACTCGGGGCGGCGTAAGTGAGCCTGGTAAGATAGCACAAATATCAATCTCTTGTGCATCGGACTTGGTCTCACTTACACCGTCCCCGAATGTTAATATTTGTGTTGACCAACAATGTATGAGGCATTTATTCCATTTCTCTTGTGCATCGGATACTTGTTGGTCTCACTTTCTTCCATTTTCATCATAGTAGGAACTGGATGGAAGGACCCCGATGCAAGCGAGGCTGGTGGGTAGAGATGACGGAGTAAAGGAGGAACCGGATGAAGACTACTTTGTATCTCGAAATTGTGAATTTTGTATGAATTAAGAGTTGTATGCAAAACATTTGACACTTGCCACTATATATGTATCTCGATCGGGCTCTAAGTAATGTGATGATGATGTCTATGTTATATCTGTGCAATGTACATGATATTTATATTATATCTGAATGTTGCTGTATATAACCTGTGTATCCGTATTGTGTATACGTATTGCTGTGTATAAACTGCATATGTGTAGCGAGCAGCACAAAATCGTGTATAATACAAGCAAATTCTGTGGCGCACTAAGAAGCAATTCTGTGGCGCACGCTTTTCTGTGGCGCACCTAAGAACAAGTGCGCCAAGAAACCTTATTTCTGTGGCGCACGACCAGGTGCGCCACAGAAAGCTTATTTTTGTGGCGACGTTTCTGTGGCGCACCACCCGTGCGCCACAGAATCAAATTTTCGTGCGCCACTGATGAGGCTTTTCCTACTAGTGAACTCACAAGCCGCATGTATAATCACACTATACCCACTTTTGAAATAAATTTCTAATTCAAGTCTTAAACATATTAGAAAGTTTGTAACTAGATATAGTGATATTATATTTATCTGTATTTAACTGAAGGGGCTACTTCAGAATCTACGGTGTTGAAAGTAGTTCTTTTCCCGCAAAAAAAAGAAAGTAGTTCTTTAGTTTGAACATCCACCTACGACATATATTTATCATAATTGTTCATTATTTATATTTGTCTAGTAAAATAGGGCCTCGTTTTAAAGTTTCGCACAGGGTCCCGGATTTTGCCGGCCCGGCCCTGGTCGGCATATAGGAGCTCGCGGAAAACTCCGCCACTGAAGCGCCGCTCTAGGTCCCTTGTTTGCTCCCCGGCCCGCCTTCCCTAACCGTAGCGGCAGAGCAGGACCCACGGCACAGTCCTGGGCTCCCGGCGTCCGTTCCTGCCTGTCGCCGGCGGCGTGAGCAGCAACCAGCACTCAGCAGGCAACTAGCCGGCGGCGTGTTAGAATCGTGTAATACTTTCCTAGTTATTAGCTTCCTAGTTTGATCCCGTATTGGACTCTTCCTCGTCTAGAACTCCTTTTGGTATACAAACCCCTTGTAACACCCTGTAATCGATCGCTACGATGCTCCTGATATAAATATACACGAGCGGCTGGGTGTTTTGTACATCTAGAACGCTTCCGAAATCTCCTCACAATTCCTTCCTTCTCCAATCTGACATAGCTAGGTACAACCGTACAAGTCCGACCGCAATGATTTTCAAACTTTACAAGTTGATTATTTAGGTTTGATGGCCAGTGAATTGTACGCAATTGCTAAAATAGATTGGACATTTTTGTTGTAGAATTGTTGCGAAAGGAAAGTAGAGTGCAACGGAGTGAGCCATGGGGAGCCGAGATGACACGGGAGCCCGAGAAGATCGCCGCCGCCGCCACGTCGACACTATCGCTTCTCCTTCAACTTCCCTTGAGGTACGTTCACGCTGCCTAGGATTACCATGATTGTTGATTGGATGCTCTCACCAAGGAATCTTAACTAGGAAGAGGAACATGAGTGGCAGGCATGCCTAGAACTATGCTCCTTTTTATTCTGGATGGAAACCTCGACACCTTAGGCGACTGTTGCTGATCTGGAAGCCATTAGACTAACCGTGGGTGCAGATATTTCTCATCTCGATAGAAACATTATGCCGTGTTGCACAGTTCAGTGCAACGGAAATCACATCTGTATGGGATTCTTTTTTTGCTTTGTCTGACGAGATTGCTCGTCTCTAAAGTAATTATTCATGTGTTCAGGATGGAAAAGTAGTTCAGCATTTTCAGTCATACTTTTAGCTACAACATATCAACACTAGCTATGTCCTTAAAGATCCAATCTTATCAATGACTTTCTGTTTTATTTTATCAATAGTATTGTTTTATGTTCCTATTTAGCGTGATTTACGCTTACATCTAGTATCTCTGGAACAATACGCTTTTACATCTTGTATCTTTGGAACAATACACTTACATCAAGTATCTCTGGAACAATACGCGCACTAGCCAATTTTCATTTAGCAAACCTCAGTCAGTTTGTCCACTTTTCATTATTGAGTTCTTCTGATATCTTATGTCTTCATAATTTGCTGCAGAGTTGCTGCAACCTGCCCACGGTCTCAGCGATGTTTGGCCCTCAAGGTTGGACGGACCTCCCGGATGCCCTGCTTCACTCCATTGCTTCTCTATTGGTCTCGGTCCCTGACCTTCTTGCCTTCGCAGCCACGTGCTCTTCTTGGCATGCTGCCTTCTCCTCCTATCCATCCAAATCTAGCTTTTCAACGCTTCTCCCACCTCTCCTCCTCCAATCTGATGTCTCTTTGTGCTCTCCCTGTCCTCGCACATATAGCAGCAGTCTTGTGCCTAGACGCCCATGCCATGTCACTAATCTAGCCAGCCAAAACATGCACATGTGCTGTCAGATCCCCCTGTTTTACCATTTTGGTAACGGGAATGGCTTGCCGAGTCCTTTGGACAAATTTATGTTCATCGGTGCCTCTTATGGCCATCTCATCTTGTCCAACAAACAGTCGTGTCTTGTTGTCGATGTCTTCACAGGTGTTAGTGTCTCACCTCCACAACTACCGGTCGACGAATACAAAAAGCTCTACTATGCTACCCTCACAGCTCCTCTTCAGTCACCCAACTCGCATCTCATGGTCACCGCTGGATTCCACAATTTGTTTTGGCGTGTTGGTACTGACTCTTGGGTGAGATGTTCTAAGCGCTATAGACCGATCAAGCGGGTGTTAGACTTCAAAGGACAGGTATTTGGACTGTTCAATAGTTGCGGGCTGTGTATTGTGCACTTGCTGCCCCATATTCGCATAGAGAAAATAGCAGTTGATCTTGGGGAAAGCGTGAGGTTCAACTTACTCGGTTACCCCCATACGTGGCTTGCGGCTTGTGGCGATATGCTTCTCATGGTCGGTTGTTCAAAATCTTTGCCCACAATAGTGAATACATTTGAAGTCTTCCGCCTCGACTTATCTGCTAAACGTGCAAAGTGGGTGAAGGTTGATAAGCTAGATAACTGGGCGATCTTCATCAGCGTCGATGAGCGAAGCCAGACTCTGTGTTGCATTGATCCAGAGAGATGGGGAGGAAGGAGCAACTGCATATACTGCTATGATTCTGAAGAGTGGATCACATGTGAATTGGGCAAGCCGCTGCAGGAAGGTGCCTCCATTCCAAATGTCAACTCTGCGTGTATGATGCAACCTATGTGGGTTGTGCCCAGTATGTTCTATCCGTCTTGATGCATGGTCAGCATGACTCGCTATAGCACCTCCCCTGTAAGAATTTTAAAGATATCTTGAGTTTATTTATATCTTGTCCGTGTTGGCACTACTCGAACATGTTTCAGACCTGAGTAAGACACGTGTTTCTTTCATCAGTTGGGTGTATTAGTCGTATGGCAGGAAACCGTACTTTGCCTCGTACGGGGTTACGCGTTATATGAGCCTCGATGGGCAGAAACATCGTACAAGGATCGGACTCGGTTACATAAGATAAGACCTTCCTATTACATCTCTAACAACCCCTCTTAATCTAAACCTATGAACAGGTTGAGATTACGGCTGAATTCTTCTAAGCCCTTGACATGTAGCATCTTGGTAAAACCATCAGCAACTTGATCTTTGCTCGACACAAATTTTATAGCCAGCCGATTATTAGCAACTTGTTTGTGAACAAAATGAAAATCAATCTCAATGTGCTTAGTACGAGCATGAAATAACAAATAGGTAGCACCTAGATTGTCACACCACAAACTTATTTTTTTTCCTTCAGTTTTACTCCTAGTTCAACAAGAAGGACCTCAACCCAAATCAACTTAGTTGTGGCATTAGCCAAGGCTTTGTACTCAGCTTCAGTACTAGAACGAGATACCGTAGCTTGCTTACGAGCACTCCAGGAGACCAAATTTATTAATCTAGGATATGGTGGAGGTTCCATTGCACGGGTTTTATTAATCTAGGATTAAGTACCAATGCCGTCCAGTGATTCTAGCGCCGTACAAATCGCGTTGACCATAAGATCTATAATGGCACTGGGGAAGTCAGCTGTATCTTTTCCCTCCTGCACGCCAACGGACTGGTAGAGCTGCGGGGTGTTGGAGGCACTGCCGTAGGTTGGGATATCCTTTTAAATCCCCATCCGTATGTGATGTTGAGCTCTACGGTCTATGATGGATTGTCCAAAGTACACCGTGAGTAAAGCCGTATTATCGGAAGAAGTCTACTGGGGGTGTGCGGTTGGACAAAAGGGTGGGTTTGCAGGGTCGCGGAGAAGGCGGTGTGGACTTGGATCTTACACCTGGCCTCACACCAAAGGAAGTGTGGACGGGAAAGTTAACGCCTGGTTGGCAACAAGGATAAGGACTCTTATGGGAAAAGTAACGCACCTCTGGAGAGGATACTGAATTGTGGCTGTCACTCCTTGTTCCGGGAAGGGAACTGCGAACGCGGCAGGAAAGGAACTCCACGAAGTTCTGGTCAACCTGTGAAGATTGACGGGCATAGTTTTCAGAATAAAATAAACCTTTTGAAGAAATGTTTATGAAAACTTGCATTGGCCTATGACTTTCTGGTCTATGGCTGTAGCTAGTGCATGATACACCTATTTCCTAATATGAACTTGCTGAGTACGCTCGTACTCATTCCCTCCCATTTGAACCCCCTTCTTAGATCAAGGCACCAAAGGAGAAACTACCGTGGAACTCGAAGACAAAGGAGTCCACTGCAATAAGATGAAGAATACGATCAAAGAAGTCAATGTAGTCAACTTCTGCATCAGCTAAAGTGGAAACTTAGATTAGTAATAGAAGGGAATATTTCTCTAATCCTAGCACCTAAGTAGCTAGATTTCTATAGCAAGCCAAGTAGCTCTTAAACTTGAGTTAGCAATAAGATAGACTACGAGTCGTTCTTCTGGAGCTTTATTTGAAGTTTTACCTCACTGTAAAGTAGGAGGCTGTGTTGATCTTATGTAAACAGTTCGTGTGTACTTCTGTAGACATGCCTTGGACTCGCATATGTTTCTGTTGTACCACTCTGAGGGATGTAATATGAGTGGAACGATATTTCACTTGTATTATGTCAATGACTTGTGTACTACACCATGCAGTGGTACGCTGGGTCACCACACTGCAATCATTGTTCTCTTTTGTTTTCTGCAAGCAAACATTATTTTCCACACCATACGTTTAATCCTTTGTTTTCAGCAAGCCGGTGAGATTGACAACCTCACTGTTAAGTTGGGGCAAATTAAAGTAGTTTGATTGTGTTGTGCAGGTTCCACGTTGGCACCGGAATCCCTGGTGTTGCGCCGCACTACACTCCTTCACCAACAACCTTCACGTGATCTTCATCTCCTACTGGTTCGATAACCTTGGTTTCTTACTGAGGGAAAACTCGCTGTTGTACTCATCATACCTTCCTCTTGGGGTTCCCAACGGACGTGTGCTTTACCGTCACAAGCAGGGGTCGACGTTTTTCCAAAAAGAGTTATGCTGCTCGACCGCCACCAGAAACCCCAATTCGGGACCAGAAACTCTGTTCTGGCACCCTGGCGGGACGGGGAATTGGAGGAGATCATCGCCATCGCCATCACTGACGCCTCTCCATCAACCATCCATGATTCCCCCATCCATGTGTGAGTAATTTCCCGCTGTAGGCTGTAGGGGATGGTAGGGATTGGATGAGATCGTTCATGTAATAGCTATAAGATTGTTAGGGGCATAATGCCTAGTATCCGTTGTTAGTATTTTCGACATTGTTGCAACTTGTTGTGCTTAATGCTTGTCACTTTGGGCCTGAGTGCCATGATCTCAGATCTTAACATGTTATTGATTCATGAGTATAATTGTTGTTTTACATCATATCTACAAGCTATATACACATATCGATGCCGGAATCTGAGGCCCCAAAGTGCAATTGTAACATCCCAAAAATTCAAAACAAAATAAATGAATTTCACAAGTTCCAAATTTTGGAACCAACAAAAACTTTTATTAAATTAAGTTTGATACATAGTGATCTTGCTTCATTCTTGTGCTATTGCTATGATTTGCTTGTTATTAGTATTTGAAATAATCTTAAACCCTAAACCCCACCCCTCTTTTCATCATCCTAGTGAAAATAAAATAAAAGGAAGTTAAATAAGAAAAAGGCATATGTGCCTATGGCTATAATTATAAATCTTTACCCTAGAACTTTCCACTTTGTTTAGAGGTTTGGAAAACCATCATACACCTTACCTAGTACCTATCAAACCAATTCCAAGTGGTTTCCAAAGAAATTAAAAAGAAACTAAAAATGCCATAGAGGTAAATGAGAGTAAAATAGCAAATATGTGAATTTAAGAACCTTGACCCTAATACTTGTTGTGAATGGTTGGATCACTTCCATATACCATTAAAAAACTCAACAACACCATTTGGGCCAATCCAAGTCAAATTAAAAATTCAAATGCAACATATGCATAGAGGCATATGTGGCACTTAGCCATTTCACCAATTTTTGCCTTATGACTTTAAACCTTGACCAAAGGATGGGAAACCATCTCTCAACCTAATATAACACTAAATTGACCCTAACCCATGTCCAAGTAAAGCAAGATCAACCATTTACAAGTTTAGTAAAATTTGACACCTCATCTCTTATGTGTTATGGCCATTTTTGCAAATCTTTGAACAAGACCATTTGAAATGGTTTCAATGGTTTGAACATGTTTCTAAACCCATAAGAATCAACCAAAGTCAAATCAAATGGAGAGAAATCACATAGTGAGAAAATCCCCAAAATTCCCTCACATACACTTAGCCAAATTTGCAAATCTTCAACCAAGGCCACCATTGCTTGATCTCTTGCTTGTAGAATACTTATATATGATAAACAAACACAAATGCATCAAAGAAACAAGAATCAAATCAAAGAAAATCTCAAAATCTTCACACATATGATAATGGTCATATGTCACCAAAATATTTTCTTCACTACTTTACCCCTCTGGTTTTCTCTATTCTTAAACTAAACTTGGTCAACTATGACCATGTCATCCAAGACCATGTCAAGGTCAACAACTTCCATGTTGACCACACATGCTAATGTTGACCAGGTTGACCAGTAGAGATTTGACAAGTAGAGACTTTGAAATTATGGGAAGATAATACCAATTTTGAAATCTCACAAATCTTCACCAAAATGGACACCACCACCACCAATCTTTCACTTTATTTATATAATTAAGTTGCACCAAAAAGAATTTCAAAATTTTAAAAGAATTTTCATGCGGCCATTATGTCGAATACCTTGCAGGCATCATTTGGCAAATGAGAGACATGCTTTTACACAACAGATTTTGGCCTAAACCTTGCATGATCATGCATGATCATCACTCCTCTACACCTCCTACACCTCTACACGTCCTTGCTCCTGCTGAGTAAGGTGTGGAAAAGCCCTGAACTATCCATGTCAAGTACCATGCCGGCCACTCTCCTCACTTTCTCTCTGGTCCTCCCCTACCCATCTCACCTTGCCAACTAGCCTCTCTGCACTCCACCGAGCATGCTAGTACCTTCCCTACGCAAAGAGACACCAGCACTTGGCCGGAACGCGCGTGCCCAGACGCGCCAGAAACGTGCCAGGCACGCGGTGAGCGTGCACCAGCACCACCCTGGACGCGCCAGGACACACCGTCGCCTGGACGCTCTCGTCCTTCTCTCCCTCTCCCACTTGGCACACATGATCAGCACGCCTACGGCTACCCCCTAGACATCCTCACTAGCTCGCGCTCGCCCGGACACCATCGCCATCATCAACGCTCTGCCGCACCCGTACTGAGCGCACTCGACGATGGCCAGCACGCTCCCGTCCTTCCTCTGTCGTCCCTTCACGCTCACTAGCCTCGCCTAGTCATCGCCTACCTCGCGCGACCCCTACCTTGCCCCTTCACCGCTCCAGACGGCCGCGCCATGGACGACCCCCACAGCACCCACGGCACCATCACCGCTCTATAAATAGAGGCACCCCCTTGGTACATTCCTCACCCCAGTCGCCTCCCCTCCTTCCCCTTGTTCTCCCTGACTCCTTCCCCTCTCCAATTAAGCCCTAGGCCACCGGAATTTCACCGGAGTCCGCCGCGACAGCAGCCAGACGGAGGCGACGACTCCGACCCCCTCAGCACCTCTCCCGACCCTCGTTCGCCTCGCCGTCGTCTTCCACGCCGAACGCCCGCCTCGCCGAGCCTCGCCGGATCCCCAGGTATCCCCTAGCGACCCCCCTGGCCGTCGGTAGGGTTTAGACCTCGCCGGAGCTCGTCGCCGACGTGGACGAACCACAACCGCTCGATTCTCTTTTAATCCGACGGCCCACAGCGCTGCGTACCGCTTCGGCGTTTTAAAACGCACTGACAGCGGACCCCGCCGTCAGGCCCCTCACGCCCGCGTGGCAGCTCAGCTGGGCCGGCCCGTTAAACCTCTCCCGGGCCCAATCTCGTTTCCCGCCCGCTGTTTAAATTCAAATCCGTTTATTTATTTTCTGTGATTTTTGCTTTGAGATGCTTTGCTAGAAATTCTTTATCTCCAAATATACTGGGCCAAAGTTTATGAAATGGGTATTGTTAGAAAGCTTAGAGTTTCCTCTATCCAATGTCACTGGCCTCACTTGCAAATTATTGGTAGAATTTAAATGATAAAAATAACAAGGCAGGGCCTTTTCTAACTTCAAATAAATACTAAAAATTATCTATAAATGATTTTGAGTTGATTCCAACTCTAATAATTCACATTTGACATAATCTAATTGTTTATGCAAAAATATAGCATAGTTGTTTTGCATGATCATGGGCTAGAATCAAAATATTGGCTATGTAGTCAATACTAGCCCATTTAAACTATTTCCAATATTAGGAATTTAAACCAATGAGGTGTAGCACCTCATTTAAATCATTCTCACAAGTGATATGAAGTAATGTGTTGACCTTTAAATGCTTAGGCTCATACTTGTTCACTTGTAGAATTTAAATCAACATAGTATTTAAATTGCACTAGTTATTTAAATCACATGAGATGATGAATCTCATTTAAATCACTTTTCTCAAATACTAAGTGTGAAGTGTTGACCTTGGTCAACATGGGATCATCCCTGGTTATTTGAGAAGATTAAATCTTAAGAAGATTCAATGAGAGGAAATTATTTCTCCAAACCAAGAGAAACCCTAATTTCAACTTTCAATGAGAGGAAATTATTTTCCTATTATTAAATAAGAAACCCTAGCTTAATGTGTAAATAGATGTTAAGTAGTGATACTAGATCAATTGTGTGAGCCATTAAGGCTAGTTAAAGACTGCCTAAGTGTTGTTTGGTGATTGTATCCTCGTATTCATTTATAGACGCTAGTACCGGAGACTATCAAGAGGAGGAGGTATTCTACCAGGAGGAAGAGCCAGAAAACTTTGATCACCTCACCAATCAAGGCAAGCTAGACTAATGCAAGCTAATATTCTTGCAAGCTAACACTCTTGCAAGGTTCCCTTGTGCAAAGCTCTACAAGAGCAAGACACCATTATTTTTACTTTATGCTTAATGCTCATATCCCAAGTTTTTTACTTTACAAGCTTTTCTAAATTTTGTTTATCAAAGTTTACTTTTTGATTCATGATTCACTTGGTTTAGATATAGAGTAGAACAAGAGCATCAAAGTTAGCCTAGAGCAAGAAAAGCTAGTTAGCACCCCTCATGACTAGTTGCTATTGCTAAATAAATAAAATTGATTACTCTAGATGGGAACTTGTGAAATGAAATGACTTTGAAAACCTTGGAATGATGATTCATTCTATTGAAAGATTTTGAAGGTGAATATGACTTGTGAATGACTTGGTGAATTTTACAAAAACTGATGGTTGGGTTCGGATGCGATACCATTCCAATTTGAAAGTACCCCCACAATACCCAATATGGGTAAGGGCTTAACTAGAGATTTATGTGCTTTAGTATGGGTTCCCTCTAAACAAGCGTCATCGGGGTTAGGCCGAAGGCTGCCTCTACAACAAACAAAACGATGCGATATGATGTGGAATGAGGTGAATGTCCGGCCCAAGCCCTGTGCAGTTCCCGGGTTGATTGCGGTTTTCACCGGGAGGCCAAGCTCATGGGGAGAGGTGCCTATACTAGAGTATGTAAGTGAAAGGTTATGGTTGGTAGTCCGCATACGGAGTATGGTAAATCGGGGCCGCTTAACCTCGACGGATTATTGCAAATATTGTGGCACAAGTGTACGACCTCTGCAGAGTGTAGAACTATTCGAATAGCCGCGTCCACGGTTATGGACGGTTGGAAAGGCCATACTGCTCCGTCATCAGACCATTTTCAAAAATGTGACATACTTGTGACTTGATTTTGAAAGGTGAATGGTGACTTCAAACACAACAGAGTGGTGGGAATGACACTAATGTTCCCACTTGAGTTAGTTTAGCAAATGAAGAGTCTTTTCTAAATGTTTATGAAATAAACTTGGCTTTATGCAAATAAACCTAGAGCTTAGTATCCCCTTACTAGAATTAATAGTGCTTACACTAGTATTAGTTTGCGAGTACTTTAAAAGTACTCATGGCTTTGTCCCTGGCTATTCAAATGGCCAGACTATGAAGGTGAACAGCAGTACGAGGAAGATGGACAGCAGGACGTCTACGACAACTAGGATCACTCCTGACGTCAACAGTTGCCTGTGGAATAGATGGACTACTACTACGCTATTTTCGCTTCCGCTATGTGTTATGTAATGAATAACTAGAACTTCTATTATTGTAATGAGACTGGATCATGTGATCCTTTATTTGTAAGACGATTATGTGTTGTAATAAATGATGTGTTGTGATATCAATCTATTATGTCTCGCAAAAACAATATTCCTGGGATTGCGAGGAATGGCATAATAGGCATCTGGACTTAAAAATCCGGGTGTTGACAGCAATAACCGGGATAACCGGAGGGGATGACTATGATGTGAGGATCACATGTGTTCATGAAGTGTTAATGCTTTGCTCCAGTACTCTATTAAAAGAAGTAGCTTAATTACTAATACTAGTAGTTTCCCTTGAGGCCCCGCAGCAACGGGCTGGTAGGACAAAAGATATCGTGCAAGTTTCTCATTGTGAGAACGCACGACTAAATAGGAACACACGCCTATGATTACTTTATACTAGGATGTTTTTATCCTTATTACTTGCAATGCCCACGTCTTGCTTATTATATGAATTATTTTATCCATGCAGCGCCCGTTCATCCATCCCTATGCTACATTATTTTAATCATGTTGTCTACTGCAATCATCGCTACTGTTGTTTTTATTTCATTACTGCTATTACTTCACTACTACCACTGCTATAAAAATGTTACTACTGATAAGCTGTTGTGAGCAAGTCTATTTCCAGGTGCATCTGAACTAACAACTCAGTTGTTAAAGCTTTTAAATATTCTTTGGCTCCCCTTGTGCTGAATTAATAAATTTGAGTTTTACTTCCCTCGAAGACTATTATGATCCCCTATACTTGTGGGTCATCAATACTATTTTCTGGCGCCGTTGCCGGGGAGCATATCTTTATTTACAAACCCACTTGAAGGTGATATTGTTCGCTGTAATTTATTTATTATGGGGAAAGTTCGTGAGAAATTCCCTATATTGCCGTCCACTACAAGAAGAGGTACAACTCTGAACACCTCTGCTACTCTTGATTCGCCATCTGTTATGAGTAAGCTTCTTACTCCACCACATACACATACTGCTACTTCTGCTGAATCTGAAAATTTTGATGATACTTCTATTGTGCTTGATGAGAGTGGTTCATTAGGCACTTTCCTAGATGCTACAACTGATAAGGCTAAACAAATTGATAATACTCATGCACATGTTAGTTCACCTGAGCCTAGATGGGATCCTAGTGATGATCTTGATGAAGCTTTTATTGAACTTGATGATGACTTCATTAATGAATTTCATGCTACTAGAGATGCAAGTGCTATTAAAAGTCTTCTTGCAAGACGAGTTGTTAGATATAAATTGTCTCCTGATGCTAAGTTTGCCATATCTCCCATAAACATTAGGGATAAGGATTATGATTTCTCTTTGGATTTATCTTACATATATATTGTTGAGAACGAACTTTTTTGTGGTACTGAAAATGAAAATGCTATGAAATATATGAATGAACTTTCTACTTTGAGCAATTTATTCTCCGATGATATTAAGATACGCACTTATTTTGTCACTAAAATTTTCCCTTTCTCTCTAAAAGGTGCAGCTCAAATTTGGTATGATAATTTGTCTCCTGGATGTATTGATAGTTATATTAATTTGGTTAATGCTTTCTTCAGAAATATTTTCCTGCTAGTGCTCAACATGCTGCTTTGCAGAAAATCTTTGACTTTGTGCAGAGGGAGAGAAATTGCCTAAATCTTGAGAAAGTTTTTGTTCTCTAATTAGGGCACTACCTAGAGTTCCATTAGCTAATAATGAACTCCTTGATATATTTTATAATGAACTAACTGTTGAATCTATAAAGTTTAAGTTCAGCCTATTTCCTCATTTTCTCATAGAATGATTTCTTTTCTTCCACAATATTGAGAATAGAATTTTCGTCATCTTCATCATCGTTGTTTTCATTTCCATTTCCATACCCATTTGCCCAAGCATGCTGGTATGCTAGTGAGTCATCTAATCGCGCATTGAAAGGAGAATGCACTGCGACGTCACCTTCAATAATAATTGCATCAACATCTTCTTTATGATATATCCACCGACTATAGGTTGAAGCTACGCCGTTTATTAACAAGTGTTGCCGCACAAGATGTTGAGGTCTATGACACTGATTACATCACAAGTTACATGGGGACTATATGAGTTCAGTAGGGCTAGTAGGACTGTATCTAGCACCGATGAAGCTCACAAAACTATTCACATCAGCCACGTATTCGGTGTAAATAGTATACTGTTCATCACCCATCTTCTATCCATCTGGTCAACAATTAATGTTCATACAATTATAACGCTTCACATGTCATAAGTTTATTGATAAAATTATATATATCTACATACATAATCTATACCGTATTAACATATACTTTATGATGGATACGATGGTGTTAATTTGAGACTCTAAATATTGATAGTTTTTGCCATAAATTTTGTCAAAGTTCACCCGATTTGACTTCAAAAATCTAATAAATATTTTGGCATAGAGGGACATAAAGAATAGATCGAGGGACTATATGCTAGGGATTTACTGTGGCTGCCGGAGAGCGAAAATAGAGATTTGTCGGGGGCAGTCTGACGACTGTCAAGAGGTGCACGTCATGGCGGGCGACGGCGATAGATCCGCTCTCGCGTGCTAGAGAGCGTCAAAGTGATACGGCGGCGCGGCCGGCAATGGATCTACTTATCTCACTGTCACTGGTTATTCTCCCATCGTGAACTAAACAATATGGTGAACCATGGACTAAACAATTTGGCGAACTCCCCTCCCGCCGAATACTGTTTGTAAGGTGCGAACACTGTGTTTTTTCAAGTTGTCTCCCACCGCTTTCACGAGCTAGGGCGCACGGGTAAACAACTCGTTCGGCCAAGGCCTGTTACTAAGAAAGAAGATAAAGCCTGCTAACTGGTTCCAGTAGAACCGTGTTCTAAACGGAGTGACGTTCCCCAGAATCAATGAAGTATTTGTCCACACCTAAATCTGGCCCAAGAGATCCAGAGGTAGCCCCCCACCCTAATACAAATAGGTCGTCAGCAGCCTAGCCCAAAATAGTTTTACGAAATAAGCATTCGTTATCATTAAACCTGCTTATTTTGTACCTATGGGCCCGACGGGAATGGCACCAGGGACCCACGTAGGACCGACATATTATGTAGGCCCACCAAGCTCTAGCATGCGGGGCCACGTGTCGAGAATTGACACATCTCCATGTGGGCCCGATGGGAATGGCACCTGGGACCCATGTAGGACCGACAAAGTATGTAGGCCCAGCAAGCTCTAACATGCTCCCACCAATCTCTCACATACGGGCCCACCAGGGACCCACGTAGGCCCGACATGTTATGTAGGCCCACCAAGCTCTGACCTGCGGGGCCATGTGTACAAAATTGACGGCAGGTAGGCACTTATGCTCGCACGTGCGCAAAAAAATTGGTATGACAACTGACATGTGGAGCCCATGTTGGTCGTACTGACAAGTCTGGTCCACTTCGCATGCCTGGAGGTTGTCGGAACGGGCGGTCTCACGCAGGAAGGTCGTGTCGGTACCTGACATACGGGCCCGAGTGCTGCATGTCAGTTACGTGTGTGCAGACAGTGGTTGTCTCCCCTTACAAATATGGATCCCAGTGCTGCAGGCCTTGGACTGTTGTGTGGGAAGACAGAAAAGTACATGAATAGAAGCGTGCAAAGTGTGGGTCAGGTGTGTCCACCGGCCCGAAGCCAGTTCTTGTGACGACCCCCCTGCTGATTCCGCAGTTCGGGCCGCCCACCTCCCGCGACGCTCATTTCTGCACAATCATTAACATTTAGAGCTCGCCCGTCACTAATTTTTGGGGCCGAGCAGCCCAAAACGCCACCTGTGACGCGAAAACACGCCACCGTCGCATAAAAAGACACTCGCTGACGGATTTCTCAAACGTCAGCCCCATACCATCATTGAAGCCCCAATTGTTTGTAGTGTCGGGTGGTTCTAGATTCTTCCTAGGATCTTCCACCAAGGGGATTTATTTTCATCGAACAAGAATGTTAAGGCATGCCATTTTGTAAGAGTTAGATTTGTCCGCTGTACATATTATGGTGTAATACAACGAGGGTTGACATGTCATTTCACATCAGCAACAAAGCTTTATTAGTAGAAATATTGTTATGGTTGGAAACATTTAATTTTGGATGTGTTATATAAATAAATATTAATTGTAGTGGTGAGTCCAAACGATAAAGAAACTATGTTGGACCCTAGCAACGCGGCTAGTAGAATATATTGCGAGGGTCGGCTAGGATGGTGGCAGGAGGGGGATTTCGGGAGCGACGGTTGCTCTGCAGATGGTGGCGGGAATGGAGAGAAGGGTTCAGGAGCAGCAGATGGCCGATATGGGACGTGTGAGAGATGGTTCAGGATGGATGAAAATTTGGATGATGTCCGATGGTTTAGGGTATATACATGGTGGAGAGCATCTCTCCGACGTGATGTACCTCACCTTGTGTGGGGGAACACGTGATTATATCTTCGTCTCCGTGTGCCTCAGTTATCTCTATATCCGAGTTTACTTTCCTTATGATAGCCATCGCGCTTGATGTACTTATATCTTGCTATCACTTGTGTTACATATATCTTGTGTGCATCTTGCTTAGCTTGAGTTGTTATTTTATTGCCCTTAGTTGAGCCTAGCATTTTTTTTTGGCTTTGTTCTTGTAAAATAAACCTTAGTTTAATTTCGCATTCTTACAAGTCAAACCGGTAATAGTTTTTAAAATGCCTATTCACCCACCCTCTAGGCGACATCTCATCCTTTCAGTTAGCAGCATCCACGAACGCCGCCGGCCGCATGTCAACGTCACCTCACCATACAAGGTTGCCGCCTCATCGCCCGAAACCCCCACGCAGGACGCAGAGCAGCAGATCGCCGCCACACTTTCATCGATAGGCTGCATGAGCTTTCCCGGAGCCCTCCTCATGTGGTGGAGAGGGGAGAGGAGTAAGAGGAGGGTGGTGGTGCGAGGGCAAACCCTAGTCACCCCCAAGTCGCCCTCGGGGGGGGAGGGGGGATGATGCGAGTGCCAAACTTTTTCTCCCATCGGTGATACTGTTGTGAGGATTATAGGTGGGCAAGCATTTATTTAATTACTAGGGAATACATCTATGATAGTTTAGGATATTATTACTATACAACAACGCATCGGCTAATGCTACTAACGAGGTCTATCCTGATTTATAATTCGTTGTCATGTTTTAGACATGCATGTTAGTACCATTATTATCGTTAGCCTCAGGTAACCTTCCACTAGAATATTGGAAAAACGGGTTAAAAACGTCCACCCCGTGAGCAGGTTTTAATCACATAGTTAAATCTATGTTTTCATTGGTGGTTACTTAACTAGTTGTTTTTCAATGCTGAACAATTCAAAATAAATAAATAAAATGTTTGGAGTTGGGTTAGTGGCAACATATATTGTGCCACTCATGCAGGAGTACACTCCGGTGGTTCTAGATTCTTCCTAGGATCTTCAACCAAGGGTATTTATTTTCATTGAACAAGAATGTTAAGGCTTGCCATTTTGTAAGAGTTGTATTTGTCCGGTGTACATATTATAATGTAATACAACGAGGGTTGACATGTCATTCCACATCAGCAACAAAGCTAATTTATTAAGAGAAATGTTGTGGTTGGAAACATTTAATTCTGGATGTGTTATATAAACTAATATTAATTGTAGTGTGATTGACATACGAGACATGAGTCCAAGCGATAAAGAAACTATGTTGGATCCTAGCAACACGGCTAGTAGAATATATTGCGAGGGTCGGCTAGAATGGTGGCATGAGGGGGCTTTCGGGAGCGGCGGCTGCTCTCCAAACGGCGGGGGAGGGGGAGCGACGGTTGCTCTCCAGATGGCGGGAGTGGGGCTTTCGGGATCGCTCTCCAGATGGTGGCGGGAAGGGGGAGGAGGGTTCAGGAGCAGCAGATGGCCGATAGAGGATGTGTGAGAGATGGTTCGAGATAGAGGCAAGTTTGGACGACGTTGATGGTTTAGGGTTTGTACATACCTAGTGTAGAGCATTTTTTCCTAGGTGCAATTTCCAATTTATAAATACTGTATTGATTCAGGTAAAGCAGTTATATTTGCCCTAAAATTGTCATTATTAATTACTTGAAAGAAAAAAAAGAAATAGGGTGTGTGAGAGCATCTCCAACAGACGCGCTATATAGGCCGCGCGGCATAAAAACGTCCGATATAGCGCGCGCGGGACAGAATCAGGCGCTCCAGCAGGCGCGGTAAACGGCGCGGCGCTGTAAATTTTTTAGGGCGCGCGGCTTTTTGCACAATCCGGAGCGGCATATCTGGCGCGTTGGCTACAGCGCGCGGCATCGCTCATCCAAGCGCGAAAAGCCAACGGCTGGAAATTTCCTCCCCGCGCCCGCGCCCTCATTTCCCCACCTACCGCCGGCGCGAAATCCAGCCGCCGCCGGTCGACTCCGCCGCCGCCCCCGCTTCGCGCGCCGCCGCGTCGTAGATCCGCGTCGCCCGCACCTCCTCCTGGCAGCGGCGGACGCTCCGCCGCGCCGTGTCGCTCGCGCGGCCGTCGGCCGACGAGTTGCGGCCGGCGGTCCTTCTCCGCCGCCCCTTCGCGCCGCCGTCGCGTTCTCCTCCACGCAGGCGCCGACATGTCGTCCTCGTCGTCCTCGAGCAGCTTGCTTGCAACTTGGCGCGCCCATGGTGCTCGCCCATTTGCTCGCAAGGTATGAACCTCCGCCGGCCGGCCTCTACTCGTCAAGTAGCTACAATAGTTTATAGTGAATTAATATGATACATATGTTTGTAGAGTTCCTCATATGATTCATCGGATGACGAGTTCGACCAAGAAGAAGAGGAGAACATATCGATACTATTAGCATACCGCGCCGTTAAGAGGCCAAAATTTGGTGGATCGGTGTTTGGTAGACGAAGTTGTGGAGAGAAAGGATTGAAGGGCATGAGAAATTGATGCGGTCGTATTTCAATGAGAATCCGATATTCCCGAAAGCTATTTTCGGCGGCGTTTCCGGATGAGTCTCAACTTGTTCAAGCACATTGCGGCGGAGGTCACCAAATATGATCGCTTCTTTGAGCAAAGGAGGAATGCCGCCGGAGAACTTGGCCATAGCACATATCAAAAGGTGACCGCCGCCTTGCGTATGTTGGCATATGGTATACCGGCAGATCTTATTGATGATCATTTGGCCATGGGAGAGAGCACTTCTATCTTGTGTGTGAAGCGCTTTGTCGTTGCAATTGTCAATGTCTTTGGCTCCACATACTTGAGAGCCCCCAATGCTCAAGACACGGCAAGGCTTTTGGAGATCAACGCCAACCGGGGATTTCCCGGTATGCTTGGTTCCATTGATTGTATGCATTGGAGTTGGAAGAATTGTCCAGCGGCATGGCATGGACAATTCAAAGGCTACAAGAAGGATGCCACCATAGTACTTGAAGCGGTGGCCGACCAAGAGACTTGGATATGGCATGCTTTCTTTGGAATGCCCGGATCTTGCAATGACATCAATGTTCTTCAACGGTCACCACTAATGACAAGACTTGCAATGCGGGAAGGTCCATTGGTGGAGTTTGAAGCAAATGGCCGCAAGTACAACTATGGCTACTTCCTCGCCGACGGCATATACCCAAGGTGGCAAACATTTGTGAAGCCAATTATTCAACCAAGAGGTAAAAAGCAAACTCAATTCCACAATGCACAAGCGGCGGCTAGGAAAGATGTAGAGAGAGCATTTGGGATTTTGCAAGCCCAATTTGCCATAGTTAGAGGACCGGCTAGATTTTGGGATCAAGAATGCCTTTGGTATATCATGACCGCGTGTGTAATCATGCACAACATGATTATAGAGGATGATCGCGGAAAAGATGTGGATCATACCCACTACGACTTGATGGGGGTTCCCGTGCAAGTGACGAGGTCCGCACATAGGATTGCCCAATTCATTGCCTCATACCATGCCATTCGGTGCAACGACACACATGATGATCTTCAAAAAGATCTCATGGAAGAATGGTGGAATTGGAATGGACAACAATAGTTCCATATTTGTTGTATTTGTTTGAAAATTATGTGTTGTATTGTCTCAAAACCATGTTGTATTGTTGTATGTGTTGTATTTGGTGTGAAGTATTGTTGTGAACAATGTATTGTATTTGGATGGTACAATATATTTATGAATTTTTATATATTGTTTGATCTTCTTGGATGCATATTTGTGTGTGTTTGCTTGTTTGCGCCGCGTCCGCGGCTGCTGCAAAATGGCGCGTCCGGCGGAGGTGCTATTTTACCGCGCCAACGCGCGCTGCAAAATGGCGCGTCCGGCGGAGGAAAAAACGTCGCGGCAGCGCGATGTCCGTTTCTGCGCGCGCGGATTCTTGGTTTTAGCGCGCCGCGATATAGCGCGTCTGCTGGAGATGCTCTGAAAAGAAAAGAAAACCCAAGCCAGCCAGACAGGCTCCCCTTCCGTTCCTCTTCCTCACCTGAGTCCTGACCACCATCCAACCCCCCGAGCCGCCGGCCCGCGCCCGCGTGACCTACAGCCGCCGGCCTCCGCCGCCGCCGCCCCAGCTCCTCCACCTCCGACGCAGGGCGCGCGCCACCCCCATCGCCCGTTTGTTCCCCTCCTCCCTAGTCGCGAGTCGAGGCGGCTCTGTCCCAAACGTCTGCCGCCGTCTAGCGCCGCCGCCCCGACGCGCGTCGCCGTCCCCGTCCGCAACCCTCACCGCGACGGCACCCCGGGTCCGCCCCGTCCGCAACCCTCGGCGGGCCGCCATTGATTGGGGTTTGAGGTACGAGCTCGCTCCCCTCCCGCGATTACTCATTAATTCCCGCTGACCAGGCGATCCGAAACACACGAATCGCACCGATTTCCGGGCGCACACCATCTAGATCCGCCCCCGCCCGCCCGTCTGTCTATCTGTTTCATCTTTTTCGAATTGTGGGGAAAGACTTTAGATTTCGAGTGAATTCTTGATTCTTCTCCCCGTATTGTGCCTGATTCGATTGTTTATTTTGACCAGCAGCAGCAGCCTGTGGAGTTGTAGTAGCTCCGTGGAGATTGATGATGGCCAACCACGAGCTGGTGCTGGGGCACGGGCAGGACGCGGCGGAGCTGGCGCTGGGGCAGAGCCACCACGACTTCGGGCAGGACCACCATCACCACCACCACCACGGGCTCGACCTCAGCCACCACGACCTCGTCCTCGGCCACCCGCACGACCACCACGGCCTGGTGCTCGGCCAGGCGCACGACCACAACCTCGTGCTCGGCCACCACCACGACAACCATGAGCTGGTGCTCGGGCACGACCACCACACCGGCGATCTCGCGCTGGGGCAGGGGCACGAGGACGACTCGATGGACGACGGGGAAGGGCATCATGATCTCGGCGATTTGGCGCTCACCGAGCCGCACGCCCTCGGCGACGAGGACGATAACCTCGATCACCTCTCGCTTGAGCAAGCCCACGAGCTCGTGCTCCAAGCGGACGATGATGACTACTCCCACGGCCCTCTTGCCGTCGCCCCCGTGGTCCAGTCACGGATGATGGTCGTGAGCACCGAGTTTCAGCTCGTGGTCGGGCAGGAGTTTCCCGATGTCATGAGCTGCCGCAGGGCTATCCGCAACACTGCCATCGCCTGCCACTTTGAGATCCAGACGGTCAAGTCGGACAAGTCGCGGTTCACTGCCAAGTGCGCCGCTGACGGGTGCCCCTGGCGCATCCATGCTGCGAAGCTGCCTGGGGTGCCCACTTTCTCCATCAGGACTATACTTGACAAGCATACTTGCGTGGGGATAAACCATCTTGGCCACCAGCAGGCGTCTGTTCAGTGGGTTGCGAGTACTGTTGAAGAGAGGTTGCGCGAGAACCCGCACTGCAAGCCCAAGGAGATTCTGGAAGAGATCCACAAGTCGCACGGGATCACGCTGTCGTACAAGCAAGCCTGGAGAGGGAAAGAGCGGATCATGGCAGCGGTTCGGGGGTCTTTCGAAGAAGGATATCGGCTCTTGCCTGAGTACTGTAGGCAGGTGGAAAGAACAAACCCAGGAAGCATCGCTCGCGTCTATGGGAACCCGGATGATAACTGCTTCCAGCGGCTCTTCATATCTTTCTACGCATGCATATATGGTTTTGTGAACGCATGCCGGCCGCTCATCGGTCTTGATAGAACTACTCTGAAAAACAAGTATCTTGGGACTTTGCTTCTTGCCTCTGCTTTTGATGGTGATGGTGCTCTCTTCCCTCTGGCATTTGGTGTGGTTGACGAGGAAACGGATGAGAACTGGGTATGGTTTCTGTCTGAGCTACATGAGTTGCTGGAGAAGAACACAGAGAACATGCCAAGGCTCACAGTTTTGTCAGATAGGCGCAAGGGTATAGTTGAT
The DNA here is from genome assembly GCF_022539505.1 of Lolium rigidum. Classification (NCBI taxonomy): domain Eukaryota; kingdom Viridiplantae; phylum Streptophyta; class Magnoliopsida; order Poales; family Poaceae; genus Lolium; species Lolium rigidum. Next base: position 286,418,697 of record NC_061508.1, read on the forward strand.
GGAGTCGATTTCAACTTCCCAACGGCATTCCATGGGTACTGTATGCGCCATGTCAGTGATACTTTCCAGAAAGAGTTCAACAACTCAGTGCTTGTCAACCTTCTCTGGGAAGCTGCCAATTCGCTGACTGTGATAGAGTTTGAAACCAAGCTGCTGGAGATAGAGGATACATCGCAAGAGGCTGCTAGCTGGATAAGACGCTTGCCTCCTCGCCTCTGGGCCACCTCTTACTTTGAAGGGACACGATTTGGCCACTTGACAGCAAACATCACGGAGTCGCTGAACTCCTGGATACTGGACGCCTCTGGCCTTCCCATAAATCAGATGATGGAGTGCCTCCGTCGCCAGCTCATGACGTGGTTCAACGAGCGGCGAGAGGCAAGCATGCAGTGGACGACCATCCTCGTGCCCGCTGCTGAGCGCCGCGTGCAGGAGGCCATCGAGTGCGCGCGGGGCTTCCAGGTCGCCCGCGCCAACGAGGCGGAGTTCGAGGTCATCTCGCCCCATGAGGGGACCAACGTGGTGGACATCCGGAACAGGTGCTGCCTCTGCCGCGGGTGGCAGCTGTATGGCACGCCGTGCGCCCACGGCGTGGCGGCGCTCCTCTCCTGCAGGCAGAACGTGCACCGCTTCACGGAGAGCTGCTTCACTGTCGCGGCGTACCGTAAGACCTACTCGCAGACCATCCACCCGATCCCGGACAAGACACTCTGGAACGAGATGTCTGATGGCCAGGGTCAGGCCGAGGAGGAGAACATGAGTATGGTGGAGGTTGTCATCAACCCGCCAAAGTCGCTGAGACCGCCAGGGCGGCCAAGGAAGACGCGGGTCCGTGCGGAGGACCTTGGCAGGGTCAAGCGCGTCGTGCACTGCAGTCGCTGCAACCAGACGGGCCACTTCAGAACCACCTGCGCCGCTCCCATATAAGCCTCTGAATCTGCACACCTGCTGCTGTGAAGAAGAAAAAAAGAAGTTAGGAGTTAGCGTCTATTATGCAAACTTCCTGCTTGCAGATTAGCGAGTGTTTCTTTGGGTTATACAACGCTAGGTTTACATACTGCTGTTGGTTGGTTTAGCTGTGATGATGATGGTTTAATAATGTTATTAGATTACTTTTTATTGCCCCTGCTAGACCGAGGGAAATATAAGAGTATTATGTGCTCAGGCAGGCTGAGGCTGTCACATGGAATGAAATCTGTATGTGACCCCTGAATCAAAATGGCAGGTACTGTATTGGACACCGATGCTGGTTGTGTGCAAGCTGTGGTAATTGAAACATACTGCATTGTCGTTTTTCTTTCTTTTTATCACCACTTGTGTATACATGCCATTTCTTCTCATTTAGGCTGTAGGTTTTGTCATGCTGCATTTTCTTGATACATAATGATCATTGTGTTTAGAGCTGCTGCGACCCTGTTTTTGCATCTGTGTGGTGTGAATTCATCATCATTTGTGTAATGTGTTGATGGAAAGTAACAGGCGTGGAAAGTTTCCAGTGTTGGTCAGACAGAGCTTGTTTAAACTGCAAGAGTTCCACATGAAGTTTGTAGGAAACATTGAAGCAGCTCATGCGAAAAAATTCTGGGAAATTCATGTGTCCCACAAGTGACCAGATGCAGCATGATCCATCGCCCGGTTGGAGATGTCATCCTGCTAGTCTGTTGCTCTGTGCCATGCTTAATCTATCTGTTAGTTTTGACGATTTTTACTTTCTCGGGCTTTGGCTCTCTGTTCTTAGGATCGCGAGCACTCAGGCGGAGCTAGATCGAGGATCCGCCCAGAGGAAGGAGGCCGAGGAAATTTTCAAGGAAATTCAGGTAGTAGCTAGCGGCCATCCACGTTGTACAAATTTCCAAGCTTACATTACATAAGTGCGTGCTTGGTAACGCCGGAATGTTTTCAATAGAACGTTGTGCAGCTACAATGCTACATCGTTCACACTTTCTGCTCTACGGATAGCTGGAGCTGGGCCGCCGGCATTGACGCACCGAAGCTTGCTCGCCTCACGGCGCGTCGGCCTGCTTACCAAACTACGGCACGCCGGCGGCAGCAGTGGTCCGTGACTCAGCGCCACTGCTGCTCCCTTCTGTCCAGCCGGTGGTGGTTCAGCTGCTCGGCGCCTAGGCCACATCCCAGCTCCGGGGCCGGCGGGAATCCTGATGATGCTGCTGCGGCGGCGGCGTACGGCAGCCAATGATTGCCGCCGCCGGTGGGCCACCCGGGCATCTGTTGCTGTAGCTCTGCCCTGCCGCCTCCGCTGATCTGGCCCTGTTCATGATGCTCTGGGTTAATCGGTTAGTGTGAAAAAGGCAAAGCAAATGTTGCCATTTTTTCTTCAGCAATTGAATATTAACATGCATGATGTGTTCCTACTATTAACAGCAAGTGTTTAGTGAGGTAATCACTGATCACTGGATAATATATCACATTGTCACATACCATCTGGAGCATGGTGGTGGTGCTGCTGCCTGTGCTGGGGCGGTGATCGCCGCAGTCTGGGTACCCGAGCGCGGGGTTCGGCGGCGTTGTCGGCCTTGACGAAGGCCTGATCCAGATGCTCCTGTTCCTGCCGGAGCACCACGCCGTCGTGCCGACCTCCTCAGGCATCTCCAACTGGTCCCCATGCACCAATGAACTGTTTGAGTTTCAGTGCAAGAGGAAATTCAGTCAGCTTGCACGGCGACTTACCGTCAGGCTCGTTCTCCGGTTGCCTAGTGCGGCTGAGTGGAGGACGTCGCCTCCAGCACCGCCCCCCGAGCACCCCAGGCTGAGCTCAAGATCAGGCTCGCTTTCCCAAGCTACAACAACATTCCCATTTTCAGAGCATGTCATTTGGTGATCACTGCAACCAAAATGAGTTGTTGCCATCAGCCAGAGAGCCCACTCACATTGCAGGCTGAGTTCGCCGCTGCATGCCGCCGCCTTGGGCTCCTCCAAGTTGGTCACCGCCTCCTCCCCGCAGCTTTCGATCGCGGCCTTGTCGTAAGCCCTGACCAATCAATCACAGCACAGCACACAGCAGAGGAAACATTCAATAAAGGACAGAGAAAATTGGCAAAACGGAGTTGGGGAGGAGATTGCATATGCATACTTTGCAGCATCCATCTCCGTGTCATACAGGCCAAGGTAGACGAACCTGCAATGATCAGCACAAGGTATGTATAGTCAAAAGTTCTCATGTTCATATCTGTGGCAAATTAAAACACACTTTGCTCTGACGAATAATCTCTGAATATGTAGGTGGACTGCTTACTTCTTGCCCATGAGCTGGCCGATCCTGGCCTCCCACTTGCCGCACTTGTGCAGGGTGACGCCCCGGAACCTGGAGCTGCCCCGGACGAAGCCGGCGCCCTGCCTCCGCAGCACCTGCACGAAGTCCTCCTTGCTGCAGCTGCTCATCTGCCAATGTCAAAGCCATGCCATGGCAGCAAGAACAGCAACACTGTCATTGTCAGAAACCAAACATTGCAGACGAGGAAGATGCAAATTGACAGGGGAGTTCTTGATGAGCTGAAACGATCTTGCTGCTCACCTTCTTGATTTCCTCCTTGTAGTCATCCAGGCTGAAGTTGATGTCGGCGTCAACGCCTCGGAACTTGATCGCAGCCTGGTCGTAGGCCCTGGATGAAATCAAATGGATCAGGCAAATATGTTATTGATCTTCAGACTTTGTGTTCTTTGATCTCATTTTCCAAGACAGAAAAAATGTGCAGAGTTTTGACCACCTTGCAGCTGCCTGCGCCGTGTCGAATCCACCTGCACAAGAGAAAATGGAAAAAGAAAATGACAGAGTCAGGAGCAGAGCATTGGGGAATGAGTAGATCGCCATGGAAGAAAGAAAATTTCTTATAAAAGAAGAAAGAACTCACCCAGGTAAACCTGCTTCCCAGAGTCCCTGCAAGATCGAAGCACAGACAACAGAAGGTTATTGCAAGATCAAAGGTCATCGGTCATCATCACTGATGAGAAGAGGAGGGAGGCAGACCAAATGTGGGACTCCCAGCGGCCGGTGCGGCGGTAGAAGGTGACGCCGCGGTACTGGGAGCTCCTGGACCGCGGCCCGCGCCGGCTCTTCGCCCTCGACGCCGGCCGGGACCACCGCCCATCCCCGGTCGCCGCCGCCGCCGCGCCAGCCAGGACGCACCGCTCCACCGCCAGCTGCCGCTGCTCCACCGCCCGCTGCCGTTGCTGGGTCACCGTCGTCGTCGGGAAGAACTGCTGGGTGACGACGGTCGGCCGCGCTGCAGGGAAGCCGCCGCCAAAGACGCCTCCCTCCTCCTCGTCTCCGCGCGCGGCGGCGAGCGCGATGCCGCCGGCGCCGTAGAAGAGGGCCCCCGCTGGTCTCTCGGTGGCCGCCGCCGCCATGGCCGGCGCGTGCATGTGTGTGGTCGAGTTCTTGGCTCCGAATAAGGGTCGACAACCTTCTTGTTCTTGGCTTCTTGTACGTGATATATACTCGCAGGCAGGCTCCCAGCAGCAGGGCAGTAGGAGGTGGAAGCTCTCGCTCAGTCTCGTGTCAATGTCCACTCTGCGTAAGTGTGTGAGTGATCAATGGCTTGCTCTGTGGTAAGAGAATCTGCAGGGTTTGGGGTTTGCTCTGGCTGTTGATGATGGCGGAGGAGGCTCAGCGGCAGCCAGACCTGTCGGCCTCCGCAGGGAGAGGAGATGAGAGGAAAAGGAAGGAAAAGATTTCGGAGCAGGGCTATCCCATCACTTCATGTCATGCATCATCTTTTTATGGCTCCCCCGTCTGTATCCATCTATGCATTTTCCCAGTTCTCACCACCTAACCATACAATCACAGAATCAATCACAGAATCACTGCCACTGCCTCTCCTGTTATTTTTTATTAAAGTCTTTCTATAGTTTTTTTTGTAGTTGAGGAAAGTCTTTGGGTACCGTAAACATATTTTTCATGAAGCCGGATGTCAGTGGGTAGGGTAGAGCAATACCATACACATACCTGTATGGTCAATGGGTATAAACTTCTACCTATACCCATACGTATGGGTGTAAAATTTTACTCATACACACATTCGATGGGTGCCATTACCCATTGGGATCCGGTGGGTAGGTTAAATTGTACAAAAGTCATTGCTAATTTCACTTTTATCGATAACAAATGTGATAGAAATGAATTATATCAACTCCAACTCCGTAATAGGTAGTTGGGTACATCAATTGACAAAATATAAAAATCACATTCTTATATTCTAATTCATAAGTCAACAAAATTAGATGTGTCACGTAAGAAATTGATAATAAACAGGCAGGGTGGTACGAAGCTGGCAACGCCTCATTTCTTTCCTCCCCCTCTCTCTCTAACCCAGCTCCTTGAGAGTCGTTCCGCCGCCCTCGGCTCCTCTTCCCCTTCCCTCCGGCGGCCTCGCCGGCCGGAGGCGACGGGGGAGAGGAGGCCGGCTCCTCCTTGTACATAGTAGCTTCTCTAGATGTTCCCATGTGGAGTATGGCTGTATGCCGGTAGATAGGAGCAGATTCCCAGATCTTGTCGGCCGGATCTGGGCTTTTTTAGGGTTCTTTCTTCTTCTATCTTGGCTTCTCTGGTTGAAGATGGAGGTGGAAGAGATGGACGCTGCTCCTCTCAATAAGGCTGTGGTGCTGGGCTATGTCCTGTTCTGGAGATCTGGCGTGCGGTGGCCTCCTCTGGCCGGCCTTGGTGGCGAGGGGAGGAGGTGGCCTGCTGTTTTCTTCTCTGGAGTTGCAGGTTCATGGTGGAGATATGCGGCTGCTACTTCTCTCGGAGAGTCCATCGGCAGGGGACCGAAGCCGGCGTCCTTGCCTTGCCCTCGCATCTTACTGGCCGAAGGGCAGCCACTTTCCAGAGTTCAACCTCCATCTGGAGGCCCTTTTTCTGGGTCAAGCGCTGGAGCTCGCCATCGACTCATCTTCAAGTGGTTTGTCCCCGGAGGTGTGAAGAAGGCCGGCGTTTTTGGCTCATCGTCGGCAAAAAGAGAAAAACGAGCATCTCTCTCTTGGACCTCTGCGCGGCTTCGCCGGAGGTCGCCGGCGAGCGGCGGAGAAGAAGCCCGAGCACTCGGATTGCTTAGTTTATTTTTGTGCTAGGGTTCTTTTTGTAAAGCGGAAGGCCTTATCTTTAATTTCTAGACTTTTTAGGGCAGTAGAAGTCAAGGGGCCTTCTTGTAATTCTGTACCTGCCGGTTTTAATTGCAGCTTCTAGGCCTCTCGAGGCCGATCCAAAAAAAAAAAAAAAAAAAAAAAAGGTGGTACGAAGCTGCACCCGTGCCCTACCCATGACTTAACGGGTAGGATATATATACTACCCATGGGCATAAAAATATACCCATACCCTGACATGGGTATGTCATATCGGGTCCTGAACATTGCCATTCCTAGTATAAAGCCCGGAAAGAAATAGAAGAAAGTCTACGAAAAAATCAAGATGAAGCCAAAGATGCTACGTTAGGAAAGCTAAGCACGTATCAGGTGAACCGATTTGTAATGTAACTTGACCTCGAGGTAGATTTTGAGACCTAGCCCGCTATATAAGGGCTGGGAGAAGCCACTGAGAGGAGACAGATTCAGTCAGACAAGACCCCTTGTAACCCTAGTTCGACATAATACAATCTAGGCGATTCACCCTTGTTCATAATATTGGTCGGCTATCTAGTTTAGCTGATCGGTTTGTTGATTCATCAGTGTCCTCTTTCCTAGAAACCCAAGTTTATTATCATGGCATTGACAAGGTTAACCATTTGTTACTGCCCATGCGCATACCGTACCGCGGGTACCCATACCCATGGGTAAAATTGCCATCCTTAGAGCCGGTTCTTACCGGTTAGTCATCCACCATCCTCGTGCATCAGGCGTGTTGCATTTTTTCCCATGTTCGACCAATTTCAATTTGATATGATATACATCTAAAGTTTTATTAATTCATGATGAAATCTCGTAGAAATTAATTATTTTCAAAAAGCATAGCAAATAGATTCCACACATATTTAGACTATATCAGTTATATTCCAACTAAATTACGAATCTTCAAACATTCTGCGAAATTTCATCATCATTTCGATTAAATTTCAAATGTAAGTCATATCAAATTGAAATTGGTCAAACATGGCAAAAGGACGCAACAGGAATCGTGCTGCGCGCGGACGCTGGATGACTAACCGGTAAGAACTGCCACGGTGGGAAAGATTGCGTTATGTTGGGTAGATATATTTGACAAATGTAACTCTCTTGGCCTCCAAATTTAAACAACAAAGCGTGTGATACCTGCTGTCATCCAAATTAACCTTTAAGTTAATGCAATAGTGTATGGTATTTTTAATGATTCTATCAATATTAATTTTATTGTAAAATTTGATATTTTCATATATATATATATTTGATCAATTTTGATTATTCTAACACTAGCATGTACAATTTTGACACCTTGTTTCATAATAGGAGTTTAGTCAAGATTAAGATACCTCAAACTCGAAACTTTTGCACCCTTACCACTTTGGTATGATATGAATGATGGGTTTGTGTAATTTAATTGTTAGAGAATCGCCAATTTATCTCGCAGATGGATTTTTTGTTTGTTTACATTATGCTTGGATATGCCAGATATTTGTCACATCACATCTCAAAACCTCACTGCCGTTTATAAGTGAGACTCAAAATCATTCAAGAATGCAATTAACTTACATACCCGAACCAGCATATCAAGTTACATCCAACACCTTGTCCCCCTCGCCACCGACGAACGGATATAGCCAGGCAAAGAACAAGAAACCGATGACAACGGGGTCGGGGGAGGGGACCATTCTCCTATTTGTTTGGATGTGTTGATTTATCTTGCTCCGAGATGGAGACTCCAATTGCCATCAAGGGCTTCCATGTAGCACGAGCTCACAATTGTCGAGATGAGTGTCATGACCACCTGCCATTGTGACGAACCATGCCTCTGATGTAAAAATGTATAGGTTGTCGTGCAGGTTGGTACTCCCACGGGGTATTTTCACAGCGGTTGGCACAGTAGCGAGGTCATGTCGTCCATGAGAGTCCAAAAGTTCACAAACATCCTTTTGAACTTTAATGATCCCTATATGTGATCCAATATGGTAAGTTGCGTAAGCAGTGCAAGGGTTTGTGTATCGTGTTTGGCCTTGTCAAGACTCGGGGTATGATAGTGCTAGCTTAGCAAGTAGGAGGCAACACCACAAGATGACTTCGGTTTGATGATGCTCTTCCGGTACCAGATCTCGAGCTTCTTGGGTGAAAACTCTAGGCCCGACCTTTATCGGATGTACTTGACAATGATAGTGTCTACATGTCATTTCCTCGTTCAATAGACTTTCTTCTCCGACATAAAAACACATGACGTAGCCTCGATAGTTGCATATGGCAAGGACAATATGCACACATTGTACTCTTAGTGGATGCACCCTTTCAGGGTAAGATTTATTCTAGTCTTGGTGTTGTTATGGTTGGTCGGCTCTTGCGTACTGTCTTTTTTTTGGGTGTAATTTTGAGGCCATGGCCTTTGCATTATTTTGGTTGTGTGCATTCTTGTTGTCTCAATTTTCTCTAGGCATCATTTATTTTACGGATGTTCTATGTAATTGGTATTGCTTAGATAATAGTACTTCCTCTAATCCATAATAAATATTGAGAAATTAGTACTAAATTAGTAGAATTTTTATACTATATTTTTATGGATTGGAGAGAGTATATTTACTCCCTCCGATCCACAATAAGCGTTGGGGTTTTACTACACTTTTAGTCAAGTTTAAACTAATACCCTGCCATTTTTTATGAATCCGAGGGAGCAACTTGTATAAAAAAGAAGTGCACAGAGATCATTCCACAGAAACGCCACATATATCAAATCAACCATAGATAGAAAGTCAGCATTTGAACGGCACCATGATGTTCTTCCACATAGACCCGTAGGTTTCCTGATCTCAGCCAGCACATTTACACACGACTGGCTGATCCAGCAGCGACTGTCTGCAACTCTGCGTTCACTCGCTGAACAGACCGCGCAACTCCACTTGCTTGCGCAGGTGAAAGAGGTTTTTAATACGTGCCTACCGCCTCTCTCCCGTGTGTGAACGCACGTCCCACGTTAACCGCATCGAAAAACATCATGAGACTCAACAGCATAGATCCATCGCCATTAAGCCATGGTCCCTTCCTCGAAATTTCAAGTGAACTGATCCCTTTACTTGTGAAAATTGGTTTTAGCGATTGGCCAAAGACTAACATGTTGTACGTTCGTGGTCGCAATATTCAAGATACACTCTCTCTTGATTGTAGAAAGTTCCATCAGAATGACATGATCTCATTCTGCTTCCTTCTGTTCTTGGGATGGATTTCATCAAGTACATCTGTTAGTGCATCTCCAGCAACTCAACGTAAACGAACATTTTTGGTCCATTTGCATTCGCCTGGTCAAAGAAATGCGTCCGCGGAGACGCATTCCTGGCTCAAATTTAGGTCGTGAATGTGTCGGCGCGATCAGCTTGCACGTCCACTCCCTGCCGTCTTGGGCCAGAGTGGCAGTGAAACATCCATGTGTTGAATATGTTGCTCTAGAGGCAAATAATACACATGGATCATTATGGCCATCCAGGCACCCCTCGTCATCATTGATCAGAGAGGCATCTCGATCATGTTTGCGTTGTTCTCGAACCGAAATACGCTTATGGGTTCATCGATCTTGAGATGCTTTTGGATTCATTGGAAACATCGAAGAATAGAGAAGAGAGAAACCGGAAAGGGTTCCCGAGAATTCGAAGGATGCTTGGATTGGTTTGAGAGGTGTCTCGAATCACCATAAATTAAATAATATATATTATGCATAAATTAAATGAATTAATTTTTAATTATATATTTATTAATTAATTAAAAGGTCCAACCCATCTTAATGG
>NC_061508.1:286428698-286446484 GCF_022539505.1 Lolium rigidum
TGTCTTGGATATTGAATGCAATGCATCTTGTCCCATTATATTGGGAAGACCTTTTCTTGAACTCGTTGGAGCTATCATTGATATGAAGGAAGGTAATATTAAATATCAATTTCCTCTCAAGAAAGGTATGGAACACTTCCCTAGAAAGAGAATGAAGTTACCTTTTGATTCTATTATTAGAACAAGTTATGATGTTGATACTTCGTCTCTTGATAATACTTGATATACACTTTCTGCGCCTAGCCGAAAGGCGTTAAAGAAAAGCGCTTATGGGAGACAACCCATGTTTTTACTACAGTATTTTTGTTTTATATTTGAGTCTTGGAAGTTGTTTACTACTGTAGCAACCTCTCCATATCTTAGTTTTGTGCATTGTTGTGCCAAGTAAAGTCGTTGATAGTAAGGTTCATACTAGATTTGGATTACTGCGCAGAAACAGATTTCTTTGCTGTCACGAATTTCGACCTGCCTCTCGCGTAGGTAGCTCAGAAAATTATGCCAATTTACATGCGTGATCCTCAGATATGTACGCAACTTTCATTCAATTTGGGCATTTTCATTTGAGCAAGTCTGGTGCCTCAATAAAATCCATCTTTACGGACTGTTCTGTTTTGACAGATTGTGCCTTTTATTTCGCATTGCCTCTTTTGCTATGATGGATGAATTTCTTTCTTCTATTAATGTCCTGTAGCTTTGTGCAATGTCCAGAAGTGTTAAGAATAATTATGTCACCTCTGAACATGTGAATTTTTATTATGCACTAACCGTCTAATGAGTTGTTTCGAGTTTGGTGTGGAGGAAGTTTTCAAGGATCAAGAGAGGGAGATGATACAATATGATCAAGGAGAGTGAAAGCTCTAAGCTTGGGGATGCCCCGGTGGTTCACCCCTGCATATTCTAAGAAGACTCAAGCGTCTAAGCTTGGGGATGCCCAAGGCATCCCTTCTTCATCGACAACATTATCAGGTTCCTCTAGTGAAACTATATTTTTATTCCATCACATCTTATGTGCTTTGCTTGGAGCGTCGGTTTGTTTTTGTTTTTCTTTTGTTTGAATAAAATGGATCCTAGCATTCATTGTGTGGGAGAGAGACACGCTCCGTTGTTGCATATGGACAAATATGTCCTTAGGCTTTACTCATAGTATTCATGGCGAAGGTTGAATCTTCTTCGTTAAATTGTTATATGGTTGGAATCGGGAAATGCTACATGTAGTAATTCTAAAATGTTTTGAATAATTTGATACTTGGCAATTTTTGTGCTCATGTTTAAACTCTTGCATCATATACTTTGCACCCATTAATGAAGAAATACATAGAGCTTGCTAAAATTTGGTTTGCATATTTGGTCTCTCTAAAGTCTAGATAATTCTAGTATTGAGTTTTGAACAACAAGGAAGACGGTGTAGAGTCTTATAATGTTTACAATATGTCTTTTATGTGAGTTTTGCTGCACCGGTTCATCCTTGTGTTTGTTTTAAATAACCTTGCTAGCCTAAACCTTGTATCGAGAGGGAATACTTCTCATGCATCCAAAATCCTTGAGCCAACCACTATGCCATTTGTGTCCACCATACCTACCTACTACATGGTATTTCTCCGCCATTCCAAAGTAAATTGCTTGAGTGCTACCTTTAAAATTTCCATTCTTTACCTTTGCAATATATAGCTCATGGGACAAATAGCTTAAAAACTATTGTGGTATTGAATATGTACTTATGCACTTTATCTCTTATTAAGTTGCTTGTTGTGCGATAACCATGTTCCTGGGGACGCTATCAACTACTCTTTGTTGAATATCATGTGATTTGCTATGCTTGTCCGTCTTGTCTGAAGTAAGGGAGATTTACCACTCATTTAATGGTTAGAGCATGCATAATGTTAGAGAAGAACATTGGGCCGCTAACTAAAGCCATGATCCATGGTGGAAGTTTCAGTTTTGGACATATATCCTCAATCTCATATGAGAACATTAATTGTTGCTAAATGCTTATGCATTAAAGAGGAGTCCATTATCTGTTGTCTATGTTGTCCCGGTATGGATGTCTAAGTTGAGAATAATCAAAAGCGAGAAATCCAATGCGAGCTTTCTCCTTAGACCTTTGTACGAATGTGGCATAGAGGTACCCCTTTGTGACACTTGGTTAAAACATGTGTATTGCGATGACAATCCCGGTAATCCAAGCTAATTAGGACAAGGTGCGGGCACTATTAGTATACTATGCATGAGGCTTGCAACTTGTAAGATATAATTTACATAACACATATGCTTTATTACTACCGTTGACAAAATTGTTTCTTGTTTTCAAAACCAAAGCTCTAGCACAAATATAGCAATCAATGCTTCCCTCTGCGAAGGGCCCTTCTTTTACTTTTATGTTGAGTCGGTTCACCTATCTCTCTCCACCTCAAGAAGCAAACACTTGTGTGAAGCTGTGCATTGATTCCTACATACTTGCATATTGCACTTGTTATATTACTTTACATTGACAATATCCATGAGATATACATGTTATAAGTTGAAAGCAACCGCTGAAACTTAATCTTCCTTTGTGTTGCTTCAATACCTTTACTTTGATTTATTGCTTTATGAGTTAACTCTTATGCAAGACTTATTGATGCTTGTCTTGAAAGTACTATTCATGAAAAGTCTTTGCTTTATGATTCATTTGTTTACTCATGTCATTACCATTGTTTTGATCGCTGCATTCATTACATATGCTTACAATAGTATGATCAAGGTTATGATGGCATGTCACTCCGGAAATTATCTTTGTTATCGTTTACCCGCTCGGGACGAGCGAGAACTAAGCTTGGGGATGCTGATACGTCTCCGACGTATCGATAATTTCTTATGTTCCATGCCACATTATTGATGATATCTACATGTTTTATGCATACTTTATGTCATATTTATGCATTTTCCGGCACTAACCTATTAACGAGATGCCGAAGAGCCGATTCGTTGTTTTACTGCTGTTTTTGGTTTCAGAAATCCTAGTAAGGAAATATTCTCATAATTGGACGAAATCAACGCCCAGGGGCCTATTTTTGCACGAAGCTTCCAGAAGTCCGAGGGAGAGTCGAAGTGGGGCCACGAGGTGGCGACACACCAGGGCGGCGCGGCCCAAGCCCTGGCCGCGCCGGCCTGTTGTGTGGGCCCTCGTGACGCCCCTTTACCCGCCCTTCCGCCTACATATAGCCTTCGTCGCGAAACCCCCGATACCGAGAGCCACGATATGGAAAACCTTCCGAGAGACGCCGCCGCCGCCAATCCCATCTCGGGGGATTCGAGGAGATCGCCTCCGGCACCACGACGGAGAGGGGAATCATCTCCCGGAGGACTCTTCACCGCCATGGTCGCCTCCGGAGTGATGAGTGAGTAGTTCACCCCTGGACTATGGGTCCATAGCAGTAGCTAGATGGTCGTCTTCTCCTCATGTGCTTCATTGTCGGATCTTGTGAGCTGCCTAACATGATCAAGATCATCTATCCGTAATTCTATATGTTGTGTTTGTCGGGATCCGATGGATAGAGAATACTATGTTATGTTGATTATCAATCTATTACCTATGTGTTGTTTATGATCTTGCATGCTCTCCGTTATTAGTAGAGGCTCGGCCAAGTTTTTACTCTTAACTCCAAGAGGGAGTATTTATGCTCGATAGTGGGTTCATGCCTCCATTAAATGCAGGACGAGTGACGAGAAAGTTCTAAGGTTGTGGATGTGCTATTGCCACTAGGGATTAAACATTGATGCTATGTCCGAGGATGTAGTTATTGATTACATTACGCACCATACTTAATGCAATTGTCTGTTGTTTGCAACTTAATACTGGAAGGGGTTCGGATGATAACTCGAAGGTGGACTTTTTAGGCATAGATGCATGTCTGGATAGCGGTCTATGTACTTTGTCGTAATGCCCAATTAAATCTCACTATACTCATCATATCATGTATGTGCATGGTCATGCCCTCTCTATTTGTCAATTGCCCGACTGTAATTTGTTCACCCAACATGCTATTTATCTTATGGGAGAGACACCTCTAGTGAACTGTGGACCCCGGTCCATTCTTTTACATTGAATACAATCTACTTGCAATACTTGTTCTACATGTTTTACGCAAACAATCATCATCCACACTATACATCTAATCCTTTGTTACAGCAAGCCGGTGAGATTGACAACCTCACCTTGTTTCGTTGGGGCAAAGTACTTTGGTTGTGTTGTGCGAGGTTCCACGTTGGCGCCGGAATCCCTGGTGTTGCGCCGCACTACATCCCGCCGCCATCAACCTTCGACGTGCTTCTTGATTCCTACTGGTTCGATAAACCTTGGTTTCTTACTGAGGGAAACTTGCTGCTATACGCATCACACCTTCCACTTGGGGTTCCCAACGGGCGTGTGCTTTACGCGTCATCAGACCCTGGGCGTTGATTTCGTCCAATTCCGAGAATATTTCCTTTGTAGGATTTCTGAAACCAAAAACAGCAGAATACAACAACTGGCTCTTCGGCATCTCGTCAATAGGTTATTGCCGGAAAATGCATAAATATGACATATAATGTGTATAAAACATGTGAGTATCATCATAAAAGTAGCATGGAACATAAGAAATTATAGATACGTTTGAGACGTATCAAGCATCCCCAAGCTTAGTTCCTACTCGCCCTCGAGTAGGTAAACGATAACAAGGATAATTTCTGAAGTGACATGCTATCATAATCTTGATCAATACTATTGTAAAGCATATGAGATGAATGCAGCGATTCGAAGCAATGATGAAGATAATGAGTAAACAAATGAATCATATAGCAAAGACTTTTCATGAATAATACTTTCAAGACAAGCATCAATAAGGCTTGCATAAGAGTTACTCATAAAGCAATAGATTCTTAGTAGAAAGCTTTGAAACAACACAAAGGAAGATATAAGTTTCAGCGGTTGCTTTCAACTTCAACATGTATCTCTCATGGATAATTGTCAACACAAAGTAATATAACAAGTGCAATAGGTAAACATGTAAGAATCAATGCACACAGTTGATACAAGTGTTTGCTTCTAAGATAGAAGAAAGTAGGTAAACTGACTCAACAATAAAGTAAAAGATAGGCCCTTCGCAGAGGGAAGCATGGATTACTATTTTTGTGCTAGAGATTTTAATTTTGAAAACAAGAAACAATTTTGTCAACGGTAGTAATAAAGCATATGTGTTATGTATAAGATATCCTATAAGTTGCAAGCCTCATGCATAGTATACCAATAGTGCTCGCACCTTGTCCTAATTAGCTTGGATTAACATGGATTATCATTGCATAGCATATGTTTCAACCAAGTGTCACAAAGGGGTACCTCTATACCGCCCGTACAAAGGTCTAAGGAGAAAGCTCGCATTGGATTTCTCGCTTTTGATTATTCTCAACTTAGACATCCATACCGGGACAACATAGACAACATATAATGGACTCCTCTTTAATGCATAAGCATTCAACAACGATTAAAATTCTCATAAGAGATTGAGGATTAATTGTCCAAACTGAAACTTCCACCATGAATCATGGCTTTAGTTAGCGGCCCAATGTTCTTCTCTAACAATATGCATACTCAAACCTTTTGATCATGAAAATCGCCCTTACTTTCGACAAGACAAACATGCATAGCAACTCACATGATATTCAACAAAGGTAAAAGTTGATGGCGTCCCAGAAACATGGTTACCGCTCAACAAGCAACTTATTAAGAAATAAGACACATAAGTACATATTCTTCACCACAATAGTTTTTAAGGCTATTTTCCCATGAGCTATATATTGCAAAGACAAAGGATAGAATTTTAAAGGTAGCACTCAAGTAATGTACTTTGGAATGGCGGAGAAATACCATGTAGTAGGTAGGTATGGTGGACACAAATGGCATAGTTTTTGGCTCAAGGATTTGGATGCACGAGAAGAATTCCTCTCAATACAAGGCTAGGCTAGCAAGGTTGTTTGAAGCAAACTCAAGTATAAAAGGTGCAGCAAAGCTCACATATGAACATATTGTAACTATTATAAGACTTTACATTGTCTCCTTGTTGTTCAAACACCTTAACCAGAAAATATCTAGACTCTAGAGAAACCAATAATGCAAACTAGATTTTAACAAGCTCTATGTAGTTCTTCATTAATAGGTGCAAAGTACATGATGCAAGAGCTTAAACATGATCTATATGAGCACAACAATTGCCTAGTATCAAATTATTCAAGACATTATACCATTTACCACATGCAGCATTTTCTGTTTCCAACCATATAACAATGAATGAAGTAGTTCAACCTACGCAATGAACATTAAGAATAAAGCTAAGAACATATGTGTTCATACGAAACAACGGAGCGTGTCTCTCTCCCAAACAAAGAATGCTAGGATCCGATTTTATTCAAACAAAAACAAAAACAAAAACAAACGGACGCTCCAAGTAAAGCACATAAGATGTGACGGAATAAAAATATAGTTTCACTAGAGGTGACCCGATAAGTTGTCGATGAAGAAGGGATGCCTTGGGCATCCCCAAGCTTAGACGCTTGAGTCTTCTTAAAATATGCGGGGATGAACCACGGGGCATCCCCAAGCTTAGACTTTTCACTCTTCTTGATCATATTGTATCATCCTCCTCTCTTGACCCTTGAAAACTTCCTCCACACCAAACTCAAAACAAACTCATTAGAGGGTTAGTGCATAATTGAAAATTCATATATTCAGAGGTGACATAATCATTCTTAACACTTCTGGACATTGCACAAAGCTACTGAAAGTTAATGGAACAAAGAAATCCATCAAACATAGCAAAACAGGCAATGCGAAATAAAAGGCAGAATCTGTCAAAACAGAACAGTCCGTAAAGACGAATTTTTTAGAGGCACTGGACTTGCTCAGATGAAAATGCTCAAATTGAATGAAAGTTGCGTACATATCTGAGGATCACGCACGTAAATTGGCAGATTTTTCTAAATTTTCTACAGACGGGGCGGCTCAATTTCGTGACAGCAAGAAATCTGTTTCTGCGCAGTAATCCAAATCTAGTATTGACTTTACTATCAAAGACTTTACTTGGCACAACAATGCAATAAAATAAAGATAAGGAGAGGTTGCTACAGTAGTAACAACTTCCAAGACTCAAATATAAAACAAAAGTGCAGAAGTAAAATAATGGGTTGTCTCCCATAAGCGCTTTTCTTTAACGCCTTTCAGCTAGGCGCAGAAAGTGTGAATCAAGTATTATCAAGAGATGAAGCATCAACAAAGGGGTTTTGAGTTTTCTCAACTATGCATTGTATCTTATCTATGTAAGTTTCAGAGGCTCCTTTTTCATTACTCTTAGGCTTGCTATTCTCATCAAACAAATTTTCAGGAACAAACCAACCATAGTTATTTTCTAGAGCTTCATGCATTCCTAGGAGCTTACTAGGTATCGGTACTTTAATCTCCCCACCATCATTAACATTATTAGTGTACTTTATTCTATCCATGTCCATCTTTTCAAGTGTTCTTGCAAAGTCGGTATAAACGCCAAGCCTCTTATGCTTAATAAAAACTTTTCTAGCTTCTGTAGCTATATCACCAAATTCTCTAAGAAGGACCTCTAAAACAAAATCTCTCTTTTCTCCCCTTTCCATATCAGAGAGTGTAACAAACATATGTTGTATTATATGATTAAGATTAACGAATCTAGTTTCCAACATGCGTACTAAAGAGGCAGTAGCACTTTCATAAGTAGGAACAACTTTTACTAAGGATCTATCTTCAAAATCTTCAACCTTACTAACATGAGTGAAAAATGCTTCTATATTATCTCTTCCAATGATAGACCCTCATCCTACCAGTATGTCTTTTAGAGTGTACTTAGGAGGAAACATGGTGAAATAAACAAAAGATAAATAAAGTAAATACAAGTAACTAATTTTTATGTGTTTTCAATATGGAGAACAAGACAATAAATAAAGTAAAACTAGCAACTAATTTTTTTGTATTTTTGATATAGAGAGCAAACAAAGCAGTAAATAAAATAAAGTAAAGCAAGACAAAAACAAAGTAAAGAGATTGGATGTGGGAGACTCCCCTTGCAGCGTGTCTTGATCTCCCCGGCAACGGCGCCAGAAAAAGAGCTTGATTGCGTGTAAGACACACATCCGTTGGGAACCCCAAGAGGAAGGTGTGATGCGCACAGCAATAAGTTTTTCCTCAGTAAGAAACCAAGGTTATCGAACCAGTAGGAGTCAAGGAACACGTGAAGGTTGTTGGTGGCGGAGTGTAGTGCGGCGCAACACCAGGGATTCCGGCGCCAACGTGGAACCTGCACAACACAATCAAAGTACTTTGCCCCAACGTAACAGTGAGGTTGTCAATCTCACCGGCTTGCTGTAAACAAAGGATTAAACGTATTGTGTGGAAGATGATTGTTTGCGAAGAACAGTAAAGAACAAGTATTGCAGTAGATTGTATTTCAGATGTAAAGAATGGACCGGGTCCCACAGGTCACTGGTAGTGTCTCTCCCATAAGATAAATAGCATGTTGGGTGAACAAATTACAGTTGGGCAATTGACAAATAAAGAAGGCATAACAATGCACATACATATATCATGATGAGTACTATGAGATTTAATCAGGGCATTACGACAAAGTACATAGACCGCTATCCGACATGCATCTATGCCTAAAAAGTCCACTTTCAGGTTATCATCCGAACCCCTTCCAGTATTAAGTTGCAAACAACAAACAATTGCATTAAGTATGGTGCGTAATGTAATCAACACAAATATCCTTAGACAAAGCATTGATTTTTTTATCCCTAGTGGCAACAGCACATCCACAACCTTAGAGGTTGCTGTCACTCCCCCAGATTCAATGGAGGCATGAACCCACTATCGAGCGTAAATACTCCCTCTTGGAGTTACAAGTATCAACTTGGCCAGAGCCTCTACTAGCAACGGAGAGCATGCAAGAACATAAACAACGTATATGATAGATTGATAATCAACTTGACATAGTATTCAATATTCATCGGATCCCAACAAACACAACATGTAGCATTACAAATAGATGATCTTGATCATGATAGGCAGCTCACAAGATCTAACATGATAGCACAATGAGGAGAAGACAACCATCTAGCTACTGCTATGGACCCATAGTCCAGGGGTGGACTACTCACACATCGATCCGGAGGCGATCATGGTGATGAAGAGACCTCCGGGAGATGATTCCCCTCTCCCGGCGAGGGTGCGGAGGCGATCTCCTGAATCCCCGAGATGGGATTGGCGGCGGCGGCGTCTCTGGAAGGTTTTCCGTATCGTGGCTCTCGGTACTGGGGGTTTCGCGACGAAGGCTTTAAGTAGGCGGAAGGGCGGAGTCGGAGGAGTCACGGGGGCCCCACACGCTAGGGCCGCGCGGGCCCCCTTAGGCCGCGCCGCCCTAGTGTGGCGGCTCCCCGTGGACCCACTTCGTTTCTCCCTCGGTCTTCGGAAGCTTCGTGGAAAAATAGGACCCTGGGCGTTGATTTCGTCCAATTCCAAGAATATTTCCTTTGTAGGATTTACTGAAACCAAAAACGACGAAAACGACAATCGGCTCTTCGGCATCTCGTCAATAGGTTAGTGCCGGAAAATGCATAAATATGACATATAATGTGTATAAAACATGTGAGTATCATCATAAAAGTAGCATGGAACATAAGAAATAATAGATACATTTGAGACGTATCAGAGCCCATTAAGTGGCCGGCCACCCCCGTGGATTGATGGGTGGGGCGGCTAGAGTTGGGGTTTGGGGGCGCATGGGCCTTGTTGGCCCAGCCGCCGCTCCCCCCTTTGGCCTAGCTAGCCACCCTCCTCCTTTTGTCTCACTTTGCCTAGGCACAAGCTCCTCCCCTTCCCTTCCCCTTATATATAGTGGGGCACTTGAGGAAAGGAGGGCACAATACAATTCCATTAAGGAAAAGGAGAGTCTCTCTCTCTCTCTCTCTCTCTCTCTCTCGTGTGGTTCCTTGAAGAGCTACGTACATAGATACGACGTAAGCAATACATTCACAACTTTATTTTATTACCATCACTTTTTGTTATCATGATTGATATCATGTTGATCTGCATTACTTATATAGTTCGATGCCATGCGAGGGAAGTCCCTAACATAAGAACATGCAATTGCTGTTGCAGAGGAGCTGACAGGTTTTTTGAGGGCAGAAACTATAGACGACAAAGGAAGATTTAGTGTAGCTAGGGGTCATTACTGATGTCGGTTTCGTGTAATCAACTAGATGGGCTCTAGTCTCGGTAATTGGGATCTCCATGTAATTGTATATATATGCTCGATCGTAAGACAAGTTATCTTATATATAAGCACAGACTGACCCTCTGGACAAAATATTTCATGCATCTAACCCTTTTGTGTGGCGCCCTTCCCGTCGGCGCCACATCTCACTGTGTGGCGCCCATGGCATCGGCGCCACACGTCCATGCCGATGTGGCGCGGTCGACGCTGACCAGCCGACGTGGCAGGATGTGTGGCGCTATTCACATCGGCGCCACACATGTGTGGCGCCGTTCCGAAGGGCACCACACATGTCAACTTATATGTCGAAAACATCCCGGGCCTCCGGACGCTTAGTCCTTAGCCGTTTTGTCGAGCCTTTTTTGTGTGGCGCCACACTGTTAAGTGTGGCGCCGATGGCACCGGTGCCACACAAACAGGCCGCCAAAACGGCTAAGTCCGTGGAGAATTGTCTTACAGTATGTTTCGGGCCATTATGTTGTTATGTGTGGCGCCCGTGGCATCGGCGCCACATATTGACTTGGGTATAAAAATCAAGAAAACTGACTTGGCATGGTTGCAAAGTGACTACTCATATCAATAGCAATTTCATACACACATCATACACATAACAACATCATAGCTAACATCGTAGCACATAGATTCATACAATTTAAGATAGAATTCAAACAACATGTAGCAATGACGACATGGGCCATGACATAGGTAGAGTTCATATATGGTAGAGTTCACAATGACATAGGTAGAGTTCATCTAAGATCGACGTCCCCTCCTCGCGGGCTGCTTCCTCCGTGGCGGCGGCGGTGGCGCTTCTTCCTCCACCTCTTCCTCTGAGGAGGACGGCTCATCGTTCCTCATCCTCATCAAAGCTGACCTCTTCGGCGGCTCCTCGTCGGACTCAACGATAGCCTTCTTCCCTCGGTTCGCGTAGTCTTCTAGAGTGTAACGGTTCAGAGCCTTGCCCCTTGGCTTCAACATGTACACAGACCGTTTGACCCCTTGAGTCAGAATGGTTTGTCAGGAATATTCACAAACATGAACACATGGTCAGAAAAAGTTGAAATTACTAAGCACATGTTTGACGGCAACAAAAATAGTCCATACCTCCGAATCTTCAGAAGAGGATGTAGCAATTTCGCCTTCACGGCAATCTAGCAAGTTGGCTAACCGCCGCAACTTCCGTGCAGTGTTCTGCGTCATGGAATTAATGGTTCAAAAGCCACCAAACACAATAACCTACATTCAAAGTTGGTGACCATACCTTAATGAAATACCACATCGATCCGATAGGCTTTTCATATCTATGGCTCTGATCCCAAACAACCTCACACTCGTCAGCTGTTTTTTAGATCTCGGACCGCTGTGACAAACATATTATACACAATTTGAGCGAGCACATGCCAATATAGATGATGTACTAGCTAATGAGAGAATACATTAACACAAAGTTGAGGGAGGAAGCAATAGAAGTCGATCTCCCTGCTCGAGCAATCCAGTCGTGCTGGCTTTGCGCAACCTCATCGAACGCGATGGGCTCATCCAAGATGTGTTTATCATATGCGTGGTTCACTAACTCGATACGCGTGCTTTGATGAAACCAATGGAGATAGTTGTTGAAAGCGGCCGCGTCGTACGGGACAACCTCGACATGCCCGCCAAGCCGTACCGCCTCCAAACAGTGTTCGAACACTGTCACGTGAATCCTATGATGGACAAGCCAATTCGTGATCTTCCTCTGCCGCTGCCTATCAAGCCTGCAAGACATTTGAGCACATGGGATAAAGTAAGATTCTATCGCTTCAATCAACAAGTTTCCATCGCATGATTCAAGAAGTTTACCTATGGAGCGCGTGGTCCGTGTCTTGCCACTGAGGTGGGCTCTCCTGGTACAACCCAAACCGTCTCATCACTCTGTGCGGCTGGTGGTATTCAACAAGCCACATGCATATGAGTGGGCACCGCATACGCTAGAAAGCCAACTCCTCCGTGCACTTGGGGTTGAGGTTAGTCATCGCCGTGCCTATATGGTAAAAGCTACCATATGGCTCCCAATCCACCTGCAGCATACAAATATTTCAAAATTTACAACACGCGAATGAAATTGATGAAATATGACAGCAAAAGAGTGATGGTTTAAAATTGGTTACATGCTCAGAGGTAAGAGTGTCCAACTCCTCAGTGTAGTGCCTGTACATGATAATTGGATCGTTCGTCATCTCCGAGACATTGTCCCAAATGTATGCCCAAGTGGGCTCCCGATCAAGGTTGTTCCGGTAATGAGTCCATGACCTCTGGTTGAGTATCTTCGGCCGCCCAACTGATAGGCGGTCCCAGCTCCATACGGAAAGTAGGAGAAAGCATCCACCAATACCGCCGCTCCCAATCCTGCGACAACCTTCGTCCAACTGCGTACATAAGACATTTGGTTAGTACTTTGTCTAGCAGACTACTATAGAAGAATAGTAAAGATAGCAAATCATCACCTGTTGGTAGAGGTAGGCAAGTGCCGCACTTCCCCAACTCCACTGGTGCTCCAACACCGTAAGCGCCTTGAGTCAACACCAATGGGCCAATTTCCCACCACTATCAGCAAAGAGAGTCCTCGAAAGCATATACCACAAGTACACTCGGGTGTATGTCCTGACAGTGTCCTCGTTGGCCTCTGGCGGGCAAGTACCAAAGTGAGTCCTGATCCAAAGGAAAGGTGCGCCGGCGGGAGCTCTATCCTTTTTATCTTCTGGCTCCAGAGGAGCCATGCCAATTAGCCCCTACATCTGCTGGCGCCACCCATCAGAAGCTGTGTTCATACACAGTGGTTCACCCTGAATAGGAAGACCAAGGATCATGGAAACATCCTGAAGAGTAGGGGTCATTTCGCCAGCCCTCAAGTGGAAGGTGTGCGTCTCCGGCTCGACCAGTCGACAAGGGCGGTGAGTGTCGCGGCGTTCATGTTTGGCGCCCCCCGGCTTACAAGCGTGATGAACGGGAGAAGACCGGTAGGCTGGATGAACTCCATGTACCGCTCGTCATACGGCATGTCCTTGATGCTACCGTGGTAACAAATCTTCAAGGGCTCAAGAACCTACGACCACATCCATACACACAATATTATGCCATATCCAATGTAATAAAAGAAGAGGTGTTAACAAAACTAAATATTAGTACCTTTCCCTTTTCCGTCTTATGAAAAGCCCGGTGATCCTTGTCATACTCATGATCTAGGAGCCACACCATCCTACATGTTTACACAAATACACCATATTATGAGCTATTCCTAACAAATAAGAGTCATTCCTAAGCAAATACTAGGCATATGTAAGACAATATAATGCATTTTCTAAGCAACTACTAGGCATATGTAACACAATTGAATGCATTTGCTAAGCAAATATTAGCCATTTCAACACATACATACATAGGGTTTCAACACATACATGTAAAGTTTCATATCTAGGGTTCCAATAAATCTATGGTTCAAACACATGCATACATGAGGCTATGAATTTCAACACATACACTACAATATAGAGTCCACCAACAAAAATTTCCATGTCTAGGGTTCATGTCCAAATCTAGCAAGATCTATGAAATCAGTGGATGAATGGAAAGGATTCGAAGGGGATTACCTTGAGGAATGGATGGGGAAGGATTTGGCCGTTCAGATCTGATGAATTCGTGGCCGATTTGGTGGTGGTGGGGGGTGGGGGCGGAGGAGAGGCAGCCGGCAGCGGTGGTTCCTTGTTTCCAGAGAAGAAAAGAAGAGGGAAGAAGAAGAAGAGGCTCGGGCTCGGGTGGGCGCGGATGCCACACATAAGTGGATGTATGGCGCCCTTCGGAACGGCGCCACACATCCTGCCACGTCGGCTGGTCAGCGTCGACTGCGCCACGTCGGCATGGACATGTGGCGTCGATGCCATGGACGCCACACGGTGAGGTGTGGCGCCGATGGGAAGGACGCCACACAAAAGGGTTAGATGGGTAAAATAGTTCGACCAGAGGGTTGCTTTTTCTTTCAGAAAAGGGTTATTTTTGTGTAAATCGCCTACGGTTTACAGTCCAACTAATACGGACGACACAACCGGGCAAAGTTGTTCAACTTGCCATAAATGATTGCTGCTGAAGATTGAGAACATTTGTTGATGCCATATCATGTAAGACTGTCAATTTGTATCAGCATGTAAAGAACAATCGGTTGGCCCAGCTTCCCTCTTATACTACAAACTGTCCAACCAACCACAAATTTCTTCTTTCACTAACTTTTACCAACCTGCACTGCTTTCTCAAAGGTCTCTGTTTTCGAAATACATGTTGTTCTCACACTAAAGGCAGCCATGAAGGCACAGCCAGAGACCGGTAGGCAGTATATATATCTCTAGTCATTGTGTTCCTTTCCTTCTAGTAAAAGCTAAAAGCTCAGAAGGAAGAAGAAAAGCAAGACCAGGAAAAAGAGATGCAGACCACATTTACTGAGAGACAACTAGGGTGATGGATAACCAGGCAGGCTCCATGCAAGGAAGGTGTAGTGAATAAATTTCACGATTGTGGTGACAGAGGAGCAGCTCGGTGAATATATACTCTCATCTTCCTCTATATGCTACTGCCACCGGCTTGTATTTACGTTAGCTGATGATGAAAGATAGATTTAATTTGCCGGATCGATCTCCAAGCGCGCAGTACAGTGCAGTGCTGTCCACTCGATCCATCATAAACAGCAGCAGCTGGCCAAGAAAGATAGGGAATCAAATGCTAGGAAGCAAGATGTTTCCATAAGAGGCCAATCCAAGAGTACCATGTAGGTCCTTTCCTCCTCCTTTCCCCTCCTGTGCTCTCTCTCATCTCCTCGTCTCTCTGTCTGTACGTCTGTCCTCCCTTGAGGCGACCTGCAGGGCGCTGCAGAGTCCTTAGTTACTGCTCATCAATCACCACCAAACAATCACTTCCATCATCTATCCCATTTCAGCTCACTCCTCTTTGGCCATGCATGTATGCATGCATGCTTACCTAACTACAACTTAGATCCAGCCACAAAACAATTTCGAAGCTGAACATACATGCACAAATTCAGGTTAGCAGCATTGGGAAATTATAGTACATACTATATCTTTGTGGAATTTCAAGAAGAGAACTCTGTTGCAGTGTTGCTGGTATTTATTTCAGAACTCCGGAAGGATTTTATGGGATCTGCAATTTTTATCCCTGCCAACCGATCTGATTCACTTCAACTCGAGCAATGGCTGGCGCTGGGCACAGCAGCTGCTTGTCGGCCGATGGGCACTTAAAACGGAGATCAGAGCAGGATGCTTTTATGCTGCCTTTGCTCTGTGCTCTGCCAAGGAGGGAGGGGATCAGAGGAGGAGCTGAGCTCCACAGAAGTAGCCAGGCCATTGCAACAGTGCTACGAAGCCCCTTTAATCGCTCACCAAACCAAATGTACGGTCCATCCATATGAGTGCATTGGTAACATATGTATTTAGACATCTCATCCTGCTTGAATCAGCTGTGATTGCTCGTACCTGAATGAATGAATCCAGGGGGAGCAAGTAAGTGAAGCAACGTCCCAATGTCTTGAGTTACCAACAATGTCAAGACACTGAAACATGAAAACCCAGTTGACATTATCGACAAAATCCTTTAGCAGTTCATGTTCTGGTTTCTTGATTGGCATGGAAATGTTAAAACTGCCGCAAGGGTAAACAAGGAAAACCTTTAGTAGCTGGTATGAGAAGAAACAGGGTAAAAATAAAAAATGGGCACATGATGTGCTTCAGATTCATTCCAGGTGTGTATCAAGGAATGGTGCAGGCAATCACATAGCTGTGCATTACCTACGTAAGGAAGGAGAAAGCATGTTTGAGGTATCAGAACACTCGTGAACTGGGGCCAGCACCTACTTGTGCATAGTAAATAGGCTTAATTCCTCAGATACAAGTTTCATTTCGAAGGCCCGGAGTTTATCTACTCTTTGGGTGGTTTATCTACTCGTGAACTAGACACTCTTTTGATATAGTAGAAACGGGACTTGACGTGACAATTCCGAAATTCGCTCCTAAGAAGAATCGAACTCCGGTCATTGGAGTGCGCCACTGCGACCCCAACCACTGGGCTAAGCCCACATCGTCTTGGGTGTTTTTTCTTATTAACTGAACCAGTTACCCTCTTCCTATAATGCAATACGGAGTTTACAACCCTCTAACGAGGTTCCGTTAAAGAAAAAGAGTTTATCTACAAGGAACATGCGGGTCATAGACATTTTTTTTGCGGGTGAAAAAGGAACTTTATTAGGCAGGTGGGGTTACAAGACAATCTTGCTCTAGGATCTGAAGAACAGCTCCGGTCCAAAACCTAACCATATTTCAATGTGGTTTTCTAGCCTGGCAATATTTGCCAAACTATGACTAACGCTAACCTAATCTGCGATCGTTCCACTTTTACAATAATCCAATCATGACTTTGACTAAATAAATATTTGATCCCAGCAATCCAGTGGACGTGGGGTCATAGACATTTCTTTTTTTTGACGGTTAAAGGCAGGAGCTCTGCCAATTCATTATAGTAGGGGGAAATACTGTACAAGACAGATGAACTGTCTAAGAGTAGTACAAACTCACACAACAAGGCTACATCTTACAGGCTAACTCAAAGGAGTTTAAATCCTCCCGTATGAGTTGAACAACAACGCTAGAGATAATAGATGTATTCTCGAAAACACGCCTATTACGCTCCTTCCAAATGCTCCACGCGATATACACCGCAGCCGTCGCCTGAACCTTGGTCGTCTTGTCCCTGTTCAGCTTCCAGATCCTTCTCCACCAAGCGCGGATGGAGGTTGCCGAAGTACCAATTGCAGCAGCCAAAGGGTGATCACTTGAAAAGGCTTGCCAAACTTCCTTCGCGAAAGGGCAAAGGATGGAGAGGTGAACAGCCGACTCAGGAACCTGATCACACAGAGGACATAGGTCTTGTGCAGGCATGCCACGTCGATGCAGACGGTCAGCAGTCCAAAGTCTGTCTTGCAACAACAACCAGCAATGGAACTTGATTTTTGGTTCAGCTTTAACTTTCCAGACTTGGCTAAGGTGAGGAAGAGGGAGTCTAGTTTTGAATTGAAACTCGTAAGCCGATTTAGCCGAGTAGCAGCCGTCCTCAGTGAGTGACCAACTGATGGAATCAGGAGCATTAGAGAGCTCAACATTCTGAATCTTCTGCCATAATATGAAGAATTGGTCCATCTCCTCAACAGACGAAATTCTTTCTAAGCCTTTCATCCATTTGCTTCCTTCAAGCGCCACTTTAACCAACAAGTTTTTCCTTCTAGCCAATTGGAACAAAAGGGGGGCGATACATTGAGGTGCAGAACCATGCAACCATCTGTCACACCAGAAACTGCATTTACCACCATTTCCAAGCACAATTGTAGTGCAAGCAGAGAACAGATGCTTATCAACGCGGTCGCAAGGCACTTCAGTGCCAGACCAAGGC
>NC_061508.1:286446584-286456982 GCF_022539505.1 Lolium rigidum
AAAAGTTCAGCGCGATTTGACCTCTTTCCAAAAATATTTAAAATCTGACCATTTTAAGTAGCATTTTTCGCTGGGGCGCTACCCTCTTCTCGGTAGCGCCGGGAGCACTCGCGCTGAGAGCGTGCCAGGGTGGCGAGGCAGGGCTCACAATTCGCGAGATCAACTCTCCTATCAAGGACGCTACCCTTTTAAAGTTCAATTCTCCTCGCAAGGACGCTACCTTTTTAAAGTTTAACTCTCCCTGCAAAGACCCTACCCTTTGAAACATGTTAAGTCGCATGGGCCGCTTCCATCCCCTCCACCTACCACTTACCCCTTAGAGCATCCCCAGCCGCTGTGGCTCTCCAGGCCGAAATCCGGCGCTAAATAGCGCCTGATGAATGTAATTTTTTGGCGTGGGAGGCCCATTTTCCCAAAGACGAGTCCAGGATGGATGAAATTATTTGACGAAATACGGCGAATTCAGACAAAATTGGGCGAAACTCGTTCAAACATAAGCGAAATTTAATGATATTTAACATATATAGGCGAGTTTGTACATAAATAGGCCGAATTCGTACATATATTTGAATTCGGCGATGGGATAACTTAAACTTAAACTAAAACCGGCCTTCTACATGCCGAAATGGCGGTAGAAGGACGTGTAGTCCGCGCCGTCATCGCCGTCGCTCGAGCTGGCGACGTCCTGGGGCGGCGCCGCCTCGTACCAACGGCTCGTACCCTGGCCAGCGTCGCCGGCGCGTGGCGGCGTCGACCGGTAGATGTCGTCGTCGCTGCTCTCCTCGAGCTTGATCAGCTCGACGGTCCTAGGCGCGGCGTTCCTTTCCGCGGCTGGTGCGGCGGCGCAAACGATGAGTTGACGTGCGGCGGCCAGGTCCAGCAGCCGCCGCTGCTGCTCCGCCTCCTGGCGCTCCCAGTCCCGCCTGGACCACTCCAGCGCGGCGTCGATGGGGAGGCTGTTGTCGGCGGGCACCAGGTCCTGCAGCGACCTGGCGATTACCTCCTCCACCGCGGCGTCCTCCGCGCGCTTGGCCTCCTCCTCGGCGAACTGGTTGGCGGTGGTGGTGGCGGCCTCATTCTTCGACGACTTCCTCTTCCGCCCGCGCTGCAGAGAGGAGGGTTGGTCGCGGATGACGAGGGCGCCGCTCCTGCGCCCTCTGGTCGGCGGTGGAGACGCCGGCTCCTTCTTGACGAAGGCCGGTGTCGACGGAGACGCCGACTCCTTCTTGATGAAGGTCGAGGGCGCAGATCCGCCGGACCTCGACGCGGACCTCGGCCCAGACGAGGAGGAGGACGGCGTCATCCTCCTCAGCGTCCAGGAACTATCATGTCGGCGCGACACGGTAGCCGCCTCCGGCGGTGCGAGCACATTCGCGAGGGTGCCGTTAAGCGCGCTCCACCATCGGCGGAGGCCGGCGGCGTTGTTCCTAGCGGGAGGAGGAGGGGGGCCGTCGTAAGCGGCGAGCTCGCGCTCGTACCTGTGCCGGAAAAAGTCGGTCCACGCCTCGTAGTTGTCGGGGAAGAAGCGTGGCTCCGCGCGCTGCTCGTCACTGAGAGTGACGAGCGCCGCGTCGATCTCCGCCTCGAGGGCAGCCCGATCCATCAGCGGCGGCGGGATCGGGACGCCGCCCGCGCTGAGTCGCCATCCTCCCAGCGCGCGGAAGTCCGGCGGCGCCGGGTAGCCCGCTATGTGGAGGAGCCGCCCCTCCCATTGGTGCAGAGAGCGGCGGCCGAAGCCATTGGTTGTCGCGCCGTCGTTCGCCATTTCTTGATCGCCGCTAGTTCGCTCGAGATCGGGGAAGATTTGGGGAAGGTGAGAGCAGGGAGCGAGGTGAATGCGGGGTAGACGCGATAGTTCGGCGATAAATAGAGGTAGGCGCGCGTGAAACCGAGGCGACGACATTAACTCGCCGCGTGGAAGCTACGCGTCCGGCGAAGACTAACCGGCGGCAGGCTTTTACAACACGCGGAAGACGATGCGATGAGGACGACGATCGGTCTCTCTCGCCGACAAGTTGGGGCCACCAGCCGCGCGGGAAGTTTCCTCGGCGTTTCCCGCGCTTTCGTTTCGTCCGGAGTCCCCGAGCGCTCCCCGGGGTGTCGGGGATGGCCTGGGCTCTCCGGACGGATGAAAGGCCTAATCCGGACGAAAACGAGGAACCCGGAGCGCGACTGAACCGTTTTCGTCCATCCGGATGACAAAACGCCGTCCTGGGGGCCTCGTCGGGGAGACGGCTGGAGGGAAGAAACCAGGGCGCGAAGTGCAACTCCAGTACTTGGGCGCTACCCTATTCCCTGTTTGTGTCCAAGCAAAAAACAAACACCTCAAACCTTTTAAAATATTAATTCATAAACACATATGTAACATCTAAAAATCAATAATGTTCGCAACAATAAATTTGTCAATTTTAAAATCTTATAACAACAAAATTCTGACTTCAATATTTACAAGATTAAAGTGCACGATACGAAGAAAAGTTCATCAAATAGGTGGCATTAAGTATGAAAGTTTACACCAGCAAGTTCTAAAGAATTAAAGTAGAAGACATGTCTCTATTGAGTTCAACGAGGGTACATTCCCTTCCGCTTGGTTACATCTTCTACCGCTTCCGTCTCTTCCCTTGCACGACGAGCCCTCTCTCTTTTTTTCTCTTGTTCCGCCTCACGAAGATCATTATGTTCTTGCTCCTTCTTTTTCTCCAAACGTTGTTTTTCAAGTCTAATCTTTATTTTTTTCTCCCGCTCCTCCTCACGAATCAACTGGAACATGTAGTTCCACTTCCTTTGCTCCTCGTACGCAACCTCTTCCTTGTGGCGGGGATCTTGCTCCAAATCTATCCACTTCACAAACTGACAAAGAGGTGGAGGAGACTGCAAATACGGCAAGCACTAAATAAAAAATCATTACAAGTGGCACGCACACCTATCCCACACCTATTTACATGCCGAGATTGAGGATCCTGGGTTCCCCACGTCCCCTACCCTCCCGCCACCGAGGCAGCTGACGGAGGGTAGAGGAACCCAAGATCTCGCCGGCGGTGAAGGTGGGGAAGAAAGTTGGCTCCCGTTTCTCCTCTCTATCTTGTAGAGAAGGGAAAGGGAGAGAAGAGAAGAGAGCCCCTTTCAACGAAGAACCATACTGATTGCATCCTTACCTCAGTAATCTTGTGAGCAAAAGTATTTAACACAGAACATGTAGTTCACAGGATTGGCAGCAGAATCATGGGATCCTAAATCGTTTTTTCCTATCTTTGAAAATCAACTCTCCAACGTCCAAAAGAAATAGTTTTTTTTTTGTGGGAAATATTCAACTTTATTAGCTCAAAAGCACACAGTTACAATCAGCCTGAAGGTTGTGAGTAAGAAAACCTGGACTATACTCTAACCACACTGTATCTAAACCCATTTCACAAGCAAACTTATCACACTCATGAGCAACCCTATTGGTTGATCTACCAGCAAAATAGAAATCAAAAGACTCAAAGGCTGAGATGATGTCATCGATCTCCCTAAACATAGGCGCAATCACAGAGCGATGATTGTGCCGTCCCTTCCACAGCTTCACTAGCACCTCACAATCCTTCTCACAAACGATTCGATTGTATCCTTGTTGACTAGCAAACAAGATTGCATCTCGAAATGCCAAAGCTTTGATACATAGGGGATCTGAAATGTCATGGTACACACGACACCAAGCTCCTCTGAAGCCATTTGCATCCCTTGCTACGCCCCCACCACTCACAACTCCTTGCTCCTCCCGAATGGCACCATCGGAATTGAGCTTAATCACCCCCGGTTCTGGACCATGTCAAGTGCACGGTGGCCTAGGAACCCTTTCTTTTGGTTCCTTCTTATGTTTTAATAAGCCCATTGTTAAAAGACCAAACTCCAAGCATCCGTCATATTCGAGTCCGTCCGCACGTGACGGTTTCGTGCCGTTTCTGGCGACTTCCAGGCGTCTCCAAGCGAGCGAGTTCGGCGACCACTGCCGATTGATTCCGACCAAAAATCCAGAAAATCCAACCCCTTCCAATCCAATTCCGAATCCAGTGTAAGATCTGAAGACCAAGCCTTCTTTCCCCTTTCCAATTTCTAGCAAGAGGGAGCGGGGTGAGAGGCGAGACAAGGAGCAGCACATTGGAACCTTGGAGGCGGGCTGACGCGGTCGAGTCCCCCACCGAGGAGAGCCAAAGGACGCGAAGAAGATCAAGAGAAAGGGGAATTTGGCAGCGGGTGTTGAGAAGGTGAAGTGCCTCAGGTGCGTGCAAGACTCAAGGGGGCAATCCAGGGGAGTCAAGTGAAGCTCTAGGTGGTTGCTGGCAGAAGACGCAATCTGCGCCGAACGCTAAGCAAAAGAGGAATCATGGGCGACCAGAGGGCATCAGGCCTGGAAGGAGTTGAAGGAAAACTCAAGAACCTGAAGCTCTCAGAGGCAGAGAAGAAAAGAATCAGAGTAGGAAGGAAGCAAGCATGTGCTCCATCGACGGGGAAGCTTCAAGCTGTAGGTAAGATTCTATCAGATAGACCTGCAAAAGCTGAGTATGTTAAGAAAACACTAGAAGCAATCTGGAGCCCTTTTTCTGAAGTGGTCTGCAAAGATATGGGTAGAAACAGATTTCTATTCTCCTTCCTTGATGAAGCAAGCATGAGGAAAGCCCTGTACAATGGTCCATGGGATTTCAATGGTAGCCTGATAGTGATGGAAATTTTCAAGCCAAATAAAACCATTGATGACTATGAGTTCAGAACCATCCCAATATGGGTCAGAGCTTACGACATTCCCATGGGAATGATGAATATGGATACTGGTAGATTAGTGGGAGAACAAATAGGAGAATTTATGGATGTTGACCTTGATGAAGATGGATGTGCAATGGGAGAGTATCTGCGAGTCAAAACAAGAATTGATATCAAATCCCCACTAATGAGATTTACCACCCTAGAAATCGAAGACGATGAGGAAGAGTATACTCAGATGAATGCAGAAGAATATAAAGGAACAGAGGAGAAAATTATAACACTAAAGTATGAACACCTACCAGACTTCTGTTACAGATGTGGCATCATAGGGCACACACAAAGAAGTTGCTTGACTAGAGAAGGAAAAAACGAAGGAATACAATATGGACCTTGGCTGCGCGCAATTATTATTAAAGGTAGCCCAAGGGAAGACAAAGGAAGAAGCTCAAGTGAAAAAGGTAATTTCTGGTTAACAAATAGTGCAGCAAGCAAGGGTAGCAAGCAAGGGAGTGATGGACCGTCATGGAAAAAAGACACAACCAGTGAAGAGAAGGAAGGCAAAGCAGGCGGAAGCGAGCAAATAGAAAGCACAAGCCCACAGAAAAGTGGAAAGGAGGACCTGAAATCAGATGATGAAAGGAAAAAGCTTACGCTAGAAGAAGGCAAGAATGAAGCTGAACCAAATAAAATCGAATCTTTGATTACCCTGGCTGAGAAAGAAAAAAGGGAAAAGGAAAACAAGGATCAACTAAGTGCTAGCAGCCAAAGCAAAGTAAAAGAGGATCCCAGGATAATAACCAGAAAGGATGGCCAAAATACTTTCAAGTGCATGGGTAGGACAAGAAGCAAGATGCAACAACAGCAAGACATTGAGAAGGAAATCCAACTAAAGAAGAGGAACGTAGACATGATGGAGATTGAGTATGCGAATGGCATAACAAAGAAGGCAAGGATGGAAGTTGATGGGGAGCCTGACATGGACAAACAAAATGACTTACAAAAAGAATTTGAATCTGAAAACGCTGGGCTGCGGGGACAGCCCGGCGGGACCCAATGAGACTTGCAACTTGGAACTGCCGGGGAATGGGTGATGGCCCAGCAGTTCGAGGGCTTCTGGATTTCCAGAAGCAGGAGGACCCAGACGTACTATTTCTATGTGAAACCAAAATGGTGGAATCTAACTTGCAGAAGTTTAAAAGGCTCCTATGTATGCACGGGATGGTGGTAAGGGACTGTGAAGGCACAAGCGGTGGACTGGTCATGTTCTGGAAAAAGGAGGTGAACGTCAAGCTATGCAACTTTTCCAAATTCCACATTGATGTACAGATTGAGGAGGAGGATGGCTTCAAATGGAGGTTCACAGGAATTTATGGTGAACCAGTAACGGAGAAGAGGGACATCACCTGGAGGCTTATGCGTATTCTAAGCAAGCAAAATAAACTCCCCTGGTTATGTATGGGAGATTTTAACGAAATATTGTTTAATCATGAGAAGAAAGGAGGTGCACCCCGTCCGCAACACCAAATGGATAAATTCAGATGGGCTATTGAAGACTGCGGGCTGAGAGATTTGGGATACAGGGGAGACAAATTCACATGGAGAAACAACAGCTGGGATCCAGGGAGATATGTCAAAGAGAGACTTGATAGAGCATTGGGATCAAGAACCTGGTGTAATAGATTCTCGGACTACAGGGTCTACAACTGTGATCAGAGACATTCAGACCATAGACCGATCTTGGTAGTGACTGGGAAGAAGAATACAAAGAACAGAAGTTACAAAGCTACCAATTTCTTTAGGTTTGAAGCAAAGTGGATCCAAGAAGAGGGATGTGAAGAAATTGTGAAAGAAGCATGGGACAATTCAGGGGCCGCCATGGAAGGAAACCTCATGAATGGCCTAAACAAGATAGCTGTTAAATTAAAGGAATGGGATTCAAACGTTCTAGGTGATATTCGTAAAAGAATAAAAGAGATGAAAAAAGAACTAGAACAAGTAAGAAGAAGCGAAATTAATCAACACAATGTCACCCGAGAACATTTAGTTAAGGAGAAATTGAGGAAATTGGAAGACCAACATGAAAAACATCTTATTTTCATGCCTTTGCTTCAGAAAGGAAAAGGAGGAATAATATCGACAAACTGCAAAGAGAAGATGGTGCATGGATCACTGACAAAGAGCAGCTAAAAGAGCATGTAGCAAATTATTTCTATAATCTCTTCTCCTCTAATGCAGAACAGGACATAAATGAAATCCTACAAGCAGTGCCAATAAAAGTAAATATGGAAATGAATGAAATTCTATGTGCAGAATATTCCAGAGAGGAAATCAAGGATGCACTGGATAACATTGGTGATCTGAAGGCTCCAGGACCCGATGGGATGCCATCTATATTTTTCAAGAGATTCTGGAGCACAGTAGGCGACCAGGTTACAAAAGAAGTTCTGAAAGTGCTAAATGGGGGAGCTATACCTGAAGATTGGAACAACACATTGGTCGTCCTCATTCCAAAGACAAAGAAGCCCAAGAATCTGAAGGAACTGAGACCAATTAGCCTGTGCAATGTAGTATACAAAGTGGTGGCCAAGGTAATCACTAACAGGCTAAAATACATTCTTCCCAACATTATTTCGCATAACAAAAGTGCATTCGTTCACGGGCGAATTATTTCTGATAACATCTTATTAGCATATGAGCTAACACATTACCTGCAGAACAAGAGAACCGGAGGACCAGGTTATGCAGCACTCAAGTTGGACATGAGTAAAGCATGTGATAGAGTGGAATGGGGCTTCTTAAAAGGTATGCTGCTGAAACTGGGATTCAAAAAGAATTGGGTAGATCTAATAATGAAATGTGTTTCTACAGTGAGGTATCGAATCAAGGTGAATGATGAAGTAACTGAGATGATTACACCTCAGAGAGGGCTAAGGAAAGGAGACCCTCTGTCTCCTTACCTATTTCTTATATGTGCTGAAGGTTTCTCGGCCATGTTACATCAAGCAGAAAAAGAAGGCAAACTTAAAGGTATTAAAATTTGTAGAAATGCCCCTTCTGTCAGTCATTTGCTATTTGCTGATGATTCCCTATTATTGATAGAAGCGGATGAAAGAAATGCTAAAGAAGTACATCGCATATTGGAGGAATATGAGAGATGTTCTGGCCAAATGATTAACAAAGAGAAATCATCAGTAGTGTTTAGTAAAAACACCAAGCAGCATAATAAGGACAAAGTGAAGACAATCCTCAATATCAGTAAAGAAGGCCACTCTGGAAAATATCTGGGACTCCCTGTTTATATTGGAAAATCAAAAAGCAAAACTTTTGCTTACCTAAAGGAGAGGATTTGGAAATGCATTCTAGGTTGGAAGGAGAAATTGCTGTCCAAGGCAGGAAAAGAAATTCTCATAAAGGCGGTAGCACAAGCAGTCCCAATCTATGCTATGGCATGTTTTGACCTCACAAAGGGCTTTTGTGATCAGATAAGCACGATGATATGCAGATACTGGTGGAGCCAGATGGAGAAGGAAAATGGTATGCATTGGGTAAGTTGGGAGAAATTGACCATGGCCAAGAGTGACGGTGGCTTGGGATTCAGAAACGTACACCATTTCAACATTGCTATGCTAGCAAGACAGGCATGGAGATTGCTAAATAATCCTGAAGCCTTATGCACAAGAGTACTCTCGGCAAAATATTTCCCAGATGGACAGATCCTAAATGCAAAGCCAAAAAGAGGTATGTCGTACACATGGAGAAGCATACTAAAAGGAATAGACTTACTGAATAAAGGAATTATTTGGAGAGTGGGCAATGGAAACAAAATAAACATATGGAATGATCCATGGATACCAAGGGGCATAACAAGAAGAGTAATATCCGTAAAAGAAAAGGAACATAATTAATCTGGTTCGAGACCTAATCGATCCTACCACAAATACCTGGGATGTTCAGATGTTGAACCAAACACTGGAGAAAGAAGATGTCCAAGCTGTACTTCAAATACCAGTGTTTAACCAATTCGAGGACTTCCCAGCCTGGCATTACGATAAAAAGGAGATTTTTTCCGTCAAATCTGCATACAAGGTTGCAAGGGACTGGGAGGCTCATACATCTATATACGGGAAGCCATCAAACTGTAGGATAACGTAGCATAGAAAACAAAAAATTTCCTACCGCGAACACGAAATCCAAGCCAAGATGCAATCTAGAAGACGGTAGCAACGAGGGGATTATCGAGTCTCACCCTTGAAGAGATTCCAAAGCCTACAAGATGAGGCTCTTGTTGTTGCGGTAGACGTTCACTTGCCGCTTGCAAAAGCGCGTAGAAGATCTTGATCACGGCGCCACGAACGGGCAGCACATCCGTACTCGGTCACACGTTCGGTTGTTGATGAAGACGACGTCCACCTCCCCGTTCCAGCGGGCAGCGGAAGTAGTAGCTCCTCTTGAATCCGACAGGCACGACGGCGTGGTGTCGGTGGCGGTGGAGAATCCCGGCGGAGCTTCGCTAAGCGTGCGGGGAAGAAGGAGGAGTGGGGCGGCTAGGGTTTTGGGAGAGGGGGTGGCCGGCCTCTATGGGGTGCGGCCAGCTTGTGGCTTTGTGGTGGCCGGCCCCCTCCCCTTGTCCCTCATTATATAGGTGGAACACCCAAGAGTTGGTCTACAAGTCTTCGAATAAGACCCCAAACCAAAACCTTCCATATGACATGAAACCTACCCAAGCTAGGACTCCCACTAGAGGTGGGATTCCCACCTTCCCTTGGGAGGGGGTGGCCGGCCACCTTAGGTGGAGTCCACCTGGGACTCCACCCCCTAGGGTTGGCCGGTGATGGCGTGTATTTCACACGTTCGTTGGGCAACCCCAAGAGGAAGGTATGATGAGCACAGCAGCAAGTTTTCCCTCAGAAAGAAACCAAGGTTTATCGAACCAGGAGGAGCCAAGAAGCACGTTGAAGGTTGATGGCGGCGGGATGTAGTGCGGCGCAACACCGGAGATTCCGCGCCAACGTGGAACCCGCACAACACAACCAAGCTACTTTGCCCCAACGAAACAGCTGAGGTTGTCAATCTCACTCGGCTTGCCGTAACAAAGGATTAACCGTATTGTGTGGAATATGATTGTTTGCAGAGAAAACAGTAGAAACAAGTATTGCAAGTAGATTGTATTTCAAGTAAAGAGAATTGGACCGGGGTCCACAGCTCACTAGAGGTGTCTCTCCCATAAGACGAACAAGCATGTTGGGTGAACAAATTACAGATTGGGCAATTGACAAATAAAGAGAGCATAACAATGCACATACATATCATGATGAGTATAGTGAGATTTAATTGGGCATTACGACAAAGTACATAGACCGCCATCCAACCGCATCTATGCCTAAAAAGTCCACCTTCAGAGTTATCATCCGAACCCCTCCGCATTAAGTTGCAAAACAACGACAATTGCATTAAGTATGGTGCGTAATGTAATCAACAACTACATCCTTAGACATAGCATCAATGTTTTATCCCTAGTGGCAACAAGACAACACAACCTTAGAACTTTCGTCACTCGTCCAGGTGTCAATGCAGGCATGAACCCACTATCGAGCATAAGTACTCCCTCTTGGAGTTAAAAGCATCTACTTGGCCGCAGCATCTACTAATAACGGAGAG
>NC_061508.1:286457082-286470560 GCF_022539505.1 Lolium rigidum
TCTCCGGTTCAGTCCATTGGAACCAGAGCCAACGCATTCTCAGAGCTCTCCGGTTCATAGACATTTCGATACCCAGAAATATCATGTCATTGCAAAAAGGATGAGGCAAAATGCATTCCTCTGAACAAGCAGCTAAATATCCCATAAAATGACCCATGCATGCATTCAGGCAACTTGCAGTTGCAGGTCAGCTCTGAAAGCACCCTCCCCTCCCCCTTTCGATGAAAGCAGTCGACATAAAGCCTGATTGATTAGCATTCTTCCGAGCTGGATCTTGGAACCTGCATCTTCCCTCTTTTCAGGGCACACAATGTGCTTCCTGTCCAGCCAAACAAGT
Organism: Lolium rigidum; assembly: GCF_022539505.1. Lineage (NCBI taxonomy): Eukaryota > Viridiplantae > Streptophyta > Magnoliopsida > Poales > Poaceae > Lolium > Lolium rigidum. The sequence continues at coordinate 286,457,420 of NC_061508.1, forward strand.
TTCAGCAAAATCTGGATACACAGAGTGTCAGCATCAACTCTATCTATAGCATAGAGCTCACATCAGTACCAGCTAAGTTTTTCGTTTGCTTGAGAAAATCAGTACCAAGGCTTAAGCCGCTGGCAGGAAGCCCAAGGTTGGAGGGCCCATTAAGACCACGGGCTCCTGAGCCCACCCCATTCGCCCACCTCCAGTCTCCAGTACACCTGCGGCGGCGGAAGAAACAGGCGATGGAAGCCGGCGGCGGCGGGGAGGCGGAGGAGGAGCAGGTGATGAGCGAGGTGCACCTGGGCTGCCCGCCCCGCTTCTCCGGCCTCTACCTCTCCCGCTTCACCTTCTCCTCCCTCCCGCTAGGTAACGGCAAGCTCAGGTCGTGACAGCCCTTGTCGGTTCTCGCGCGCATTTCGTCGTACACCTTGCCTGCGCCGTGCATTACTCGCATCTTCGGGTGGAGATGGTCTGTTTGGCTTCTTCTGATCTGTAACTTGACGTTTACAGAACACTATGCAGGAGGCAGCGACGGCGGTGGGTGTGAGATGGCTGCGGCGACGAGCAGTTCTTGTGAGTGAATGCGTGACCTAGTTCGTTTTGCACTGGTCGTAGCTTGTACGGTGGTAGGTGTATGTGTGTAACGAAGGATGGGTGGAAGCTGTATCGCTCATCGGGGTGAATTATTTCCTGGCTTTGTTGATAAGGTGATTTGCCGGACGCTGTCGCAGTGGACAACGAGGGGGACCTCGTTCTTGAACGGAGAAGAAGAAGAAAGAGAGATAGTAAGGAAGACATTTTTTTATGCAGTTGCCTTGTCGTTATAATTGATGTGTTTTGAGTTTGCTATTCCATGGCACGCAGGGAGGAGAAGCGACGATCATGTGCTCACCGTGCAGCATGGTATCACCTCCTCGCTTAACAGCGTCGGGTTGCAGGTTTGATAGCTTCAGTGCTGAATTTTCTAAATGCATTTTGATATTTTTATTTCGTTTGCACTTTGTTGCTAATGCTGCTGGTTCACAGGTTTGGAAGGCGGCGATGCTGCTAACCGACTTTGTGTTGCATAAAAGCTTCACGTCTTCTGAATTTGATGGTGTTACTGCCATGGAGATCGGTGCTGGAACAGGTAATATGAAATTTAGTTGATACAGGATCCTACTGCCTTGCTTTATCTGCCCCTTTCGTTAGCATTCTGTACAAGGGTACTGTACGCCTTTTTCTGAACACCAACAATATCTTTGCCAGGTTTAGTAGGGTTGGTGCAAGCTCGAGTTGCTAGTAAAGTTTTCATCACAGGTACTTAGTCCTCCTTTTTAAGTACATTTTGAATGTAAAATTGCATGTTCCACAGTCATTCCAACATGTACGGTTAATCATTCTGTTCCGATACAATGTAGCAGTGCTAATACCAAATGTTTGCAAAGTCCATACATAATAAATTTCACAGTATTATCTGATTTTCAGTCTGTATTGCTGTTTTTTTCTGGCATAGCTCTTCACTGTCTGGGCATTGTTTCTAACATATATATGTCGGGCATTGTTTCTAACATATATATGTCATTTGTATTACGATATCTCACTATGTATCTCATTATCTATTAAATCGTCCATTAAACATGTTGCTATTGTTACTCCTTACATATTTTACTCACCAATTGGAATGAGCAGATAGAGGAACTGATATCCTCGATAATTGCTTGGCTAATGTCCGTCTCAACTCTAGCACGCTAAAGTTTGATGAAGCTAAAATCCATATACGGGAACTGGACTGGAAAACGTCGTGGCCTCCGCCTGTGGGTACACGTGATGCATCTGACCCAAGGTCTTCTTCTGTGCTAATTTCAGTCCTGATTGTTCTATTGTTTTACTGTGCATCACTTAACATTTATCTCTATGCAATATATTTAAATAAAATTATAATATGGAGATCATGTGTTGTTATATTCATGCATAATTCCGTGCACAGATTTCAGTTTTGGTAAATATTCCTTGGCACCGACTTAAAGCCACATGTTCTTCAATGCAGTTCAATATACTTATGGGCTGCAAGTGAAATCGAGGAGGCTGAGAAAGCCACCCTGCTACTCGCTGCAGATGTTATTTATAGTGACGGTCTCACCGACTTGTTCTTCGATACAGTGAGACAGTTGATGTCGCGTGGTGTTAAGAAGGTATCATCACCGTATTTACCAAAAATCATTATGTAATCAAAGAAAATCCAGCTAATTACGGGAAAGAGTCAGATTCTTCTTTGCATGATGCAGGTGCTGTACTTGACCCTGGAGAAGAGATACAACTTCAGCCTGGACGATCTAGATGTGGTGGCCAACGGTTACAAGCATTTCCGAACCTTCTTTGCGGTTGAAGATGGTAACATCTTTGCAAAGCATTCTGTAACAGAACGATTGCCCCATCAGGCTAACTCGAGTAACCTCCGTTTAATGCTATATCTCCAGGATGTGGAGTCCTGAATAATGCTGCCTTCATACCAGGTCTTGTGGGGGAGCGGATAGACCTTGGGAAGGTTCCTCAGTACATCAGAGAGTATGACAGAGGCGAGGATCTGGAGATGTGGAAGCTCATGTACTGCTATCCAGATTAAAAACAGTAGCGTTGTCGCTTTACTTTTTTTCTTTCCAAGTGGGACGTGCTGGCTCGATAGTGTTAACTGTAACCACACACACCAAGTATTTTGTCCCCATTATTTACATTTGTCGCACAACTCCAAAACCCAGAAGGGAGATGCATGGAACTGATAATTTACCAATAGCAGATAAGGAGACCAATGGTGCTCCCAGGGGATAATGAACATGGCTGGCAGTCCGCCTGACCATGTCAAACTTCTCTTCTACTTACCAGTACAAGTTTTAATTATTGAGCTACCCTAGAATTTGCTTTAAAAAACTACTCATGGAGGTGATCCTACTATGAAGATCTATCAATGAACAATCTTTAGTCTTAACATAGAATTCTAAGGAGTTCACTATCTTAGCAAGTTTAGACATGGTCCCATTCATTTTTTAAATCCCTATGCGCTGCGTAGGAATCTACCCTATTCCTACTAGGGTCATCATTAACCGCAATATTTGACTTGTTGACCACATCTACTAAGTGTGCTTTTAGTTTTTCAATTTCTAACTCTTCTTTAGTTACCCAGGATTTCCAAATAAACTTATCAAGACAAAGCTGGCATAATCTAGGCTTGAAAGAGAAAAATTTCCATGGGCATCAAGAAAAACTCTAGACCAAATGTTTAACACATTATAAAAGCTTCTACGGATATGGATTTGAGCATGCGAATAAAAGCGATGATTTTTTTACTTCAATAATTCTAAACCAAGATTCCAATAATGATTCTTCAGGATATTGTTTGAAATTGTTCATTTCATCGGCTGCGTAGGTAACCTTAATTCGAGTGGACATACTTAAAGGTGACAGGAAATTCTTTTGTACTTACAAGCAAGGGTGTGGATGTTTTCGTCATTGTCCGTTGTGGTTTGAGGTTTGGATAAAAATATAAAAGAGAAAAGAATCTTTTCATCTACCATAGTGAGCACGAATCTCGAGTAATAAATGAACAGTGACGAAAACACCCACACCCATGCGTGTAAGTACAAAATCTACCCTTGTTCATGATTGCCTCAATACGAGAGATTTGATGGTAAGAACATTGGCAATTGAACTCTAGCCCTGAGTGCATTATGTGCACGTTACATCAACTAGAAACTAGGGACCACCTTGGCAATATAGGGACTGATGGAAGTTTGTAAACACCTTGCCCCAGCAAACTTCTCAAATTTGAAGTGCGTGCAGCGTGCTGACCTTTCATTTGAGTTTGTTTTTGCAAGGTCGCTACTCATATCTTGTAATTTTTTCAGCACCAGCTCACTAAAGAACAACATTCAAGTGAAGTATTGTCACGAGGTCGTAAGAGAGCCTTAAAAGATACACTGATGGAACAACCTAAGAAGAAGCTTACTCACAGAGTTCGTCAAAAAAGGACAAAAGGTATCTAGCTAACTAACAGGTGCCCAAATAATAAACCATTAATGCTACATGAGATGAGCTTCTAACTCAACAATTTTTGGCTTTTGTTTTCGTAGAAGTGAAAAATTTACTAGAAAAACCTGATCATGAGATAGATCGCATGAAGCTAAGTGTGAAGCATCTCAGGTCGTTACAAGAGGCCAGGGTGCGTATTGAGGTGAGTTTTTTTGCGGCACGTTTAGTGGTTCTATTTATGAAACATTATTATGTTGTTGCTTCATAGTTTTGAGTTTTATTTTGGCTCTTTGTAGAATAGAACATCTCCATCAGGACCATCCTCCTGTAGTGTGCTCTTGTTTCCGCTTCAAATTTTAATCATGGATATTTTCTCTGAACCATGTTTAAGTGCCATATCTTATTTTCTATCTTGATATTTTACTTTATGTGTAGTAAAGTAACTAGCCATTGCCAATAGTGCTATAAATTGATTTGCATGCTTTGTGTTTTATCATGGATATAGTTTAGTGTTTCAGCTAGTAGGTTATTTGAACATAACATTGCTGCTGTAACTGTTGGCTCCAGCATCTGAAATTTCAGTCTTGGATTTGATGGGCTGCTATACAGCTTCAATCACGTGTTATACTGAGTTTTTCTCTCTTGGTTGATATCTTTCCTCAACAGCTCCCAGTTTGGCGATGCTGATGATTTTGATCCTTTTGGGGAAGACTATGACAATGACAGAACAGTCAACCACCTGTCCACCTTCTAGAAAATGCAACTGAACTGAATTACCATTCCTACATGAACAATCAAACACGGGCTAAATGGTCAAAATCTGACACCCAGTTGTTTTACCAGGTTCTTAGTAATCAAGTACTCTCTCTGTCCCAAAATGTAAGGCGTCTAAGGATTAGTCAAAAGTCAACGTTTTTTTAAGTTTGACCAAGTTTATACACAAAAATATAAATATTTACAGTACTGAATTAGCATGAATAGATTCACCATAAAATATATTTTCTTAATATATCCATTCGATATTGTAGATGTAAATATATTTTTCTAAATATTTAGTCAAAGTTAGTAAAGTTTGACTTTTGACCGGTCCTTAGACGCCTTACATTTTGGGACGGAGGGAGTACTTAGGCACTCAGGCAACTATCTGTTGAATTTACCCTTTTTTGTAATGATGTTTTTGCTTGGCAGTCTATTCAATTTTTTATCTATTTTGATCCAGGGTCTTCAACAATTTGGTACTGATCTTGCAATGATACAGCAATTGTTCCCTCAAAAGTCTCATGATCAGGTGCGGCGAAAGTTTAAAACAGAGGAGAAGAAGCATCCAATGCAAGTCCACGATGCTATACTTCATCGCTCGAGACAGGGGTGGAGCCAGAGACACTACAAGTCCGGTGCTAGTGCTAGCTTACTGGTGCTAGTCACCTCAGTTTTTCATATTTCTAGCACTGCAATTTAGCACATACGCGTTAAGCTTCAGCTGCAGGGCCGGTGCTACAGCACAGGCCTAGCTCCGCCCCTGGCTCGAGAGGTTATAATCTGTAACCAATTTCCATATCGTGGTTTTCTTAACTTAATGCTTCTGCTTTACGACTTTATGCAGATAACTTGTACTTGAAACAAGTAATCAAACAGCTCAACATCGAAGATTTGCAGAGGGACATCAGCAGTACACATAAAAAAGACTTTCCATCAAACTGAGGTTTTTTTAAAACTAACATTCACATTGTTCGATATTTAATTCATATCTTTCACCTTCTTTCTGTGCTTTCTGTTTCCAGAACCTGTTGCCTGGTTTCGTCAACGATGAAGAGGATGGTCCAGATTGGTCGGATAAAGAGCTGGGTGCACACCGGTCCAAGGTCAAAGAAGGGGAGCATGTTTCCGCGAAATCTGATGACGACCTAGATGTTTTTGATTGGCACTAGCGCGATAGGAAAAAAACGATTTAGGGTCCCATGATTCTCCTGCCAATCCTGTGAACTGCATGTTCTGTGTTAAATACTTTTGCTCACAAGATTACTGAGGTACGGATGCAATCAGTATGGTTCTTCGTTGATTAAAGTTCTGCTTTTACAATGTCCTGAACCGAGTGCAGTTGATGATATTCTGCAATTGTCTGCGGAGGAAAACCGAGTGCTAATTCAAAACTTCTCAATGGAGGAGGTTTATGATGCGATTTTTCAAATGGAACATAATAAATCACCCGGACCTGATGGTTTCCCTGCAGAGTTTTATCAACATTTTTGGGGGATTATTAAATTCGATTTGATGGCGTTATTTGAGAGTTTCCAGAAAGGGGAGTTACCGTTGTATAAGTTGAATTTTGGGGTGATCACTTTATTGCCGAAAAAGGAAAATGCAACACAGATTCAACAGTATAGGCCAATATGTTTGCTCAATGTGAGTTTTAAAATCTTCACTAAAGTTGCGACAAATCGTGTCTCTGAAGTTGCTCAAAAAGTGATTAGACCAACTCAGACGGTGTTTATTCCGGGAAGACACATTTTAGAAGGAGTGGTAGTACTGCATGAGACTATACATGAAATGCATAGAAAGAAATTAGATGGGGTAATTTTTAAAATTGACTTTGAAAAGGCATACGATAAAGTTAAATGGCCATTTTTGCAACAAGTTCTTCGTATGAAGGGATTTGATCCGATTTGGTGTGATAGGATAAAACAATTTGTGCAAGGTGGGAGTGTTGGTATTAGAGTGAATGACGAGATTGGACATAATTTTCAGACTAGGAAAGGATTACGCCAGGGAGACCCTTTATCACCAATTCTTTTTAATATTGTCGCTGATATGTTAGCGATTCTAATTGCTAGGGCCAAGGATGTAGATAAAGTGGGAGGTTTGTTGCCACACCTTATTGATGGGGGTATTTCCATTCTACAGTATGCGGATGATACTATTCTGTTTTTGGAGCATAATATTGATAAGGCCGTTAATATGAAATTGATTTTATGTATTTTTGAACAACTGTCGGGTTTAAAAATTAACTTCCTTAAGAGTGAAATTTTTTGCTTTTGGTAAGGCAAAGGATATGGAGGATCGATATAGACAAATTTTTGGGTGTGAGTCTGGAACTTTACCTTTAAAGTACCTTGGGATTCCGGTACATTATAGGACATTGCGGAATGCGGAATGGAACCCTGTAGAAACTCGGTTTGCCTCTAAGTTGGGAGGATGGCGTAGTAAACTTTTGTCGTATGGGGATAGGTTGGTTCTCATAATTTCGGTCCTAATTAGTTTGCCAATGTTTATGCTTTCGTTCTTGGAAATCCCAATTGGGGTGAGGAAGAGGCTAGATTTTTATAGATCAAATTTTTTCTGGCAATATGATGAGCATAAGAAGAAGTATCTAAACGGAACATCTTGTGTAGACCAAAGGATCAAGGGGGGTTGGGAATTGAGGTTTTGGAATTAAAGAATAAATGTTTATTGAGAAAATGGTTGTTTAAACTTCTTTCTGAAGAGGGTATGTGGCAACAGCTCATATGTAACAAATATCTTAAGAACAAAACTCTAGCTCAAGTAGAGGTTAAACCAACTGATTCACCGTTTTGGAAGGGTCTTATGCGTGTGAAAGAGGAATTCTTCAAGAGAGGTTTTTTTAAAGTAGGGGATGGGAAATCTGTGAGGTTCTGGGAAGATGTGTGGTTGGGAGATACGCCATTGTCCAACCAATATCCGGCTTTGTATAACATTACTCAACATAAAAATGTGTTAGTTTCCACTGTGTTTGCTTCTCAACCTATCAATATTACGTTTCGAAGAAGTTTGAATGATAGTAAGTGGTTGCAATGGTTACATCTATGCCAACGTTTAATTACAATAAATCTGACTTCTGAGGTGGATAAGTTTATTTCGAAACTAAATGACTCGGGTATTTTTTCAGTCAAGTCTATGTATCTTGATTGGATGAATGGGCATACTATTTACCTACGCAAATACCTATGGAGGTTAAAGATTCCGTTGAAAATAAAAATCTTCATGTGGTTCCTCAATAGTAAGGTTTTGTTAACTAAGGATAATTTGGTTAAACGGAAGTGGAAGGGTTGTCAAAAATGTTGTTTTTGTGATTCCATGGAAACCGTCAATCATTTATTTGTATTTTGCCCATTTGCGAAGATAATATGGCGTATGGTGTTTCTTACTTACAACATTCCCCCGCCAGCGAATATTACTAATATGTTTGGTAGATGGCTGAATGGAGTGGGGAAAAAGGATAAACAAAAGATTCGAATAGGAGTTTCAGCCCTGTGTTGGGCTATTTGGAGGACTAGGAATGATATGATCTTTAACAATCAAAGTGGAACTAATTTTTTGCAGGTTATCCAGCGAGCTGCTCATTCAATTCAACAATGGGTTTTCCTCCTCCCAATGGACCAGCGGGAGGATATGGTTATTGGATGCAACCGGATGTTACTGGTTGCTCAGGACTTCTATTTCCAGGCAACTGGGTGGCGACATCATAATAGAATAGCAAATGCTTAGCTTTTCTGTTAGCCATATTTTCCTTTGGTTGATTCATGTTTCGACCCTAGCTTTCCCGTGATTGTAATAAGTGTGTTATCACCAGAATTTGACCAAGTCAGAAGTGGGCCGCGATCAGGATGGACGTGAAGAAATATATATATAGAAGGAATACGTGAATCGGCCTTTTATACCAAGTTGGGCTTAATTGCCCATGTATCTGTAACATATTAGATCGCATCTTAGTTTAGAAGTTAGAATCTTACTCGTGCACGGTTTGGTGCACGCCCACATTAGAAAGTCCGATTTGGACTATAAATATGTATCTAGGGTTTATGGAATAAACAACAACCAACGTTCAACCACAAACAAATCTCGGCGCATCGCCAACTCCTTCGTCCCGAGGGTTTCTACCGGTAAGCATCATGCTGCCTAGATCGCATCTTGCGATCTAGGCAGCACTAAGCCTGCCCACGTTGTTCATGCGTTGCTCGTCGTTGAAGCCTTTTTGATGGCGAGCAACGTAGTTATCTTAGACATGTTAGGGTTAGCATTGTTCTTCATATTACATGCTTTCGTAGTGCAACCCTTGCATGTCTAGCCGCCCTTACACCTATCTCGGGTGTAGGGGCGGCACCCGCTTGATCATAGTTTAGTAGATGCTGGTCCGTTACGATTGCTCCTTGTTCTACAAGGATTAGTTTAATATCTGCAATAGTTAGGCCTTACAAGGGGCGGAGGATCCAGCGGCGTGTAGGGTGGCGTTTGCTAGTCCTAGAACGGATGTTCCGGGGATCAACCTCGTGTTGGTTTTTAGGCCCTGTCTAGGATCGGCTTACGGTCACCGTGCGCGAGCGCGAGGCCCGAACCCGAGTAGGATGATCTGATTATGCGGTGAAAACCCCACATCGTCGTAGATCTCATCAGCTTTACCTTGATCAAGCAGGACCACCATATATTCGGACACCCCGTCTGAATCATGGGTGGATCGGCTCTTTGAGCCGATTCACAGGATAACCTGAGAGCCGATCGAGGCTCGTATTTAACGTTTACGTGTGTGCCCTGCGAGGAAACTAAGCGAGGCATCATCCACACCTTCACCGACCAGGTATAGGTCAGGTGGCACGCCCTTGTGATAAACATCGGTGCGTGCGACCAGGAGGCTTTGCGGGCCGTCGCTCGGAGGGACTAGGGCCAGCCGCAGCCCTAGTTGTTCCCGGCTCTACGGTGTTGCCCGTCTCTGCCCGCCGGTGGGTTTCGACGTCAACTCATTGCGGCACGCCCGGTGGGACGGTCGACGACATCCACGACATCGCCATCTACATCCGAGATGGCGGAAGACACTCCGGTCACGTACGCGGATCTGCCTGATGGGCTCAAGAAGAAGCATGACGAGATCAAGGCAACCCTCGAAGCCGAACTCATCGGCTCCTTCCACCGAACCCGCTCCCATGGCGTCGGGTGGAAGGGTTTCACACCGAAGGCGCGCTCGATGGAGTGGACCTGTCCGCCCCGTCGAAGAACGCACCGGGTCGGCTGCGGCAGGAGATCAACTACATGGTGGCTCATTCGCTGCACCGCCACTCGAGAGCCTGGTGAACACCTTGGAGCGTGTCGCTCGCGCGTCGTCCGGAAATCATGAGTCACCGGTACTCCCCGTCGGGACCGGCTCTGGGGACTTTCAAAGGAGAGATGCCGCTCCAGCCCCAGCCGTTCGCATGGGCAGCACCGGAACTGCCGAACTCAGCGGCATATGTCGTCTACAAGGTTGGTGGTGATCCTAGTGACTACCAATTCCTACCTGAGCCGCCTAAGGAGATCCCGCACGGGTACACGTGCGCATACGCACTGGCACCGCAACGCCCGGGCACTCTCGAACCAGGCCGCAATATCGGCGGCCTGCGGAACGGCATGAGGAACGTCGGGAGCCGATCCGAGAAGCAATCGTGGCTGGCTAAGTACGCCACCCCGACGAACCTCCAAAGCCCAGCTCCTGCGGTTGGCTTAGAACCGGAAAAGCAAGCATGGCTGGTTAAGTATGCCACCCGGCGAACCTTCGGGGTTCGACACCTTCAGCCATCACGGCGGATCAGATTTGTACAATTCGAAAGATCGGTTCGGTATGATGCCGAAAGGAAAGCGTTCGGCTACACCAAGCCGTACCCCAACAGCTACGAACTGATCCCGCTGCCACCCAAATATCGGCTCCCGGACTTCACAAAGTTCGGTGGGTCGAGAGGGTCCAGCTCCATCGAGCATGTGAGCCGATATTTGGCACAGCTGGGCACAATCTCAGCGTCAGATGAGTTGCGCGTGAGGTTCTTCTCACAGTCCCTCACAGGATCGGCTTTCGGGTGGTACACATTGCTACCACCGAACTCCGTCCAAACTTGGAAGCAGTTGGAAGAGCAGTTCCATGAGCAGTATCATTCAGAAGCTTCCGAGTCTAGCATTGCCGATCTAGCACAGCTACGTCAGAAGCGCGGAGAAGCGTGACGAATACATCCGGCGCTTCAGGAATCTTAGGAACCGATGCTATTCGGTTCGTATAAGCTGAAAAGGAAGCGGTCGAGTTGGCGGTAGCGGGCCTTGCAACACAGCTCAAGGACATGGCCTCCCAAGCAGATTATCCCTCGGCCGGCGCACGTGGTTCGAAACTTTCGGCATATGAACAGCGCCACCCGGACTCGTACCAAGACAAGTTCAAGCGTGCGGTAGCCACAGGTCGATGCGAGAGGAGGACGAAGTTCTGCGGGAGACCAAGAAGTAGCGGTGGGCGAGTGGACTCGGGGAGGAACCCCCGTGTCCCGCAAATGGGTAAAGCCACCAGGCCCGCCCGGGGATTTGATTTTGACGTGACCAAGACTGAGCAAATCTTCGACCTCCTACTCAAGGAAAAGCAGTTGAAGATACCTGAAGGTCTCAAATTTCCCACGGCGCAAGAGCTGAATGGAAAGCCATACTGCAAATGGCATAACTCGCTCTCCCATGCCACCAACGACTGCAGGGTGTGGCGGCAACACATCCAAGCGGCGATAGAGAACGGGCGTCTAATTTTCAACCAGTACGCCATGAAGGTGTTAAACACATAAGCATAACTTTGATAATCAACATAACAAGTATTCTATTCATCGGATCCCAACAAACGCAACATATAGAATTACATATAGATGATCTTGATCATGATATGAGCAAACTCACAAAGATCCAGGCAATGATAGCACAATGGGAGAGAAGACAATAAGCAGCTGCGCACATGGACCCATAGTCCGGGGGTAGAACTACTCACTCATCACTCCGGAGCGACCATGGCGGTGTAGAGTCCTCCGGGAGATGATTCCCCTCTCCGGGCAGGGGTGCGGAGATGATCTCTGAGATCCCAGAGATGGGATCGGCGGCGGCGGCGTCTCAGGTAAGGTTTCCGTATCGTGGCTCTCGGTGCGGGGGTTTCGTCACGGAGGCTATTTAGTAGGCGGAAGGGCAGGTCAAGAGGCGGCACGGGGGCCCACACCACGGGCCGGCGCGGCCGAGTGGGCCGCGCCGCCTAGGGTTTGGCCACCTCGTGGCCCCTCTTCGATCTGCTCCTTCGGACTTACGGAAGCTTCGTGAGAAAATAGGCCTCTGGGCTTTGATTTCGTCCAATTCCGAGAATATTTCTTTACTAGGATTTACGAAACCAAAAACAGCTGAAACGACAGCTGGCACTTGACATCTTGTTAATAGGTTAGTTCCGGAAAATGCACGAATATGACATAAAGTGTGCATAAAACATGTAGATATCATCAATAATGTGGCATGGAACACAAGAAATTATCGATCGTTGGAGGCGTATCAGCATCCCAAGCTTAGTTACTGCTCGTCCGAGCGAGGTAAAGCGATAACAAAGATAATTTACGAAGTGACATGCCATCATAACCTTGATCATACTATTTGTAAACATATGTAGTGAATGCAGCGATCAAAACAATGGTGTATGACATGAGTAAACAAGTGAATCATAAAGCAAAGACTTTTCATGAATAGCACTTCAAGACAAGCATCAATAAGTCTTGCATAAGAGTTAACTCATAAAGCAATAAATCAAAGTAAAGGTATTGAAGCAACACAAAAGAAGATTAAGTTTCAGCGGTTGCTTTCAACTTGTAACATGTATATCTCATGGATAATTGTCAACATAGAGTAATATAATAAGTGCAATATGCAAGTATGTAGGAATCAATGCCACAGTTCACACAAGTGTTTGCTTCTTGAGGTGGAGAGAAATAGGTGAAGCTTGACTCAACATTAAAAGTAAAGAGAATGGTCCTTCATAGAGGAAAAGCATCGATTGCTATATTTGTGCTAGAGCTTTGATTTTGAAAACATGAAACAATTTTGTCAACGGTAGTAATAAAGCATATGCATCATGTAAATTATATCTTATAAGTTGCAAGCCTCATGCATAGTGTACTAATAGTGCCGCACCTTGTCCTAATTAGCTTGGACTACCTGGATTATCACATAATACATATGCTTTAACCAAGTTTCACAAAGGGGTACCTCTATGCCGCTGTACAAAGGTCTAAGGAGAAAGCTCGCATTTGGATTTCTCGCTTTTGATTATTCTCAACTTAGACATCCATGCCGGGACAACATGGACAACGGATAATGGACTCCTCTTTTAATG
>NC_061508.1:286470660-286492809 GCF_022539505.1 Lolium rigidum
CGATAAGTTGTAATGCTATACGCCTGTATATCCGTGCATTTTCCGGAACTAACCTATTAACAAGATGCCGAAGTGCCAGTTGCTGTTTTCTGCTGTTTTTGGTTTCAGAAATCCTAGTAAAGAAATATTCTCGGAATTGGACGAAATAAAAGCCCAGAGGCCTATTTTCTCACGAAGCTTCCAGAAGTCCGAAGACGAAACGAAGTGGGGCCACAGGGGAGCCAAACCCTAGGGCGGCGCGGCCCCCCCTTGGCCGCGCCGCCCTGTCATCTGGGGCCCCTGTGCCCCCTCTCGACTTGCCCTTCCGCCTACTTAAAGCCTCCGTGACGAAACTTCCAGTACCGAGAGCCACGATACGGAAAACATTACTGAGACGCCGTCGCCGCCGATCCCATCTCGGGGGATCCCGGAGATCGCCTCCGGCACCCTGCCGGAGAGGGGAATCATCTCCCGGAGGACTCTACACCGCCGTGGTCGCCTCCGGAGTGATGAGTGAGTAGTCTACCCCTGGACTATGGGTCCATAGCAGTAGCTAGATGGTTGTCTTCTCCCCATTGTGCTATCATTGTCGGATCTTGTGAGCTGCCTATCATGATCAAGATCATCTATATGTAATTCTATATGTTGCGTTTGTTGGGATCCGATGAATAGAGAATACTTGTTATGTTGATTATCAAAGTTATGCTTATGTGTTGTTTATGATCTTGCATGCTCTCCGTTACTAGTAGATGCTCCGGCCAAGTAGATGCTTTTAACTCCAAGAGGGAGTACTTATGCTCGATAGTGGGTTCATGCCTGCATTGACACCGGGACGATGACGTAAAGTTCTAAGGTTGTGTTGTGCTGTTGCCACTAGGGATAAAACATTAGTGCTATGTTCAAGGATGTAGTCACTAGTTACATTACGCACCATACTTAATGCAATTGTCTCGTTGTTTAGCAACTTAATACCGGAGGGGTTCGGATGATAACCTCGAAGGTGGACTTTTTAGGCATAGATGCGGTTGGATGGCGGTCTATGTACTTTGTCGTAATGCCCAATTAAATCTCACTATACTCATCATGATATGTATGTGCATTGTCATGCTCTCTTTATTTGTCAATTGCCCAACTGTAATTTGTTCACCCAACATGCTCGTTCGTCTTATGGGAGAGACACCTCTAGTGAACTGTGGACCCCGGTCCAATTCTCTTTACTTGAAATACAATCTACTCGCAATACTTGTTTTTACTGTTTTCTCTCGCAAACAATCATCTTCCACACAATACGGTTAATCCTTTGTTACAGCAAGCCGGTGAGATTGACAACCTCACCTGTTTCGTTGGGGCAAAGTACTTTGGTTGTGTTGTGCAGGTTCCACGTTGGCGCCGGAATCTCCGGTGTTGCGCCGCACTACATCCCGCCGCCATCAACCTTCAACGTGCTTCTTGGCTCCTCCTGGTTCGATAAACCTTGGTTTCTTTCTGAGGGAAAACTTGCTGCTGTGCTCATCATACCTTCCTCTTGGGGTTGCCCAACAAACGTGTGAAATACACGCCATCAGTCTCCTAAGGTCAAACAATGGCTCTGATACCAACTTGTCAACACCCGGATTTTTAAGTCCAGGTGCCTATTATGCCATTCCTCGAAATCCCAGGAATATTGTTTTTGCGAGACATAATAGATTGATATCACAACACATCATTCATTACAACACATAATCGTCTTACAAATAAAGGATCACATGATCCAGTCTTATTACAATAATAGAAGTTCTATTGATCAATTACATAACACATAGCGGAAGCGAAATAGCGTAGTAGTAGTCCATCTATTCCACGAGCAACTCGTTGACGTCGGAGTGATCCTAGTTGTCGTAGACGTCCTGCTGTCCTTCTTCCGAGTTCTGGTACTCCTCTTCATAGTCTGGCCATTTGAATAGCCAGGGACACAGCCATGAGTACTTTAAAGTACTCGCAAACTAATACTAATGTAAATATCATCAACTATAGTAAGGGGGTGCTAAGCTCTAGTTTCATTTGCATAAAGCCAGTTTTATTTCATAAGTATTTATAAACAAAAACTCCTCATTTGCCTAACTTAACTCAAGTGGGAACATTAGTGTCATTCCCACAACTCAGTTGTGATTCAAAGTCAAAGTCACCTTTCAACTCAAATCACAAGTCACCATTCATATTTTTAGAAAAGTTCTGATGACGGAACAGTATGGCCTTTCCAACTGTCCATGACCGCGGACGCGGCTATTCGAATAGGTTAAACTCTGCAGAGGTTGTACACTTGTACCACAATAATTGCAATAGCTCGTCAGGGTAATCGGCTCTCGATTTATCGTACGCAGTACGCGAACTACCAATCCTAACCTTTCATTTACATACCCTAGTATAGGCACCTCTCCCCATGAGCTTGGCCTCCCAGGTGAAGACAGACAGACAGCCTTGGGAACCGCACGAGGCTTGGGCCGGACATTCACCTCATTTCACGTCATTTCACATCATTCCTTTTGTTGTAGAGGCAGCCTCCGGCATAACCCCGATTACGCTTGTTTTAGAGGGAACCCATACTAAGACACATAAATTTCCAGCTAAGCCTTACCCAGATTCAGGTATTGTGGGGGTACTTGTAAAATTGGAATGGTATCGCATCCGAACCCAACCATCAGTTTTGGTAAAATTCACCAAGTCATTCACAAGTCACATTCACCTTCAAAATCTTTCAATAGAATGACTCATCATTCCAAGGTTTTCAAAGTCATTGGTTTTCACAAGTTCCCATCTAGAATAGTCACTTTGATTATTGAGCACTAGCAACTAGTCATGAGGGGTGCTAAGCAACTTGGATTGTTCTAGGCTAAGTTTGCTACTTTTGCACTACTCCATAACTAAACTAAGTGAATCATGAATCAAAAAGTACTTTGATAAACAAAATTTAGTAAAGCTTGTAAAGTAAAAACTTGGGATAGGAGCATTAAGCATAAAGTAAAAGTAATGGTGCCTTGCTCTTGTAGAGCTTTGCACATGGGAACCTTGCAAGAGTGTTAGCTTGAAAAAAAAATAGCTTGCATTAGTCTAGCTTGCCTTGATTGGTGAGGTGATCAAAGTTCTCTTGCTCTTCCTCTTGGTAGAAGACCTCTTCCTCTTGATAGTCTCCGGTACTAGCGTCTATAAACGAATACGAGGATACAATCACCAAACAACACTTAATTATTCTTAATTAGCCTTAATGGCTCACATAATTGATCTAGCATCACTACTTAACATTTATCCAAAAATTATTCTAGGGTTTCCTTATTTAATATTAGGAAAATAATTTCCTCTCATTAAAAATTGGAATTAGGGTTTCTCTTTGGTGTGGGAGAAATAATTTTCTCTCATTGAATTCTCCTTAAGACTTAATCTTCTCAAATAACCAGGGATGATCACATGTTGATCAAGGTCAACACTTCACATTTATTATTTGAGAAAAGTGATTTAATTGAGATTCATCATCTCATGTGATTTAAACAACCATTGCAAATTAAATACTATTTTGATTTAAATTCTACAAGTGAGCAAGTATGAACCTATGCAGTAGAGGTCATTACTTCATCTTACTTGATAAAATGATTGAAATGAGGTGCTACACCTCATGGATTTTAAATTCCTAAAATTTGCTATAGTTTAAATGGACTAGTATTGACTACATAGCCAATATTTTGATATAGTCCATGATCATGTACAGAACCTATATCATATTTTTACATAGTAAATTAGGGTTTGTTAAATGTGAATTATTGAAATTGGATTCACTTCCAAATTCAAATTGGTTGATTTTCTAGATTTATTTGAATACTGAAAAGTCTCTGTTTTGTTATTTTTTCTATTTAAATTCTACACAAGCTATGAGGTTAAATCCGGTGGGGTTGGCTAGGTAAATTCATAATCTTTCTGGAACAATATGAATCACTCAAATTGGATTTGTAGATTTTGAACTATTCAATTTATAGCACAGACCAGAATTGAATAACTGCTGAAATGGATTAATACAAAATTTAAAGTGTTGGGCTGCGCGGGAAAACAGATGGGCCGAAATGGTTTGAACAGAGGAACTGGCCCAGTAACGGTTCGGGCCTGCTGACATGGGGTCCCACCCGTCAGTGGCTTTAAAACCCCGAAACGGTACCTGGCGATAGTGACCGTGCGATTAGAGAACGATTGCACGGCTGTGGATCGTCGTCACCGACGGGGGAGGAGGGCTTGCTGCGCCGGCGAGGTAGGGGGTCGGCGGCGTGACGGAGGTTCCCGCGGGGCTCTGCTGGGTGCTGGGCGTCGTTGTCGAGGACGAGGAAGCTCCTGGTACCGTCGGCGAGGCGTGGGGTGGCGGCAATCGTCGACGGCGAGCTCGGGGTACTGGCGGCTACGATATTGGAATTGGGGTGGCTCCGGCGTTAATCGGATGAGCTAGTGGTGTGGGAAGACTCAGTGGTGAGAGGGGGGCAAGATGGTGTGAGCGATTGGGTCGAGAGGGTGCTCCTTTTATAGGAGGGCGAGGGTGCCGTGGGTGCTGCGAAGGGGCGGCCATGGCGCTGGCGGTCGGAGGCGTGAAGGGGCAAGCTATGATGCGCGTCGGGTAGGCGACGGCTAGGCTGAGCTAGCGCGCGTGATGGCACATCAAAAGATGGTCTGTGGCGTGCTAGCGATGGTGGGGTCCTCGCAGTACCGTGGCGGAAGGTTTTGATCATGGCGAGGGAGAGGGTTCCTCTGCGGGCTAGGGAGCTTGTCTACGGGGTAGAGGCGAGGGAGGTGGTGCTCGACGCAGGCGTAGGGATGCAGGAGGAGGACGAGGGCGACGGGGCGCGAGATGCTCTGGCGCGCTCCAGAGCACGCTCACCGCGTGCCTGGCACGTCCTGGCAGGGTGCTGGGCGTGCTTGGGCTGGCCAATGGCGTGCGTGGCTTCAGCCAGGGATGGTACTGGCAGTGTCCTTGTGATCCAGAGAAGCTCTGATACCAACTTGTCAACACCTGGACTTAAAAATCCGGGTGTTGACACACTACGGGGAAACAAGACTTTGCTTGCACGGGAAAGGGCCCTATATGCATGCCGCACGGTAAAGGTCGCTTTTTTGCCGTGTGCCAAACATGTTTTATCTAAAAAAAGACCAAACTGACCGGTCTGGAATTAAACCTAGGACGCATAGTAGGAAAAACATGCAACCTTGCCACTGGACTAATTGTTTGTTTGTTGATAACTATACCACGCCACGCCTTTTGAGCTGAGAAGAAATCCAGTTTTTACATATTTGTCATGCACTTACACTAGGCAAATTGCTTTGCCGTGCGTTTGTTAAAAGCACTAGGAAAAGGCTTGCTTTGCCATGCGGTTGTTAAAAATACTAGGCAAAGGCGTGCATGGTGATGCCTTTTGTGCTTTGCCGTATTCGGCAGCTTTGTTGTGCTCCTTGATACGGCTTTGCCGTTGATATTTTCTTTACCGTGCGTCCTGAGGGGTCTTTGCTGTCCAGAGGTCTTTGTCGTGCATTTTCTTCATTCTTTGCCATGCCGCCCTTTTTTGCCGTGCAGTTTCGTGCCATCGGACGATAAAGACTTCTTTGCCGTGGGCATGATACACGGCAATGACGCGCCGCACGGCAATGCCTTTTTTCCCGTAGTGAAAGTGGGATCCTCTAAAAGAAATAGCAAGGGGGACGCTTCTTCCAGATGTGAGTCTAAAATGTAATCAGCACTCTAATAAAACTTTGTAAGTGTAGCATTATTGAAGCAAGTGAGGGGAGAGGGCCCTAAATAAGGAAAGTTAGTGTCTCTGTTATCTATACCTAATAATAAAGGAGCTAAGGTTTCTGCCAAAATTTTCGTCAACGCTTTTTATTGGACGGATTTGCTCTCCCACAAAATCCCATATTACGCACTCTGCCACCGCAAGTGAAAAAAACGGTTCAAGTAGAAACGCCCACCCTGATTCCCCGTCCTTTCCTTTCTCTCCTGTTGACTCAAATCCCGCCCGAACCAGCTATGCATTGATGGGCCGCCAGCTTCTCCTGAATTGTGTCCCATCCAAAAGCTGTGGTACGTATGATAGTCCCACCTCGCTACATTACAAAGAGTTCGGCCGGTTTAAATACATCAAGCTTCCTCTAATCAACAAGCCACCCGATCTGATTACAAAGGAAATTAACTTTCCCATAGGCCACTGGGAGAGAAGTTGCTGAGGGTGGCGCGGCGGCGCCGATCAAGAGCGAATGAGGAAGGCAAGAGATGGAAAATCGGAAGTCAACAGAGCACGAGCTGAACAAACAGAGAAGCCTCGGGCGGGCCAGGACCCGGGGAGATCGGCGGGATCTGAGGAGGGGGGAATAAGAGACGACGCATCGCCAGAGAGCGCCGCTGCTCTACGGGAGGCCGAAGGCACCCTCCTGGTACATGCAGTGGCTAGGCGAGGGAGACGAGCACCAGCGGGACGCTCCGCCCAGGCGCGCGCGTTGTAGACGGTAGACGGCAGGGTCGAGGCGGGCAGAGCAGGAAGCGGGGAAGGAGCTCCTGGCGTGCACGCAGGACATG
This sequence comes from Lolium rigidum, assembly GCF_022539505.1. Classification (NCBI taxonomy): domain Eukaryota; kingdom Viridiplantae; phylum Streptophyta; class Magnoliopsida; order Poales; family Poaceae; genus Lolium; species Lolium rigidum. The sequence continues at coordinate 286,477,214 of NC_061508.1, forward strand.
CAGGAGGCGGGGAGGCAGACGTGCTCGACGATGGGGACGGAGAGAGGACGCGGCCTGAATTCTGAATCCTCGCTCGCTCGCGTTTGCTGTTGCTCATCCTCCTCTCTGATGCTGATGCTGATCTATCTCTGCTCCGAATATTGGTTTGGTTTTGCGGCAGAAAAAAAATAATGTGATGTCTAATTTTACAGAATATAGAAAAAAAATGTTATGTATTGTGCACACAACCTATTTGTTGATATGCCTAGAAGATTTTATAATTTTATAATTTTTATGTATCTATGGTAAAATAAAGCTAAGATTATTTGATGTCCAAACAGATGATTTTACAGAATATAGAAAAAAATGTTATGTATTGTGCACACAACCTATTTGTTGATATGCCTAGAAGATTTTATAATGTTTATTTTTATTTTTATGTATCTATGGTAAAATAAAGCTAAGCTTATTTGAACATGTGAAGTATAATCTTTATTGAGATGCGCCGTCTCGGAGTCCACCTCGTGCCATCTAGCAATCCATGAAATTCCGATGCTCAGCATCCGTGGGGAGTTCACAAGTTCTTTTACTGTTTCACGACAAAAGTTTGCAACGGTAATCACTATTTCTTGGCTTCGCCTACTGCTTATTTTTTGAACATGTTGCAAGCAAATCAAAGAGGAAGTTCTCAAATCTAATTGATGTAAATAGATGAACAAAAGTAGCATTTGTACTAGCTAAAAAGGCTCACTCATAACTTAATAACAAGTGTCCACCAAAATCCTGCAAAAATGTTCTTTTGCTTTATATATCAAGATTGGCAAGTCAAACTGAAATTTATAACTTCATAATACTCGAACATTAGTGGAAATGCATTCAACTAGATAAATAACTTTAATGTCGAACCGAGATGCTAAATTAAGTTTTGGAGAATTGCTAAAGGGGAGAAATTGATATCTTCAATACATTCTCCTACCTTTTTACCGGCCACCATTTTTCTCACAATTATGTTAAGTTTAATTTTGTTTTTGTGTTCTGTAGAGGTGCGAATTAGGAACGACAACATCAATGCTGCCAAGAGAGAGGGAGATTGGCGCATTAGCGTGCCACAACACTCAAGTCACAAGTTGTTTCTTACCCTGACGAAGTGTTCCCACGAAAACGATACGGATTGGGAAATCGACAGCGAGGAATAAATGATGGAATTGGGTTGGGGCTCAGATATCTTGTGTTTGCTCCGTAGCGAAGCACGGGCATTGTCCTAGTCTATACCTAATAATAAAGGAGCTAAGGTTTCTGCCAAAATTTTCGTCCAACTTTTCGTTGGACCGTTTTGCCCTCCCACCAAATCACATAATACATCAAACTGCCCTGTACCGGTTCGTTTTTATTTTTTTCCTTTTCCTCCTCTAGCCCACAGAAGCCGCGCGTACCGCGCGCATCACGCCGCCGTCGCTCCTCCTGCGCGCCTCCCGCCGCCACAGGCACTCCGGCCCGCTTCGTCTCCTGTAAGAGTATTTTTCTCCTTCTTTCTTATCTTGCGCTCGCGTGTGGTCGGGAACAAGGAAAGGTCCGCCGGAGATCGAGGCGCGTCCCCCGCGCGCTCCTCCTCCAGCTGCAGGTGCGACTGCTCCTGCCGAGGAGAGCGGCGGATTGAAGGATGCAGGAGCAGAGGCTCCGCAACCGCATGCTCCTAGCTCCTGGGCACGCCCCTCCGCAAGCTCATCCTCCAGCTGCAGGTGGGAGGAAACTGGATGGGAAGGTGTTGAATGGGATCCTGTCCGGCCACGGTGGTGAAGGAGATCTTGGCCGGCCACGCCGGGGATGGGAGGAGACCGGTGGAAGGGGAATAAGGGGAGGGGAGTGCCGGCAGAAGAGGTGTGCAGCGGTGGCCGGCCTGAAGGGGATGAGTGGGTCAGGGCAGGGGTAGAGATGCACCCAGAGAGATCTGCTAACTCCCGGTTGTGTTTGTTTTGTGCACTTCGCTGCCGCTGATTGCTTGCCGTATGTACTTCGTTGCTGCTGCTGATTGCTTGATGTAAATGGTATTGCTAGCTTCTCTGATTGTTGTGAAAAATTGTGTGGGAGAAAAAGTAAGACAGAGAGGTATTATTTGCATGAGTAAGAGACTGACACGGACTAATTTATAGTATTACACTGAATGGGGATACCGTGGTAGGCCTGTGCTGAGGGACGTCCTGTGCTGAGCTAGCTCGATCGGCTGCCGACGTCTTTCTTTCGGCAACTTTGCACTATGGTTTTGGTTACCTTTCAGAAAAACACAAAAGAGGAACAGTCCCGTTTAGTCCCACCTTGCTTATTTGCAACGAGGCTCACCTGTTTATATACGTTAGCAAATGTCTGTCAGCAAGCGACTTGGCAATCGCATCAGATCGGAAAAGAGTCATGGGCTTGATAATCTCTTCAAAGAAGGGAAAGAAATTGTGGGATTAAATAAAAAAAAAAGGCCAAGAGAATGGAAAGAAATCCGTGGGATTAAATCGAACGAAAAGTGGTCAGGCTATGAAAGGAGAAGGCAATATATAGCCGAGGGCAACCGACGGATTAAGCGGGAGAGGGACCACTGTGGGTATACATGGTGGGTAATTAAAGGAAGGAGGTAGGTGAGAAGAAGGCGTGCATCGACCATGAAAATTACACCCTCGCCCATGCAGCTCGATCGACCTGAATTCCACGTGTGAGGCATAGCTTCGATGAATATCTTAAATGGAAAAACAAATTAGTTTGTGGCTATCTATTCTCTTCGTGTTAAGATTTTTTTTTTACTTGCTATAGTTCTGCTTAATCCGTCAAAAAACTATGTCATAGTAGCCTGATCACAGGCACTCTTATTTCTTTCCAATTGGGTTGCTTAAAAATTGGTGAAAACTAATCACATATGGCTTTGGGTGCATGATAAAGAAGCGAACCGAAAATTAAATGGAGCATGGCGAAGGACCACAAATGTTCTAATCTTTGAAGAAATCAAAGTTCCGTTACGCGTGAATAGGATGTTGAGTTGTGTGATGTATATATTTAGGTTTAGGTGTAAAAAGATACATATTATTGAGTTATATTTTTAAGTAAATTGTATTGAGTTCAATGGCCAAGAATGTTTAGACATGTTTAGCGAAGTTCCATAGCTGTTGATCGCTCTTGCCCCATCAGCACCGTTATTCTTTTCAAGTGTGTAGTTATAAGTTTTTTTTTTTGCTCCCGATGCAACGCACGGGCATTTCTGCTAGTCGAAAAATAAAAAAGGGATGATTCCGTGAACCTTATCCCATAAGGATTAGTTTTTCTTTTCAAATGTTGAAAATCATATAATTTTTGCACCATATATCAAAATTAGGATCCGCTTTCACATTTGAATTTCTTGCGGTGAGCTTTTCAAAACTAGATCTCATTTCTATATATTTTGATGAAGTTTTTTTCTAAAGTAACTTCCACATGCGACAAAGCAACTATAATGCGAGACGGTGCAACTTTAGTGCGGGGCGAAGCAACTTTACGGCACAGCGTAAATCTACATTCAGAACGAAAGTTGCATCGCTGGATGCCAAAGTTGCTCAGCCAGCCATCAAAATTTATTCGGTGGGCACCAAAGTTGCTTCGCTGGACACCAAAATTTGGCCGTCACAAACCAAATTTGCTCTATCGAGTACCAAAATTGCTCTGCAGGACACTAAAATTGCTCGGTCGAGCGTCAAAGTTGCTCTGCAGGGTTCAAAAACTGCGTCGCCGGGCAGCAAAGTTGCTTTGCATGGCACTTAAGTTTCTTCGTCACAGATTGAAATTGCTCCGATGGACACCAAAATTGTTGTGGGACACCAAAGTTGTGACTTTGTATACCAAAAAGTGTACATGTTCGTTGCAAACCAAAGTTGTTTTGTCGCACACCAAAGTTATTTTGCTGCACAACAAAGTTGCTCTATCGCGCATCAAAGTTGCTTGTTAAAAATTTCGTCAAAACATATGAAAATGTGGTCTAGTTTCGAAGCTCTCGTCGTGGGGATTTTAGAAGTGAAAACGAATTATAATTTCACCACACGGTTTAAAAGTTATAGTTTTTTTAATAAACGACACATGATATGAGCTAGCTTACCATTTATTTGACAGCTAGACCGCAATAGATATTATATTGTCTAGTACGTCTGCCCGGGACGTCTGTCTAGCATGCGCCCGCCCGTAAGATTTGAGGCTAAAAGAAATAGCAAGGGGGCTAGATGGATCACTAGGGGACGGGGGGCTCATGGCGAGGTTGGATCTTTCGGTCCCTATGCGTTGTATCCCATGGCATGAAGACGATGTCGGTCGAGCGACGCAGAGGCGAGGCAGCCTCTGGCTTGCGGATGAGCACCGGCTAGGCACGTGGGGATGAAGACCCCTTGCCTTATGGTGGAATAACGTGCTGCGGAGCCCGCCGTAGTAGTGGCTCACCGTATGGTAGGGGTAGGTGTCGCGGAGCCCGCCTCGTTGGTGGCTTGTAGTTGTATGTGTCGAGCATGGAATCGACATCCTCGCAGGCGCAAATGTGTTGCCCCGCTGTTTCAGTTGCTTCCAAGCGGGTCCGAAGAAATCCATCCTACATAGTGTGGCACGCCGGCGCGCCGTCCAGCGCCCTACGCATAGGGACCGACACAGGGTTGACAGCGCTTGTATTGGGCTCTAAATTGTGCTCGCACATCAGATGTTAGTATAAAATGTAATCAGCAATCTAATAAAACTATTTGTAACTGTAGCATTATTGAATGAAGCAAGTGAGGGGAGAGGGATCCTCTAAAAGAAATAGCAAGGGGGCCGATGGATCGCTAGGGGGCGAGTGGATCTTTCTGTGCAGTTTGACCGCATCGCGTGGTGGATCGTCGGTGGTAGTGACTTCTCCCGAACCCCGTTAGAACGCCTTAAACTCTATATGAGCCATGTATTTACTGTAGTATATAGTTCACATGTGTATCGTCAGACACAATCCAGCATAAATAAAGCTAGTCGACCGCTGGGCAGGAGCCAGAGCAGTCCCCCACTCTACCCACAAGCTTGCTCAAGCATCTTCCATCCACCAGGCCGCCGGCAATCCGATCGGCGGCGATGGCGCACGGCCATGGCCACCCCGGGGGCCATCACCAGCCCGTCCCCCACCACCAGCCAGTCCACCACCCCCACGGTCACGTGGTGCCGGTGATCATCCCGACCACGGTCGGGACGCCGCTCCTCGTGCACAGGCGGCCGTTGGCGCCTGGCGGCCTAGTCGGACTCCTCACAGTAAGTTCAAGCTACTATAGGATGATGAATTATCGACTAACTTTGATGATTGCTGTTGATTTTTTTGCATGCAGTGTCTAGGCTTGTTCGTCCTCATCGTGGTTTTGCTCGTCCTCTGGCGGATCTAGTACTACGCGGGGGATCCACCCATCGAGGAGAGCCTTCGTGTGTCCTCGCAAAATTAAGCACTTCCTCCATTTTAAATTACTATAAGTGACTTGTATTCTTCTAGATTCACATATATCTAGCTATGCACTAAAACGTGTTTAGATATGTGCGAATCTAGACAAATCCCAAGTCACTTGTAGTAGGACCGAGGAAGTAGTACAGTACCTTTTTAAGTTTGTCGTATGTTTGAGCATAGTAAATTTGGTGCCTATGCATGTAAACTTTTGTTCGATTTCATAATTATCGTGTAATTTTAATATAACTATCGTTGAGTTGCCGCTGCCCTCTTCTCGGAACTTTTTGGAACTTTTTGGAACTCAGAAATATGATTTTCAAGTTCTTTTTTCAAGAGGAACCAAATCTCCACTCACTATATCCATCATTTTGAAACCTGTGCAAAGTAGGGATCCACCCGAGCGATAGATGGCTCGACTTACAACATCCTCATTATGAGTGCATAAGTGCGATCGGTGATCCATGGTCGTCTAGCGCAAGAATCTTCATAGTGCAGGTGGTGGTGGTAGTGCCCGCTTCCGGTTTGTTGTTGGGACCAGCAGGTGGCGGCGTGGGGACCTGGTGATCTTCCTAATAAAGGAAGGCGGTCATTGGGTTCTTCTCGCGTCAGGACGGTGTTCTTCCAGATGTCGGGCCTCATTGACCTGGCCGACGATGAGTCCCGGAAGGCTCCGCTGGTAATCTCCATTGGGCGCTTGATGCATGTAGATTACTGGATCGGATGTGATTCGGTCGTGTACATCCATATTTCTAGCCATGCGACTTATGGAGAAAGTAACGCGAAGGTTCGATGTCTATTGCCATCATGGGACATGTCTGTTTTTTATTTCCATGGAGAAGACAATGGCTGATATTGTTATGGTGGCTAAGGCTTGAGGTCTAGTAATGGCGGACCAAGTCTTCGTGGTGATGAGGATTTTGCTTGGTATTTCTTGACTTGCACCAAGGACATCGGCAAGCGGGGGCCTTAATTGTTTGTGCTTCGCAATTGCCTTATTGAAGGCATTGGTTTGAGAGGACGAACTTGCTCCAAGGTGAAAATCTAATGTTTAGCCTTTTTTTACAATCAGTATGAAATATATTTATAGTAACAACTAGTGCATGGTGGAGATACACGCGCTGTCTCCAACGATTACAAATAAAGTCTAAAAAATGACTAAATCATTGAGGACATCAAACTCTTTCTATATTCATGACACAAACTCGTACTTATCTGAAGGCAGCTAAAGATAGGTACCAAACCATACACATGTGAAGACTAGCGAATGTTCTTTCATAATTTTAACGTGAGCATGCATGCTAAGGCTACGTGGAGGGGTTAAAGTAGTCAAAAAATATTGGCAAGAGTACCAACAAAAGTATACAAGGAAAAAAAATGGAACAACCTAGTCGATGTCGTTGGGGAGCCAAGGGTACGGATCACCTCGGGACAAATATTGCGAGTAGACTCCTCGCAGCAACCACGAGAAAAGATCCAAAATCAATCTGGCGAAGCAAGATCTGAAGATCCATACCTACAAAACTGTAATCTTCCAATGCCACTATTAACGTCGGGAAGGGAATCTCGTCGTTGAATAAAGAGCCAAAAAGAAGATGTCTACCAAAAGATTAATCTAATATGTTGAAAATACTATGTTTATTAAAAACTCCACGCATAGACCGGGTTTCACACCCCTCCCGACGACGGTGAGGCCGGTCGGAGGACAGAGAACTAGCCTATGGTAGGAGCGGGGCTTCTTGGAGGCGGCGGCTCGGAGGAGAGATAGGGTTGGCTACATGTGATAGTCTATGGGCTTAATTGGTTGTGCCTGGCAGTGGCCTGGTTGATAGAGTGTTGTTCTGGGAGCGCGGACTCCGGGTATTGTCTTGGCAGTGGTTCGTGTTGCAGCAAGATTTCATCATCATAGCGGTATCTTTTGTTTCTTTCTTCATCTTTTTACTAGGATAGTGTGTATCGGTGTATCCATAATTTCTTTAGGGCATTTCGTTGTTGCAGAAGGGATGTAATTTGTATCTTCGCAATTTTAATATATTTGTTTTATAAAAAAAATCTATGTGATATCAAAGAAAAGATTTATTTTCTTGGACAACGCACGTTACGACGAGTTTGTTGGTCAAACTATGGAGCAGTGATGGGAGAGTCATCCTCTAAAAAAAAGTAAGCCGGGAGCAATAAGCCGGGACCCATGGCGAGATTGGATCTTTCACTCCAATAGTTTGACCGCATGGCGCGTTACTTGTCGCAAACCCCGTTACGACACAACATGTGTATCGTCAGACGTACCCAACTCCAGCATAAATAAACCAAGTCGAGCGCTGGGGCACGAGCCAGAGCAGTCCACCCTCTCTACCCACGCGCTTGCTCAAGTAGGCACGCATCTTCCACCCACCAGGCCGCCGGCAATCCGCACCGATCGGCGGCGTCTCCGGCGATGACACACGGCCATGGTCACCACGGGGGCCATCACGACCACGGCGGACATCACCAGCCCCTCCCGCATCATCACGAACAGCACCACCAGCCCCATGGCCACCACCACCATCCCCATGGTCATTCGGTGCCGGTGATCCCGATCCATCCCCTCCCCCATCATCACGACCACCACCACCACCATCCTCCCCACCATCATCCCCATGGCCATCCGGTGCCGGTGATCCCGATGCCGGTCACGTACTCGTACCTGCCGACGACGGTTGGCACGCCGCTCCTTGAGCACAGGCGGCCGCCGTCCAGCACCCTGGTCGGACTCCTCACGGTAATTTCCTCGTGTGCATGAATGAAGGCTCTTTCTAGCAAAGCTACGTACACATAAGCTCATGAATGATCGATTAACTTTCACGTTGTTTGTGTATGGCTGTGCATGCAGTGTATATTCTGCTTCGTCCTGGTGGTGGTGCTGCTCGTCCTCTGGTTCTAATACGGGTGATCCATCGATCGACGGGCGCCTTCGCCGGCCGGTGCATGCAGATCGACTACTAGTACTTCTTAGTTCTTACTGCTGTCTGTTTTAGTACAGTAACCTAGCTTGCTAGCCATGTGGATCGATCTTGTGTGTGTGTGTGTGCGTGGAGATCGATCGATTTGATTGGCACTATGTAATTTTAGTACTATGACGACTATCACTGAATACGCGTCAAGCAGTTATGGTAGTCCCATCGAGTCGGTGCCGGTGTTGTCATAAGCAAGCGGGTGAGCAAGACACCGCTCTCGTCTCCTTCCTCTTCATCTGCTCACTTCGCGGCAGTCACCGCCGGCCCGTCAACCATTTCCTGGCTCATTTGCACATCCTAGCATGTACTCCCTCCGTTCAGAAATGAATACGTCTACCGGCCGGACGACTATTCTGGCAGAGGACAATCGAGTTATACGTCAGTGTTGCCGCCCAGTACCGGATTGGAGAATGGTCTATTTCCATCCGTTGCTTTCAAGGTGGAATGAAATAGATCGAGCCTGAGAAAAGTCAGCACGTTGACCTATTTGCCCTCTTTCCTATCTAGTTCCTATCTGCTATAGTCATCCTCATGATTGACCAGCTTTCCTCTTGCTTCAACACGAGGGATTCAAAAGATATTTCTATGCAAAAAATTAGGTGCCACATGATATAAACTTGAACATTAAACATCTCATACACGTGTCCATTTCAGGCCGATTACTAAGTGGAAAATGGTGGTTGAGGCGGCACATATGTTTATCTCACATTCCAGAAAAGAGTCTTCGCAGATCATAAATTGCCAAAATCAAAGAAATAAACATCCCCCAAAATTAATCCACTTCCAACCTCTAGAAGACAAGGTGCCCGCCAAGCTTATTATATCCCTTGCTCAAAAGACATGTCTCTTTGGATAGACCCCTTGGCTCGATAGAAGGTACCCCTTTGCTCCGGTTCAGTAATGTAACGCCACGGGTGTAGACTAAGTTTGTAATAAATAAAGATACAGTCCTTCCTCAGTTCCTCTTCTCCGGTGCACTCCTTCCTTCTCTATCTTGCTCTAGTTGATTGCCATCTAATTGCAACTCCCTCTTCCTCGTTCTCTATCTTCTTTGTAGATTATTGCTATCTAATGGCACAACAACCTATAAAACCTTAAGGCTCCATTATGAAATCAATACTATTTTAAAGAAACCAAATGGAAATGCAATTTTTGTGATCATGTTGGCACCTCTAGGCTCTAGCTACCCGAGAGTGCAAGGCCAATTCTTGAAAACAACAGGGTATTAAAACTTATCCCCATATTGGCGTTTTTTCTCTTTTGAAATACCATATTCTATATCCGTATCTGTGCTGCATAGAAAGTATGATTTGCATCAGTGATCAGCAACTTAGTGATCCCGTGAACAACAAATATTTGGCACCCAACATATCCTATAATTCACAAGATTGGCAGAACCATGAGATCCTAAATCAATTTTTGCCTGCCGTTCTAGTACCAACCAAAAACATCAAGGTCATCATTAGATTACGCTGAAACTTCATCCCTTTCTTTAGGCTTTAACCCCCAACTGGTGTGTTCCCAGATCTTTATCATGTTGGCACCTCTAGCTACCCGAGAGTGCAAGGCCATATCTTGAAAACATCAGGGTATTAAACTTATTCCCATATTGGGGCTTTTTCAAAATAACGTATTTCGTATCCGCATCAGCTTGATACCGATACCCGTATTGTACCGGTACTGCATAGACCGTATGCACAACCGGTACTAAAGATTCGGTACTAAAGGTGAACCGGTACTAAAGGCTATTTCGTTTAATTTTTTTTAACCAAATTTTTTCATAAATTTTTTTATTTTATTTTTTTCACTCATTTTTTTCTAGAGTTTGTAGTATTTCCGTTAGTCTCTAACTACACTTAATCTCTAGTCAAATTACTTATCCGTGGTCAAACTTCCCGGTCGGTCACCCATCCTCACACTACTCCCACACTAGCACGCTTAACTTCCGAGTTCCATCCTGTTCCATTTCCAAGTGCTTCGCGCGCATGTATGTGATAGTAGTATCATATCAATCCTATTAACATGTTGGTCGATGTCACACTTCTTTATTGTTTAAATTTCAAATAAATTTTTTAATAAACAAAAGTAATGATGTAATAATAATGTTGAATAAATAAATAAAATTAACTTTTAATTTGTATTATTTTTAATTATTTTGAAAAATTTTAATTTTTTTTGCCAAACCTAAAACCTGAAAATTTAAAAATATTATAATTTGATAAAAAATAAAAATATATAAAATTCTAAATTTCTGGAAAAAAACTAAAATCTTCCTGCTTTCATATTTTCATTTGGAATTTTGAGAATCTAAAAATTGGCTAACCGGGTAAACCCTGGTAAAATCGGATGTAACTTTTTCCTCAAACTTTTTTGATATATTATACCTTTTTTTCGACATCGTATGCAAAAGTTATTGCGGTTTTACCATTTTTCAAAAAAAATTTGCAAAAAAGGTGAAAATTCAAATTTGTTAATTTTCCCTAATTGTAGGTTGCATAACATACAAAAATCTGAAAACATTTTATTTTTTGAATTTTCTATCATTTTCTTTTCTATTTTACAGTGTCAAAAAAGGCGATCCACGGGGGGTGGAGCTGCGTGGGGGAGCAGAAAAACCTTTAGTACCGGTTCGTGTCACGAACCGGTACTAAAGGTCTACCCTTTAGTACCGGTTCGTGTCACGAACCGGTACTAAAGGTTTTTCAGCTGACGCGAACCCTTTAGTACCGGTTCGTGTCACGAACCGGTACTAAAGATCCTTTGGAACCGGTACTAAAGGTGTGGACAATGCAACCGGTACTAATGCACCCTTTAGTACCGGTTCGTAAGGAAACCGGTACTAAAGGCTTGGACGGAAGCCCCTTTTTCTACTAGTGATGGTTTCCATCAGTGAACAGCACCTCAGTGATCCCAAACCTGAGCCGTGTTTGTGTGGCCGCGAACGCCAGGAGCTGGCCGCTCGCGTCCTCCCCTTGTCCTCCCCAATGTTGTTCAACACTATCCTAGCGCTCTGGTTCAGGACATTTTGTTTTTTCGATAAAGGAGCATAGCCCCAGCCTCTGCATCAATAGATGCACACGGCTTGCTTTATTAAAAAATGAAGTATCAAAACACAAAGTATCCAAAGTCACTTTGTTGACGTCAGAAACCCACTGGCGGGCAGAGACGGGCAACACCGTAGAGCCGGGAACAACTAGGGCTGCGGCTGGCCCTTGTCCCTCTGAGCGACGGCCCGCAAAGCCTCCTGGTCGCACGCACCGATGTTTATCACAAGGGCGTGCCACCTGACCTATACCTGGTCGGGAAGGTGTGGATGATGCCTCGCTTAGTTTCCTGCAGGGCACACACGTAAACGTTAAATACGAGCCTTGATCGGCTCTCGAGGTTATCCCGTGAATCGGCTCAAAGAGCCGATCCACCCATGATTCAGACGGGGTGTCCGAATATATGGTGGTCCTGCTTGATCAAGGTAAAGCTGATGAGATCTACGACGATGTGGGGTTTTCACCGCATAATCAGATCATCCTACTCAGGTTCGGGCCTCGCGCTCGCGCACGGTGACCGTAAGCCGATCCTAGACAGGGCCTAAAAACCAACACGAGGTTGATCCCCGGAACATCCGTTCTAGGACTAGCAAACGCCACCCTACACGCCGCTGGATCCTCCGCCCCCTTGTAAGGCCTAACTATTGCAGATATTAAACTAATCCTTGTAGAACAAGGAGCAATCGTAACGGACCGGATCTACTAAACTATGATCAAGCGGGGTGCCGCCCCTACACCTGAGATAGGTGTAAGGGCGGCTAGACATGCAAGGGTTGCACTACGAAAGCATGTAATATGAAGAACAATGCTAACCCTAACATGTCTAAGATAACTACGTTGCTCGCCATCAAAAAGGCTTCAGCACGAGCAACGCATGAACAACGTGGGCAGGCTTGTGCTGCCTAGATCGCAAGATGCGATCTAGGCAGCATGATGCTTACCGGTAGAAACCCTCGGGACGAAGGAGTTGGCGATGCGCCGAGATTTGTTTGTGGTTGAACGTTGGTTGTTGTTTATTCCATAAACCCTAGATACATATTTATAGTCCAGCGGACTTTCTAATGTGGGCGTGCACCAAACCGTGCACGAGTAAGATTCTAACTTCTAAACTAAGATGCGATCTAATATGTTACAGATACATGGGCAATTAAGCCCAACTTGGTATAAAAGGCCGATTCACGTATTCCTTCTATATATATATTTCTTCACGTCCATCCTGATCGCGGCCCACCTCTGACTTGGTCAAATTCTGGTGATAACACATGCCCCCCTGGTTTTGGAAATGACATTTCCAAAATCATTACGCTTTCTTTCGTCGGGTCACGTCGTGGCAGAGCAGAGCTGCCGCAGAATCCCCATCATGATGCCTTGCCCCTTCCACTTCTCCACGTGGCCGTAAAATTTTCCTCTTGGGCAACACCTCCTCGGAAACTGCTGTGGCATTGAATCTCTCCCATATCCCCTTTATTTAACCGTTCTAAGCAGCTTGCGTCTCCTTCGTCCTTCTCGCATTAGCACCAAAAACCCGCCATGTCTTCTTCCTCTTCCTCCGAGTTTTCCTACGGGTCCGACTCCTCCCGCGAGACGCCGCCAGAAATTCGTGCCCCGGAAGACTGGGACGAGGAGAGCCATGCCTCCTCCATTTGGTCCGAGGACGACAAGTCCTTGACCAGCGGGGATGAAGATCTTCGGTTCCTCGCCGATGGGGAACTGGAGCCCAAAAGTGAGGATGACCAGTTCTCCTGGGACGGCTGCCCCACCTCTGAAGAAGAGGGAGAAGAAGACGACGACGACGACGACTCCCTCGAGGGCTACCCGCCAGCGAAGCGCCTCCGCATGTGGTGGGACGACGACAGCGAGCCGACGACGAAGACGGGGATGAAGCCCCCGTGGAGGGCTACGGGAGTAGCGACGAGGAGCCCATCGGCAGCAGTGCCGATGAGAGTTCTGAGGATGACGATGAGGGCAGTGATGGCCCGTAGATTAGGATCTAATAGTATAGGCCTAGCAGTAGTAGATTGGTCAATAGACCCTTCTTTTGTTCTTCCCTCCTTGAGCAATCGGCTCCCCATTGTAAGAAATCCCCATATCAATGAAGAATTCCCTTAGCTTGATTTCGCCGATTTCTTTCATGCTGAGTTTGTCGACTGTTGGCCTAATCCACGCTTAGTAATGCATCAGTTTCATGATAATCTGCGAGACGGGCCAATTTAGCCATCCCTCCAAGCTAGCTGGCTTCTGCCGATGACGATGACACAGCCGATCTTGGCAAGCTGGCGACTTGATCCTTGCGCCAGCGACTTTACAAGAGCCCTGGAACCGTCTTGGATGCTCAAACTGATGACTCTGTAACAGAACACCGCTCTCCAAACCAGTTGTATCGCAGGGCTAGCCGATTCCAACCAAATCGGCTCCCTAGAGCAATGACCTTTAGGGCGAGCTGCCCCCCGAGCCTTAGTGAAGGCGAACCAGACACATGTGCCGACATGAGCCTTAACTCATGACGTAGCCGCAAGCAGAGAACCTTCAAGGTGAGCTGCCCCCCGAGTTTCTTCGGTTCTTCCTGCACCTTGCCAGTTAGATCGGCTCCTTTCCTTTGGTGGATCTGATATGCTCCATCCTTGACCTGATGTGCACGTCCAGGCTGCTCTTGGCCTTGTCCTTGAAGAGAAGATCCGAGCTCTTATTTCTCTTGAGTCGATGGCCACGCACCGGCTTTTATATCCTTAAGTCGATGTATGCTGCATCGGCTGTGCTCGAAAAATTTCGAAAAATTTCGAATTTTCAGATTTTTATTTTTTACGGCCGACTAGTGCATCGGCCCCCATATTCCAATACTCATCACCAAAAGATGAGATGCTTCCGTTGCATATCCTCGTATTTTATCCACCTGGGTGCCCCCCCGAGCCGATTCTGTCAAGAGGATTGATGGTATCGGCTCTGTTGGATAACATGTTGAACCCAAGCAAAACGGTGGGTGAGGATAATTTTGGCCGATTGCTGGAATCGGCCTCCACATTGCTTGCTCGATGAAGGTTTTGTAAGTTCCCTTCATAAATTTTTGGGGCCGATCACAAGGATCAGCCTCGCCACGTTTGCTCATTGATGTGCTCTTGCTACTCGCTCAGGCCGGTAGACCGAACCAGCCCAATCTCTGATTTTATCATGTTGGTGCGCTTCGTCGTCGTCCACCTTGGATGTATCGTGTAACCGTGGAGCACTGAGCTTCGTCGGAAGAACGAGCACCATGTTTGTGCCAGCCGATGTTTCATCATCGGCTTTCCTTTGCTTGGGGCGCCACTCCATCTTCCGTGGACGACCCTCTTCATCCGGGGTTCGCCGAACCTTTGCAGCCGGATCAGGCCTTGCCTTCCTCAATGTATGCAAGTATAACCTCTCGGCTTCTTCCGGGCCGCACAATCGTTGAACCCTGCGTTTCGGGAACGGCTGAGTCCGTCAGGGCACCACCGTGGCCGGTGATACCTGTCTTCTTCTTCTCCCTCGTCTTCTGAATCTTCGAGATCTTCCAACCGAGGGGACTCAGCTCGTTTGTTCTGTGGCGGGAGAGGTCCTAAGCGCTCGAACACGGACACGTTGGCTGCCTCCTTCTTCTTCCGGTTGCATTCGGGCAATTGCCGATTGTTGGCAATCGGCTCATCCCCGAATCCCAGCGAGTGCTCGAAGAAGGGACAATCCCGGCTGCTCGTCCTCGTCGCCTTGCTCCCTTGCCTTTCCCTTGGCACAACGCTCGTGCCCCTCCTCATCGTGATTCTGCCGACGATGTCTTCTGGCTTCTCTGGCCAGATGAACTCTTTCATCATCATCGCCGGGACCGTCGGCGTTGGTCGTACCGACCCACATACTTGTTGAGGAGGTGATCGCAGAGAGGTCGCCGATATCTTATGTTCTTCACTTCTCCCTCTCGTGACGTAGCGCTTGCCGTCTTGGCGGAGCCGATCGCGTGGAGCGGCTTCCTCTCGTATCTTTGCTATGAGAGCAGCTGCCCTCATCTCCATCCTTGCCGCCGTGGTGTCCAAGATCTACCATGTTGATATTGCACGAGAAACCCGGGCGGCACCCCGCATGGCAAGCATACTCCACCATGTTCACGGCGGGGAAGGGCTGGGTATCGACCTT
>NC_061508.1:286492909-286536327 GCF_022539505.1 Lolium rigidum
AAGCAACTTAATAAGAGATAAAGTGCATAAGTACATATTCAATACCGCAATAGTTTTTAAGCTATTTGTCCCATGAGCTATATATTGCAAAGGTGAATGATGGAATTTTAAAGGTAGCACTCAAGCAATTTACTTTGGAATGGCGGATAAATACCATGTAGTAGGTAGGTATGGTGGACACAAATGGCATAGTGGTTGGGTCAAGGATTTTGGATGCATGAGAAGTATTCCCTCTCGATACAAGGTTTAGGCTAGCAAGGTTATTTTGAAACAAACACAAGGATGAACGGTACAGCAAAACTCACATAAAAGACATATTGTAAACATTATAAGACTCCATACCGTCTTCCTTGTTGTTCAAAACTCAATACTAGATGTTATCTAGACTCTAGAGAAACCAAATATGCAATCCAAATTAGCAAGCTCTAAGTATTTCTTCATTAATGGGTGCAAAGTATATGACGCAAGAGCTTAAACATGAGCACAACAATTGCCAAGTATCAAATTATCCAAGACATTTTAGAGTTACTACATGTAGCATTTTCCAATTCCAACCATATAACAATTTAACGAAGAAGAAACTTCGCCATGAATACTATGAGTAGAGCCTAAGGACATACTTGTCCATATGCTACAGCGGAGCGTGTCTCTCTCCCACAAAGTGAATGCTAGGATCCATTTTATTCAAACAAAACAAAAAACAAAACCAAACCGACGCTCCAAGCAAAGTACATAAGATGTGACGGAATAAAAATATAGTTTCAGGGGAGGAACCTGATAATGTTGTCGATGAAGAAGGGGATGCCTTGGGCATCCCCAAGCTTAGACGCTTGAGTCTTCTTAGAATATGCAGGGGTGAACCACCGGGGCATCCCCAAGCTTAGAGCTTTCACTCTCCTTGATCATATTGCATCATACTCCTCTCTTGATCCTTGAAAACTTCCTCCACACCAAACTCGAGACAACTCATTAGAGGGTTAGTGCATAATAAAAATTCACATGTTCAGAGGTGACACAATCATTCTTAACACTTCTGGACATTGCATAAAGCTACTGGACATTAATGGATCAAAGAAATTCATCCAACATAGCAAAAGAGGCAATGCAAAATAAAAGGCAGAATCTGTCAAAACAGAACAGTCTGTAAAGATGGATTTTATTAGGCCACCAGACTTGCTCAAATGAAAATGCTCAAATTGAATGAAAGTTGCGTACATATCTGAGGATCATGCACGTAAATTGGCTTAATTTTCTGAGCTTCCTACAGGGAGGTAGACCCAGATTCGTGACAGCAAAGAAATCTGGAACTGCGCAGTAATCCAAATCTAGTACTTACTTTACTATCAAAGACTTTACTTGGCACAACAAAACTCAAAACTAAGATAAGGAGAGGTTGCTAAAGTAGTAAACAACTTCCAAGACACAAATATAAAATAAAAATACTGTAGTAAAAACACATGGGTTATCTCCCAAGAAGTTCTTTCTTTATAGCCATTAAGATGGGCTCAGCAGTTTTAATGATGCACTCGCAAGAAATAGTATTTGGAGCGAAAGAGAGCATCAAGAGGCAAATTCAAAACACATTTAAGTCTAAAATGCTTCCTATGCATAGGAATCTTGTAAATAAACAAGTTCATGAAGAGCAAAGTAACAAGCATAGGAAGATAAAACAAGTGTAGCTTCAAAAATTTCAGCACATAGAGAGGTGTTTTAGTAACATGAAAATTTCTACAACCATATTTTCCTCTCTCATAATAATTTTTAGTAGCATCATGAGCAAACTCAACAATGTAACTATCACATAAAGCATTCTTATCATGAGTCTCATGCATAAAATTATTACTCTCCACGTAAGCATAATCAATTTTATTAGTTGTAGTGGGAGCAAATTCAACAAAGTGGCTATCATCATATATATGAGGCATATTGTAATCATAAAAGAAAATTTTCTCCTCAATGCTTGGGGGACTAAAAAGATCCTGCTCATCAGAGCCAGCTTCCCCAAGCTTAGAATTTTCCATAGCATTAGCAACAATGGTGTTCAAAGCATCCATAGTAATAACATTCCCATTAGCATGCATATAAAGTTCCATGGGTTTTTTAATTCTCTCTTCAAACACATCATGTCCTAATTCAAGATAAAGTTCATAAAGATCTCTCATATTTTTGTTGTTTTCCATTATGCTTAACTAGTGAAATAAAAACATGCATGATATTAAGTAAAGTAAAACAAGTAACTAATTTTTTTGTGTTTTTGATATAGAGTGCAAGACAGTAAATAAAGTAAAGCTAGCAACTAATTTTTTTGTGTTTTGATATAATGCAGCAAACAAAGTAGTAAATAAAATAAAGCAAGACAAAAACAAAGTAAAGAGATTGAGAAGTGGAGACTCCCCTTGTAGCGTGTCTTGATCTCCCCGGCAACGGCGCCAGAAATTTGCTTGATGCGTGTACTTGACACGTCCGTTGGGAACCCCAAGAGGAAGGTGTGATGCGCACAGCGGCAAGTTTCCCTCAGTAAGAAACCAAGGTTTAATCGAACCAGTAGGAGTCAAGAATCACGTTGAAGGTTGATGGCGGCGGGATGTAGTGCGGCGCAACACCGGAGATTCCGGCGCCAACGTGGAACCTGCACAACACAACCAAAGTACTTTGCCCCAACGAAACAGTGAGGTTGTCAATCTCACCGGCTTGCTGTAACAAAGGGTTAACCGTATTGTGTGGAAGATGATTGTTTGCAGAGAGAACAGTAAAACAAGTATTGCAGCAGATTTGTATTTCAGTATTAAAAGAATGGACCGGGGTCCACAGTTCACTAGAGGTGTCTCTCCCATAAGATAAAAGCATGTTGGGTGAACAAATTACAGTTGGGCAATTGACAAATAGAGAGGGCATAACAATGCACATACATGATATGATAAGTATAGTGAGATTTAATTGGGCATTACGACAAAGTACATAGACCGCCATCCAAGCTGCATCTATGCCTAAAAAGTCCACCTTCGAGGTTATCGTCCGAACCCCTTCCGGTATTAAGTTGCAAAGCAACAGACAATTGCATTAAGTATGGTGCGTAATGTAATCAACAACTACATCCTCGGACATAGCGCCAATGTTTTATCCCTAGTGGCAACAACACAACACAACCTTAGAACTTTCTGTCACTGTCCCAGGTGTCAATGCAGGCATGAACCCACTATCGAGCATAAATACTCCCTCTTGGAGTTAAGAGCAAAAACTTGGCCAGAGCCTCTACTAGTAACGGAGAGCATGCAAGATCATAAACAACACATATGTAATAACTTGATAATTAACATAACATGGTATTCTCTATCCATCGGATCCCGAAAAACACAACATAGAGTATTACAGATAGATGATCTTGATCATGTTAGGCAGCTCACAAGATCCAACAATGAAGCACAATGAGGAGAAGACAACCATCTAGCTACTGCTATGGACCCATAGTCCATTGGTGAACTACTCACTCATCACTCCGGAGGCGACCATGGCGGTGTAGAGTCCTCCGGGAGATGAATCCCCTCTCCGGCGAGGGTGCCGGAGGAGATCTCCGGAATCCCCCGAGATGGGATCGGCGGCGGCGGCATCTCGGTAAGGTTTTCCGTATCGTGGTTTTTCGCATCAGGGGTTTCGCGACGGAGGCTTTAAGTAGGCGGAAGGGCAGAGTCGGGGGCCAGACGAGGGGCCCACACCATAGGGCGGCGCGGGCCCCCCTTGGCCGCGCCGCCATGTGGTGTCGCCACCTCGTGGCCCCACTTCGTATGCTCTTCGGTCTTCTGGAAGGTTCGTGGCAAAATAGGCCCCTGGGTCTTCGTTTCGTCCAATTCCGAGAATATTTCGTTACTAGGATTTACGAAACCAAAAACAGCGAGAAAACGAGAACCGGCACTTCGGCATCTTGTTAATAGGTTAGTTCCAGAAAATGCACGAATATGACATAAAGTGTGCATAAAACATGTAGGTATCATCAATAATATGGCATAGAACATAAGAAATTATCGATACGTCGGAGACGTATCAGGCCTGAAAACAAAAAGAAAAATAGTTAGCCATAGCGTAAAAGTTACCGGTAGAACAACCTGGGGGCGCAATCTCTTACTTCCTTGGTTGGAGGGTTGAGGGAGCTGAGAGGAAGAAAGCCCCACTCCCAGTCATCCGGCATGTCCGTTTGGCATATTTGATTAGCCTTTAGGACCACATCCGCTTTGCTCAAGGGAAGGCCGGTGATCTTGGTGGGATCGCCAGGGCCGTACATCTCGCTTATCTTGTGAGCGCGGCGCTTAAGGGGAAGCACCCGGCGGCAGATGAAGGTGCGGATGATATCATTGGAGCAGATGTTGGTTTCCTTCATCAGCTTCTCCATGAAGCGTACCACCCGGTTCGTCTCTATGTGATCCGTACCGGGGTTGTAGCCCCAGTTGACCTTGGTGGGTGGCGCCGGATTGAAGGCTGGCAGATTAATGAGATCAGTGGCGCCATCGTTCTTCACGTAGAAAAACATCGTCTGCCACAACCGGCAAGACTCGAGGCCGTTGAACTTAAAAAAGGGGCTCCCTTGGCGGGAGCCGATGATACAAGACCCGCACTGTACGGGGGGTTTGGGCTTGGGAATATCCTTGCCCTAGACCGAGTTGATCCGGAGAGAGAAGAAGCGGGCAAAAGTCTTGCGAGCGGGACGGATGCCGATGTAGCCTTCCATAAAGGCGACAAAACAAGAAAGATAGAAAACAGCATTGCCGGGAAGATGGTGAGGCTGGAGTCGATAGAAATCAAGGAATTGGCGGAAGAAGTCGGAGGCGGGAAGGCCAAAGCCACGCTCAAAGTGAGCAAGAAAAACAACGACCTCACCGGGTTCGAGCACCGGTTCGATCTCGTCGCCAGGAAGCCGGCAGGAGACCCCCTCCGGTATCCTCCTAGACTGGTAGAGCCAGTCGATCTCGTGTTGTGTTACGTCGGAACCTCTCCAGGCTCGACGTGTGATACCGGAAAGATCTTTTCCGGGGGCCCGGCTGGAGGTGCCGACCTCCTGGTCTTTGCCGGATTCAATTTCCATCCGGGCGAGATCTTCGGTTAGCCCGTCCGAAGTACTACTTCCTTGGCTACTGGAGGAGGAGGCGAGAAGAGATTCTTCGCTAGACATGTGGATCTGGAGGACGCTGGTATCTACCGCAAAAACAAGTTTCCCAAAAACTACCCTCGCGCGAAGATCTACGAGTAAGAAGTAAAGCAAAAGAAAAGAGGAAGTAAATATACTACCGACCCAAGATCTGGAAAACAAGAAAAGGAAAGGAAACAAGCATTGGGACTCACCTGGGGCAGCGGAGGCGCTTAGGAAGAGGTTCGCCGAAGAAATGGAGAGTCCCTGGCCGTCGACGAAGGCCGGCGACGGAGATGGACGAGGTCCGCCGAAGGAAGCTCGAGTCAGCAGTGAGGAAGGAACGCTGCAAGAACTCCGCGTGATGAAGAGCTTCGGCGCGACGAGAGCAGTGTCGCAACGTCAACAGGAGCAGCGCTCTTGCGGCGACCGGCGGCGACGAGGAAGCAAGGGGGCGAAGGGCTCGAAGTGCTCTGGAAATGGGGGCAAATGCGAAGAAGAAGACGAAGTGGAACCGCTCCGCCCTTATATAGAGAGAAGACGAAGTGGGCCGAAAACCGTCGGGCCGCGGCAGTTCGCCTCGTGGGCCGCCACGTGGCATGCAGATACACGTGCGGAAAATAACACGCCACAGGGAGGCCACACGGATCTGAAACGGCCGCGAGGATCCGGTGTGGCGCCATAAATGCGGGCGCAGAAGCCGAAGGGAGGTGACCTCTGACACTGGCGCGTCAGACACAGTGCGCATGTCACTGACAGGCACTGTACCCGAGAAATTCTCGACTTCTCCGAGGAGAGAGTTAATGTCTAAAGAGGCCGGGGAACAAGATACCGGAAGCACTTTAAAAAGGAAGAGAAGTAAGTTCGGCAAAGATGCCGGAGATTTAAGTTCAGCTCCGGAAAGATTAAACCGGTACCTTAAGGTATAAGAACCTGGCATGGTCCGTCGGATAGGATCCACCGGACTATACCAGCTTGGGGGACTAATGTTGGGGGGATGACCCCCGGTATGCCAAAGGCATGCTAGAACCGGATGGTTTAGGCCATCAAGATACCGGTTTAATGTTTATACCGGAGCACGAAGTTAAGGATTTGGCTAAGTGAAGCTAAGCCGGTATCCCCGACGAGGGTATACCGGAACCGGATAGAAAAGACACCGGGCTACCGGTAAGAAGTACACTGTAGCACGTCGGTAGGACTGGTCAAAGATTCTCTCCGGAGCTAAAGGACAAAGATGAGCTAAGCAAAGTAGCTTTAAACGAAGGCCTGACGATAAAGAAGAGGATGACGATGAAAGAAGCCGGAGGACGTCAGCCTCCCTGATTAAAGCAGACCCCGGTGTCATCTATGATTAAAGTAACTTTGTAAAGTAGTTTGTCTAGTCAAAGATGCCATTAGGGTTTCTTCCCCTGTAAGCCACCCTCTCCCCTATATAAGGAGAGGGGACAACCCTCTTCACGGGCAGGTAGGTGCGTACGCATAAGTGAACCCTTGTACTCAGAAACTTGTAACCTGTGGAGATCAATAAAGAAGATGATCTAGAGCGAGTTCTTCCTTATGTCTTTCTTCTTCTACCTCTAGCCTTGGCTAAGTACTTGAGGAAAGCATCCGGAAGTTCATCCCATCTAATCACAAACCCTCCCCCGAATCCTCTAGCGTCCATTCGGCCCCAACTTAAGCAATCCTATGGCATCTGTCTGTTCACCACGACGACATTTATGCATAACACATATGAATTATTACTACCGTTGACAAAATTGTTTCCATGTTTTCAAAATAAAAAGCTCTAGCACATGAGTAATCCCTGCTTCCCTCTGCGAAGGGCCTTTCTTTTACTTTATGTTGACTCAGTTTACCTACTTCTTTCTATCTTAGAAGCAAACACTTGTGTCCACTGTGTGCATTGATTCTCACATACTTGCTTATTTGTATTCATCATATTACTTTGTATTGACAATTATCCATGAGATATACATGTTGAAGTTGAAAGCAAGCTCGCTGAAACTTATATCTTCCTTTGTGTTGCTTCAAAACCTTCTATTAAGAATCTATTGCTTTATGAGTTAACTCTTATGCAAGACTTATTGATGCTTGTCTTGAAAGTACTATTCATGAAAGTCTTTGCTATATGATTCAGTTGTTTAGTCATTATCTTTACCATTGCTTTGAATCACTTCATTCATCTCATATGCTTTACAATAGTATTGATCAAGATTATGATAGTAGCATGTCACTTCAGAAATTATCCTTGTTATCGTTTACCTACTCGAGGGCTAGTAGGAACTAAGCTTGGGGATGCTTGATACGTCTCAAACGTATCTATAATTTCTTATGTTCCATGCTAGTTATATGACAATACTCACATGTTTTATATACACTTTACATCATTTTGATGCATTTTCCGGCACTAACCTATTAACAAGATGCTGAAGCACCAGTTCCTGTTTTCTGCTGTTTTTGGTTTCAGAAATCCTACACAGGAAATATTCTCGGAATTGGACGAAACAAAACCCCACGGTCCTATTTTCCACGGAGACTTCCAGAAGTCCGAAGAGGAGATGAAGGGGGGCCAAGGGGGCCCCACACCACCTGGCGGCGCGGCCAAGAGGGGGGCGCGCCCACCTATGGGGTGGGCCCCTCGAGCGCCTCCCGACTCTGCCCCTTCGCCTATTTATTCTCTCCGTCGCGAAAGCCCTAGTACCGAGAGCCACGATACGAGAAAAGTTCCAGAGACGCCGCCGCCGCCAATCCCATCTCGGGGGATTCAGGAGATCGCCTCCGGCACCGTGCCGGAGAGGGGAATCATCACCGGAGGACTCTACATCATCATGCCCGCCTCCGGATTGATGCGTGAGTAGTTCATCCTTGGACTATGGATCCATAGCAGTAGCTAGATGGTTGTCTTCTCCTCTTGTGCTATCATGTTTAGATCTTGTGAGCTGCCTATCATGATCAAGATCGTCTATTTATAATGCTACATGTTGTGTTTGTTGGGATCCGATGAATATGGAATACTATGTCAGGTTGATTAATTGATCTATCATATATGTGTTGTTTATGATCTTGCATGCTCTCCGTTGCTAGTAGAGGCTCTGGCCAAGTTGATACTTGTGACTCCAAGAGGGAGTATTTATGCTCGATAGTGGGTTCATGCCTCCATTGAATCGGGACGAGTGACGGAAAGTTCTAAGGTTGTGGATGTCTTGTTGCCACTAGGGATAAAACATCAATGCTTTGTCTAAGGATATTTGTGTTGATTACATTACGCACCATACTTAATGCAATTGTCCGTTGTTTGCAACTTAATACTGGAAGGGGTGCGGATGCTAACCCGAAGGTGGACTTTTTAGGCATAGATGCATGCTGGATAGCGGTCTATGTTATTTGTCGTAATGCCCTAAGTAAATCTCATAGTAGTCATCATGATATGTATGTGCATTGTTATGCCCTCTCTATTTGTCAATTGCCAAACTGTAATTTTGTTCACCCAACATGCTATTTATCTTATTGGAGAGACGTCACTAGTGAACTGTGGACCCCGGTCCATTCTTTTACATCTGAAATACAATCTACTGCAAACTCTGTTCTCTGTTGTTCTTCGCAAACAAACATCATTCTCCACACCATACGTTTAATCCTTTGTTTACAGCAAGCCGGTGAGATTGACAACCTCACTGTTAAGTTGGGACAAAGTATTTTGCTTGTGTTGTGCAGGTTCCACGTTGGCGCCGGATTCCCTGGTGTTGCGCCGCACTACACTCCTCCACCAACAACCTTCACGTGGCCTTCATCTCCTACTGGTTCGATAACCTTGGTTTCTTTCTAAGGGAAAACTTGCTGCTGTGCACATCACACCTTCCTCTTGGGGTTCCCAACGGACGTGTGGATCACGCGCCATCATTGTGCAACATTCATTGAAAATTAAACAGAACTCATAGTCATGCATAAATGGCATACTTAGAACTAGATGGAGTATGATATGAATGCCAAGTAGCACATTTTGCATGACTAAAATATGTTGTAAAATGCACTCATCAACATCCCCAAGCATAGATTCAAAAAAAAAACATCCCCAAGCATAGACCTTGATCACCCTCGAGTAAGAAAGACGATAATAACTTCATGTTATCATCTAGCTTATTTTTTTAAGATCAATGCTTTGTATCCTTATTTTACTGCAAGATCAAAGTAAGATAAAATGTAATCAGGCAAGGCAGCATAAGCTCAGTCATGATTTCCAAACTACTTAGAGATTAATTACAACATCTATGCCCCTTAATAGTAATCTAGCTTGAAAGAAAACTTGTGATCCTCCTATATTGGTTTTTTCATTATATTTTGTATTCTCACTTTTGTTAGGTAAAAAATGTAAACAAGAGTGAGAGATCATGTTAAAAGATGCATAACATTAGATCACCCATACCAATAGGTCAAGGCTTATCAACCACTTGTTTCTATTTTTTGTCTTTTCAAAACTTTCAGTTCTTTAGTTGTGAACTTGTGATGGCCGCCGGAATCTCCTAAACCCTAGACGCGATCGTTGTGCTTGTCAGCCGGAAAGGTTTAGTTGATTATGTGGTTAGTTTGTTGTTGTGTATGCCTCTGGGAAAAAAAGCCGTTGCGCGCTTATATCTGCCACCCTAGGTCCGGCCCAGCGAAAACGAGCGCAAAATGTAAGTGGGCGAGCCCAGCCCAGTCCACGAGCACAAGCTAATCCC
Organism: Lolium rigidum; assembly: GCF_022539505.1. Lineage (NCBI taxonomy): Eukaryota > Viridiplantae > Streptophyta > Magnoliopsida > Poales > Poaceae > Lolium > Lolium rigidum. The sequence goes on from NC_061508.1 coordinate 286,502,744, forward strand.
CATTCATTTATGTCCTGCCAACCGTTTGTTTTCCCAAGCTATGCTGTTTTGCATTATGCTCTGTCATGCACATCTCTGTTTTATTTGTCGTTGGAGCATGTACCCCTTCTGTAATGCTATACTTGTACTCTACCGTTGTATGGTTTCATTAATTTGAAGTCGGAATCATCTCGAGCTTACCGTCTGAGTGAGATTTAAACTCTAACTCATGGTCAATTGGGACGTAATTAACTAGAGCTAACAACTGCTACCAAGTGGCTAGCGAACGATGATGTAGATGTAAAAATAACTACTACTATATTCATCACCTTGGCCTAGAAAACAGCTCCCACTATGGAAAAACAGTCTTTGCATACAGCTTATCTTTGCCCGTGTGTCTCCGCACGGAGAAAAACGCAAGGTAAAGATAGACACAAGCGCGCGGCAAAGATAGGTTTCACGGCAACGACGAAAGAGGCTGCACGGTAAAGAAAGGTGCACGGTAATGACCCAACACACCGCACGACAAAGACGTTGGGCATTGCCGTGCGCCTCACCCTTTACCGTGCGAGCAGCTGTGTTGTACGACAAAGCAGCCTTTGCCTAGTGTTTTTAACAAACGCACGGCAAAGCAAGCTTTTGCCTAGTGTAAGCGCACGTCAAAGATGTAAAAACTAGATTTCTTCTCAGCTCAAAGGCGTGGCGTGGTATAGTTATCAACAAATGAACACTTAGCCCAGTGGCAAGGTTGCATGCTTTCCCTACTCTGCTCCTAGGTTCAAATCAGAAACCGACCAGTTTGAGGTTTTTTTAGATAAAACATGTTTGGTACACGGCTAAGAAGCGACATTTGCCGTGCGGCGTCGCACGGCAAAGGCTTTGCCGCGCAACATTGGTGAGGCGCATGGCAAAGAAGCTTTTTCCGTCAATGGCATTACCGTGCGACATTTGCCGTGCGGCATCGCACAGCAAAGCCATTGCCACATGCATGTAGGGCCCTTTGCCGTGCAAAGAGTTGCACGGTAAAGGCTTTTTCTCCCGTACTGTCCAACATATGATGTAGTAGATGTAAAAATGGCCCAAAAAATTTTACATCGCGACCTGGGGGTGATGTATCCCGGCGATGCAACTCCCAAGTGATGCATCCGGGTGATGCAAACAATAAACAGTCGCGCGGGAGCTCAAATCACCATTGCTCGCTCGTCACCCATTGGCCCCCTCCCCACCTCGCCGGACTCGTCCCGTAGCCAGGGATGGCCGGAAATGACCCGCTGCCGCCATGATTATTGACCTAGCGTCGGCCAGATTTCGGCCAATTCTGGCTCGCCGTGGCCATCTGTTCTTCGTCTACGGGGCTGCTGAACACCGGGGAGGTTCGATATGCGGCCAGAGGGGATCGTTCATTGCCTGGAGTCGATGGGCTCCGCCTCGCGCTCACCCGGCGCACCACCATCGTCCGCAGGCCCCGCCTCGCCTACCCTGCATCGACGCAATTGAGGTTGCCGCCTTCCTCTAGCTCCTCTGCCCTTCCTTGGGCACATCGACCTACCGCCGGTGACCGAGAAGCTCAGCATTGCACAATTTAATTATGTAGTAGTTGCTTAATTTTGCTTCATTAAAATGGTAGTTGAATCGGCAGTAAAAAAGATCCAAATGACAATGTTTAATTACATTTGTATTTCAAATTTTATTTGAATTGTGCCAAAGTTTGAATTTTTATTAGAATTTTTGCAGCACTAGTGAAATGCATTCGCTCGAGTACTTTCAGAGGAGAGGTGATATATTTTAGATCGTCTGGGTTTTGAGAGAGAAACAGATAATGTAAAAAACTTGAAAAAAGGGCAAAAACAGGCATAGGCGGACCGAACCGTCCCTAAGCCCAGGCACGCGCCTAGACTTCCGGGGGGCAGCTTAGCCTATTTTGATGAAAATTTGATAAATATTTGGATGAAAATTTGGCCGGGCTTACGGTACGTCCAAGCTCGATGAAAATTTTGTGTCCGCCACTGAACAAGTAATGTATAATGCATCGTATGATGTAAATTATACATCATCTGCTGAAGATGCTCTGTTGATAAGACTATTTGCAAGTGTAGCATTATTGAAGCAGAGAGGGGAGAAGATCCTCTAGAAAATAGCAAGGGGGGCTGCGGGGTCGATGGGCCGGGACTCATGGCGAGATTGGATCTTTTTGTCAAGTTTGACCGCATGGTGTGGTGGATCATTGGTGCTAGTGACTTCTCGAAAACCCCGTTAGGACGCCTTAAACTCTAAATCAGCCATGAACTGCAGTACACACTCCACATGTGTATCGTCAGACACAACTTCCAGCATAAATAAGGCAAGTCAAGCGCCGGGGCAGCAGCCAGAGCAGTCCACCCACTCCACCCACGCGCTTGCTCCCGTAGGCACGCATCTTCCATCCAGCAGGCCACCGGCAATCGGCGGCGATGGCCCACGGCCATGGTAACCCTGGCGGCCATGGTAACCCCGGCGGCCATGGTAACCCCGGTGGCCATCACCAGCCCGTCCCCGAGCATCACGAGCCGCGCCACCAGCCAGTGCACCACCCCCACGGTCACGCGGTGCCGGTGATCATCCCGGTCACGGACTCGTACCTGCCGACCACAGTCGGGACGCCGCTCCTCGTGCAAAGCCGGCCGCCGGCCAGCACCCTGGTCGGACTCCTCACGGTACGTGATTTCCGCGTGCGCATCAAGGCTCTTTCTACCATGCTAGCTATGCTACTATACGATGATGCATGAATTATCGACCAACTTTGACGATTGTTGTTGTTTTTGTGGGCTATTCATGCAGTGTTTAGGCTTGCTCGTCCTGGTCGTGGTTTTGCTCATCATCTGGATCTAGTACGCGCCTACGCGGGAAAAGATCTAGCCATCGAGTGGAGCCTTTCATCATGTGTCCTTGCAAAATTAAGTACTTCCTCCATTTTAAATAATAAGTATTTGTCAAGATTTGTATGTATCTAGACACTAAAACGTGTTTAGATACGTGCGATTCTAGACAAATCCAAATCACTTATACTCGGACGGAGGAAGCAGTACAGTACATTTGTTCGATTTTGTATGTTTAAGTACAGTAAATAAACTTGGTGGCTGTGTATGTGAACTTTTGTTCGATTTAATAATTATCATGTAATTTTTAATATAACTATCATTCAGTTGCCACCCTCTTCTCCCCTTGCTCTTGATCTGCCGCTCACTTCAGGGTGGTCGCCCAACAGAAGAAAAAAACTGAAGAAAGCTCACGGCTCAAATGGTTTCCAATATGTAGAGTGATTGTGCTTTTATAGTTCAAAACCTCTATGCATACGACAATTCCATATCCAATGTGTGTCCGACAAAGGATCCGGTGGTTTGTTGTGCTTTTCGTATCCTTGTGAAGGGTTGGATGCATACATCGTATGCAGTTTCTACGGAAAATGTCATATATTGTTAGATAGTGAGATCAGGGTTAACAAATTATCGAACACCGCAAAAAAAATCCCATGTTTGCAGATGAAGCAAATTCCTGTTGCCGTCTAGTTTTCAGCCTGATCAAGGATCAAGAACCTCACACACAACCTATATATTGTACCCAACTCAGCCATATGCATTGCTAGCTATCAGCCAATCATTCCAGTTTAAGCAAGGAAATGCACCAGATGGTAGTAGTTTGTGTTGCAGCTATAAGGTTGTGATCATGGTTGCGGGATCTTTTTTTGTTTTTTGCTTTTTTAGCAGAGTTGTGTGCATCCGTAATGTTCATAAATATTTCGTTGTTGCAAAGACTAGTTGTAATTGGTCTCACGGTAATACTATTATATTCCCTTCCTCGAAAATAGATGGTATTGGGCCATTCTCCAAAAGTATCATGTCCAGAATTATGTCCAGCACCAGCATATTAAGGCAATCCAAGTTTACCCAAAAATTCAGATCAAGCCTCGACAGAAAATAATGCAAGGTGGCATACATGGTTCAAGATCTGCTCCCCATTATCCCTTGGTGGTCTAGAGCTGCCAAACCGACGCGTTTGGTAGGGAGCTCAGACTGGCGTGGTTGTGGCTCGCTTGGGCAGTGTCGGACAGACCTTGGGTTGACGAGGGTTAACCTTGGTAATGTCCATGGTTATGGACTTGTGTTTCAGGGAAAGAGGTCCGCTGGTGATTTCATTGGCTTATCAGACAAACAAGGTGGTCCGGTGTTATTGATTAAAAAAACCACAGTCCTTGTGTTGCCAAAATCGATCTAGGGTTACAATGAGTGTGCTACGAGTTGATCTGGCTCCTCCCCGTTGGCTTCTGCCAACCTTTATATGCGAGGCTGGGTCTCACATTCCATCCGGGTTGGTTGGCCTTTACTTGGTATTTGTGTCTGGTTCATGGGCTTTAGGTGTTTATATGCCTTTCATTTTATTATGGGCTTTATGGGCTCCTTCATGTATCCATACCAGGGACATTAATCATACATTAGTTAACAGTAAAATTGAACCAGCTATGAGCCACCACAGTGATTTGGCATCGTCAGCCATTCGATTAAGCTCATAGACGGACAAGATCACGTCGTCCCGCAGCTCCAAGTCGGGCCTCAATCGAACCGAGCGAGGCATTGTAAAGGGCTGCTACTCCGCGGACCGATCTCGGTGCGTTCTCGTTAACCGGGCCTTATGTTGTGGGCTGAGATAGCTATCCACCGAAACCTGGCCCAACAGCCCCTCTATCTATTTCTTCCTCTCCTGTATTCTCTCCCTGGCGGCGACGCCTCCGTTCCCCTCGTCCATGACCTTGCGAGCATCCTCGCCTGCTCCTCCTCTGTTGGTGGCTCAACTCAGCCTGGAAAATTTGAGCATTCCCGTTCCATGTAGTCGCCTCGCCGCCCAATGGAGGTCACTCACGTCGGGGTGCCGGTCAGGACAGTTCGCCTCTGTCAGCAAACCCTAGCTACGCGTCACGTCCTCCGCGGATCCGCCGCCTCATCCGTCAAATGGCCATTCCCGCGTCCACGAAATCACGACCTTTGTGATTTGGCTGCATTTCAGAACTGTCGTGGACTACTCTTGAGCCGTCCTCCTCCCTTCACTGGAACAGCTGGGAGTCTCTGCATGGCCATGGATCTCCTCCACTAGGGCCTCCACAAGGTATAAATCACAGCACACAAATCATATCCAGAACCATGGGTGTTGCATCTTTATCCATAAGGTAGGCATCTCGGAGGCCTAGGATTCGACACCAACTATTTGTGCCTGTGTTCATAGATTGAAGTGGGTATGTACGTGGACATTTAATCGTGGGAGGATCTAGGAGGGAGCATGTGGCCTGGAACTTCAAGAAGACAGACCCTGAAGGCGCAGATCACCTGCTGGCAGTCTCACTGAAGAAGCCCACTATGGCAGCCTCATTGCTCATGATATTGTATATACCCTTGTTTAATTCTATGCAATTCTTGCATAACTGGCCTATGTGAAAGACATCCTTCGTTTGGCAATGTAAATATTTTTGTTAGGCCTTGCTGGTTCTTTTGTTATACATTTGTGATTTAAAGCAGTTACCAACTTCACCATTTTTGTTTGTTTTTCATTTGCAGGATTGGAGAACACTTTAGCCGATCAAGAATCTGCTTGTGGGTCTTTTTCAATTTCTATCTACACTGGATTGATCTTTCTCCTTTTTCCATCAGTTGACATCACATGGAAGGTTAATTGGGTTCCATATATAAGATTGAAGCTGTCATATGCGTACCCATTATTTATATTGAACAAGAAATCTGCAGATCAGGCTTACAGTTAACAAAGATTACTGGCTGAAAGGGCTAATAAGAAGCAGAAAATTGCTACTTTTTTTAGCAGATTAGAAAATGGCTACTTTGGTTGCTGATAACTGTCAATAATGGAGTCAGAGGTGAGAGCATGGACATTAAACAGATTAAGCAGGTCTAAATAAAATCCTTATCAAGTTAAGGGTAACAACAGTTGATGTCATATGCGTGATAGTATGGTTCTGCTATTGTTTGCAGGTTCTGCTATTGTTTGCAGGTCACACACAAGGCAGTGGTTGTTGCCTTTTCCACATCGATGCATGCTCATGTAACACGGGTAAATAAGATATTACTGGATGTGAAGATTCAACATAATGTTTTGTGTGAAAATTTACCAAGCTAATGAATCGGGTTTAGAATGAATTTCCTTCTTGGTTACGTGCATTTGCGTTGATGTCATCCTCCCACCCAGTTTGTGCTTTGACCGTGTATAATATTATTTCATGGAATTATAATGCCGCCATTTTGATCTATTTGTTCACGTGGAGGAAATAATATTTCCGAATCTCAGATTCTGGCATCTCTCTATATATTTTTTGAATTATATAACACCTCTTATAAACACATAATCTTGTACCTGTCCAATCCTCCACCATTTAGGATGGTCATTCTTATGTTACCAGATAGCCCTTTTGCAGGTCTCAGTATCTTCCACTATTTAGCTAGCTTTCCGTTTATATTGACTAAAATCTGATACTCTCTTTCTTTATCTTGATTTGTTTCTTTATAATCTCATCGTCGGTAATTTCGTTATCCAGTTGTTCCACTTAAGAAGTTTAGAGGGATGATAGCTTGTGTTTTTTCTGATTTACTTTCAGTTTGGGTTTTTATGTTAAGTGCATCTTTAAAGGCTTGATTTATTTCTGTATACAGGGTTCTCACAAATAATATTTCGATCAAAATATCCTCCAATGTTTATGAAGCGTCATGTGGCTGGGTTCTGAATTATTCTGCTGATGGAGATCAGAAACAGTGACATAAACCAACTTGCGAGGTGAGTCTTTATGGTACAAATTTTCCTCACTTCATCTGCATGTATGCATATAAATTCCCCACCTCATGAGTTCTCCCTGCATATTCCATATACACTGTGCTCTCTCTTAAGGGATACAAAAGTTTATGTATGCATAATTCATTAAATGCCACCTTCAAATACAGGTTGGACATTCTACTTCCAAATTTGCTGCTACGACTGGGTCTTCCAGGCCTACTTCCCTTTATGATATTCAGAACTATTGGTTTAATTCTGCTTCAGAGGTTTTCTATGGCTCCCTTACTCCTTGCATGCTTCAATGACCTTGCCATAGGCTTCCCAGTTATCATTCAAATGTTCGAAGGTTAGTATATTATCTCATTTAGTATCGGTGTGGCTTCTCCATTTTTTTGGACAGAGATACTATAAAAATTGCTTTCATGCATCCTTATATTCTAAAAACTAAATTTCCTGCTAAGTAAGAAAATAGCAAAACTGTAAGTTTTTTTTTCAATAACAAAAAACTAAAAGAATTCATTGTACATATGATTTCCAATGAGTAGGAGCATATAGGGAGAAAGTACAAAAAAACCATATGTTTCCAAGATAAGAGAACTTGATAGTAATTCAAGTGGTAAAGTATGTCTTAGTTTCTATTGTCTGTAGAAACATGCAAAAAAAAGTTGTATGTACATGTTATGGATTTACATATTTTTACTTTTAAGGTATTAATATAATTTATACCTAAAATTATTATGTGTGTATAGACGCATGTCATTTGTATTGATATAATTGTGTTCCTTTCTAACCAATAAATGGTAAGTGAGATGGTGAACCACTGACTGCCCTATAAATACCAGATGTTGTATATCATTTCGGTATTTAAACTATGCATTTTTATTGGGTTGACTAATGCTTCACTATGATAAGCAGAACCCAGCTGGCCTAGGTGGTGAACCATACCTCTCAGGCCCTCACTCCGTAGTTGATCATATCATTGTGTCTGAAGAAAATGACCAGTCATGTTTCTGTACAATGCTGGGGAGCCAGTATGGATGAAGAATTGTTAGATTACGAAATTCTTCGGTTCTAAATTCTACTACTATGTACTCGAGCCTGTAAGTCAGTAGGGTGATATTACTTTACATGTAACCTTTTACTCCAAACTATTATTAGCTGTCATTGAGTCATAACTAAGGGACGGTTAATTGTATGAATCACAACTAACATCTATTCTGATTGTTTACTCTCTCTAATTGTGTATGATATTAATAAATCAAAAGTTCTACTAAAAAGAAAAATCTTTATTTGCTATTGAATTTCATTGTTACTAAAAAAGAAAACCATACATGCTCAAGGTCTACATTATGTATCCTATTGAATTACCAATCTTACCAAAAGAAAACTGGGTATGCACATTGTTTTGCATATTCGTACATTAAAAAAACTCATTTAGGCCTATTGTTCTTTCTATTATATAGACGGGCGCGGCAAAGCGCGCTTTCAAGATCTAGTACCCAATAAATTATCCTCATGTCAGTAGCCACCGAGGCTCCACTCGAGTCGCAGACCCGGTTCAGTCTCCAAACCTTGATTCATTCATTTGCAAGCACGAGTACAAACCAGAGTAATAGAGATTGCCCCTAAAGCCGGTTTAACCAAAATATGGACGGGCGAAATTTGACCACCATCTCTACTAATTGTGTAGGCGGTTGGACATTGCGTCTGTTTCCAACACGAAGCCACGCAAAAGTTCTAAGCAGCTCCAGGTCGACCTTAGAACGTCAAATATTTTGGCCGTCTCTACTCGTGAGGATAGCTGAGACGGCCGTAAATTTTAGCCGGTTCTAAGAAGGCGACACATAGATTTCTCGCCACGCACGACCCTGGCCGCTTAGCCTTCGTGCAACACATGTGCGGTAACTTCCCGAAGTGGCCCCCAAATCCGGCAAAGAAAAGCAAAGTCTCTCTCTAGAAAAACCCCGGCCCGCCGTTCGTGACCTCCGGATATGTCAAAGAGCCCGAGCAGTGTCGGTGGCGCCGCCGGCGCCTCTGATGAGAAGCTTCCGCCGACCATCGATATCATCAGCGCTCCTCATCTGGATGATGTGAAGCACAAGGGGCCGGCTAGTGATGCCCCCGCAGCCATCATTGCTGGTGGTGGCGCCGCCGGCGCCTCCAATGAGAAGCTTCCGCCGACCATCGATATCATCAGCGCTCCTCATCTAGATGATGTGAAGCAGAAGGGGCCGGCCAGTGACGCTGCCGCAGCCGCATTGCTGGTGGTGGCGCCATGAAAGGAAAGCAGCCTATCTTCAGCTCAGAAGATGAGGTATGATATCGATGCACATGTCTAGCACTTTCTTGCATTATTGGGATTTTTCACGCGAGTTCGATTTGATTAAATGTTGAACAACTGTTGGTGTGTCTGTTGGGCTGTCTTCTTGTTCTCTGTTCTGGCCCATTTAGCCCAGCCCAGTCCTGACCTATATAAGGTGCTTCTATCTCTGTAACCCTAAGAAGAGAGAGTTCCTCCCTGCAGCCTCCTTCTACCTCAGGTTAGGCCCTCACCTCTGTCCACATGGTATCAGAGCAAGGGGCAGTGAGGGCAACGACGGGAATGACTGCCGATCTGGAAGCCTAGTCTGCTGTGGCAGCTAGGAGGAAGAGGAAGAGGAAGGGAGCAGGCTGCTGCGACGGAAAGGAGGGGAAGGCAGTGATAAGTAAGGAGACGAAGAGGCATCCTGCGGGTAAGTCCTTTGGTGGTTCTGTGAGGTTAGTTTGGTGTCAAGCATGGGGGACAACAGGGATTTGGCCAAGGCTCTGGAGAAGCTGGCAGAACTTATCACTACCAAAGGAGATGGAGGAGGATCTGCTGGAGGGGGAGCAATCGTCCCCCATACCAACATCGGTCAGAAACTTGAGCTGCCGGCGAACGAAATCAAGTTGGAAGGAGTGGCCAACTATCTCCGGTGGTCAAGGAGGGCACTGTTGATTTTGAACTCGAAAGGGCTGGATGAACGTGTGAGTGGTGAAGTTGCAGAACCAGCAGACAAGACCAGTCCGGAATGGAAACAGTGGAATGCCATAAATTCTCTGATTGTGGCATGGTTGCTTAACTCTTTGGTTCCTAATGTTGCTGCTTCTGTAGAGGCACTCACAAAAGCTTCAGAGGTATGGGACACCCTATCAAATCTTTATTCTGGAAAGGGGAACATTATGTTGATTGCTGAGATTGAGGATAAAGTGCATGACTTGCAACAAGGAAACAAAACTGTGATGGCATATGTGGCTGAGTTGCAGCATCTTTGGGGAGATTTAGATCATGTTGATCCTCTGGAACTTGCCCATGTGGAATGTGTGAGTGCTGCTGCAAGCTGGATTGAACGTCGGCGAGTCATGAAGTTCTTGAAGGGTCTTAATCAAGATTTTGAGGGGAGAAGGGCTGATTTACTGCATCAAACCACTACCCCTTCTCTCAAAGAAGCCATTGCAGCTATGTCCAGAGAGGAAGTGCGTCTGAATATGACAAAGGGAAGCGATTCTGTCCCTCATCCGACCTTCTACACTACCGAGAGACAAGAGATGAGAGACTGCTATACTTGCGGGCAGAAGGGACACTTGAAGCATCAGTGTACCTCCTTTGCTACATCCAGTAGGGGGAGAGGAGGATACACACATGGCAGAGGAAGCTACAGAGGAAGAGGTGATGGCAGAGGTAGTGGACAGCCATATGGACAACACTATGGCAGAGGTAGTGGACAACCATATGGATATCAGTATGGCAGGGGTAGAGGACAGCAGCACGCTATATCACCCAAGGCACATATGGCAGCAGCTTCAGAGTCAACTACCAGTACCTCTCAGGGGCAATCAAAGGAAGAAGGACAAAATGAAGCAACATTTGGGAACTTTGCTCACTATGTCTACAAAGATGAAGGTAATATTGATAGAGTTTCTATAGCCACTCATAATGCTAATTCAGATTGGATTCTTGATTCTGGAGCATCCAAACATGTTACTGGAAATATTAGTGAGTTTGACTCTTATACTCAGTATCCTCCCACACATAGAGGCACTATCCAAACTGCAGATGGCACAGCACAATCTATAAAAGGGGAGGGGTTGGTTCAATGTACACCCAACATAAAATTGTCATCAGTTCTACATGTTCCTGCTTTTCCAGTAAATCTGCTATCTCTAAGTGCCCTGATTGATCAGCAGGACTACCGTATAATAGTTGATAGATATATGTGTTTAATTCAGGAAAGGAGAGCAGCAAGAAGATTGGGACTGCAACCAGGCATAGAGGTCTTTGGCACATAGATCGTGACAAGATGGGGCATGATGCTAGTTCTGTGCTTGCTGCGATTGTTGGAGGAAAGGAGAGTATGGCTCTAGTTCATCACTGTCGAATGGGCCACATGGCGTTTGATAAAATGTTTCGACTTTTTCCTGATGTAATGAATGGAGTGGACAAAACCAAATTATGTTGTGATGCGTGCGAATATGCTAAGCATACGAGAACCTCTTATGTTAGTAGAGGGATCAGAAGTGTATCCCCATTTGTGTTAGTGCACTCGATGTATGGACGTGTCCTGTTGTGTCGATAAGTGGCATGAAGTACTTTGTGACTTTTATTGATCTGCTATTCCGAATGACTTGGATTTATCTTATGCGTCACAAAGATGAAGTGTTCACTTGTTTCCGAGTTTTTGTGCCTATGTGAAAAACCAATTCAATGTTCGGGTGCAAGTGATCGGAACTGATAATGGTACTGAATATATCAACAAACCTTTTGTTGCTTTCTTATCTTCGCAAGGTATACTGCACCGAGACTTCATGTCCCGACACTCCTCCCAGAATGGAGTTGCTTGAGCGGAAGAATAGGCACATTCTTGAAGTGGCTCGATCTCTTATGTTTACCATGAATGTTCTCAAATTCTTATGGAGTGAGGCAGTTATGACTGCTACATATTTGATCAACAGAATGCCTTCAAAGATTCTAGGTATGCAGTCTCCTTGCCAACTCCTTCTCAATAACAATGACTTTGTTGTACCACCCAAACTCTTTGGCTGTACATGTTTTGTAAGGGATCACAGGCCATCTGTTGGCAAGCTAGATCATCGGGCTATCAAATGTATCTTTATTGGCTATTCCTCCAGACAGAAGGGTTACAAGTGTTGGAGTCCCACTGACAGGAGGACATTTGTAAGCATGGATGTTACGTTTCGCGAGTTAGAACCATTTTATGACGGGGAGAGTGATCTTAGTGGCTTTGTTCCAGGGGCTTGACCAACTTGGTGATGCTCAAGAGGGGGAGCAACAGCAAGGTGGTGATCAAGAGCAGCAAGATGATGACCAACAACAACATCAACAAATTCCTATTGTTGCGGAGATTCCTGCAATTCCTGGTACACCTACACCACCTAGACCTGTACCACCACAAAGATGGCTGCAGAATCCACTTGTGTACTCTAGAAGACAAGTACAAAGGGAACAAGTAGATGCACTAGAGAAGCAACAAGACCAGGGGCAGGGGGAGCAACCCATTGGACCAGAAAATCAAGGAAGCACAAGTGTAGATTCAGCAGAGGAGAATCAATCTCAGACTGAGTCCAATAATAGCCTAGACTTGCCAATTGCAATAAGGAAAGGGATAAGGAAAGTTGGGCCCCCAAAGCGACTGAGTTATGATGACTATGACATAGGAAATTATATTTCTTACGAGGCACTATCACCCACTTTTCGGGCTTTTGTTGCTTCACTGCAAACTGTATCTGTTCCTAAGGATTGGAAGGCAGCCAGGTTGGACCCGAGATGGTGCAATGCTATGATGGAAGAGTTAGAGGCCTTGAAGAAAAATAAAACATGGGAGTTGACAGATCTCCCTAAAGGAAAGAATACAGTAGGCTGTAAGTGGATCTATTCTGTAAAACAAAATGCAGAAGGAAAAGTGGAGAGATATAAGGCAAGACTTGTGGCAAGAGGATATAGTCAGACTTATGGCATTGACTATGATGAGACATTTGCACCAGTGGCAAAAATGAGCACTGTCAGAATTTTGATCTCTTGTGCAGCAAATTTCGGATGGCCCTTGCATCAACTTGATGTCAAAAATGCATTTCTGCATGGTGATCTTCAAGAGGAGGTGTATATGGAGATGCCACCAGGATTTGTCAGACCTGAAACTAAAGGGAAGGTATGTAGACTGAAGAAATCTCTATATGGTCTCAAACAATCTCCACGGGCCTGGTTTGACGAGTTCAGACAAGTGGTGTGTGGCATGGGTTATGGTCAATGCAATGGAGACCATACCTTATTTTACAGACATTCGGAGCAGAAAATCACTATCCTTGCTGTGTATGTTGATGATATTATTATCACGGGAGATGATGTTGTGGAAATCGCAAAATTGAAAGGATGCTTGAGTCAGGCCTTTGAGGTGAAAGATTTGGGAAAACTTAGATACTTCCTTGGAATAGAAGTTGCAAGATCGTCAAAAGGGATATCACTATCTCAAAGAAAGTATACATTGGATCTCTTAGATGATATGGGCATGCTGGGGTGCCGAGTGGCTTCAACACCTATTGACCAGAACACTAAAATCACAGCAGAGTCTGGAGAACCCATAAACAAGGAGAAATATCAAAGACTTGTTGGAAGACTAATATACTTATGCCACACGAGACCGGATATATCATTTGCGAGTGAGTGTAGTGAGTCGCTATATGCATGATCCGAGGGATGGACACTTGGAAGCAGCTCAAAGAATCTTGAGATACTTGAAGGGCACTCGGGAAAAGGAGTGTTGTTTAAAAGTAATGGACACCTAAATGTAGATGGATATTGTGATGCGGATTGGGCTAGCTGCTTAGATGATCGAAGATCCACCTCAGGGTATTGTGTTTTTGTTGGAGGAAATTTGGTGTCATGGAGAAGTAAGAAACAATCTGTTGTCTCGAAATCAACAGCCGAAGCTGAGTACAGAGCTATGTCACAGGGCCTGGGTGAAATGTTGTGGGTACAAAACCTTCTAAGAGAGCTGAAAATTTTAAGGCAAGGAAGCTTGAAAGTGTGGTGTGATAATATGTCTGCCATAAACATAGCAAATAACCCTGTCCAGCATGAGCGAACTAAACATGTGAAGATAGACAGATTCTTTATTAAAGAAAAGATTGATGCAGGGATTATCTCATTGGCTTATGTGAGATCAGGACAACAAGTGGCAGACTGTTTAACAAAGGGACTGGGCTCAAAGGAGTGTAATCTAGCTTGTGCCAAGATAGGGATGATTGACATTTATCACCCATCTTGAGGGGGAGTGTTGAACAACTGTTGGTGTGTCTGTTGGGCTGTCTTCTTGTTCTCTGTTCTGACCCATTTAGCCCAGCCCAGTCCTGACCTATATAAGGTGCTTCTATCTCTGTAACCCTAAGAAGAGAGAGTTCCTCCCTGCAGCCTCCCTCTACCTCAGGTTAGGCCCTCACCTCTGTCCACATTAAATTACTCTTTGATCAGTACGGATCGAATCGATCATGCAGTTCAATATAAGAAAAATGTTCGGCTGATACTTGCTTTTGATATTTTTCTTACTCCTTGAAATCGAAATATCAACAGAGAGCTTCACTCAAAAATCATGTCTATACATTTTGACGTGCAAATAACAAATCGTAGACGGTTAAAAATCTTGGCCATCTCTAGTAATTTTAGATCTGTTAATTTTTTGTATAAATCTATTAATAATAAATGAGAGGCATAATTTTAGATCTAGTAATATTAAAACTTTATATATGCTTTTGATTTGTACTGCACATGTGTAATATATTGGTCAAATCAAATTTGTTTATTAATTAGCTAGCTATATAAAAAAGTAGAGTATATGTTTTTGATTTTTATTTTGCAGTTCTACTAAGAACCCAAGAGGATCAAGAGGGTGCATTGGTCTAATGCCGAGCCATTTGGCCCGTGGATCGCATAGGAAAATAGATGAAATCAAGGAGGTAACTGACAACGGGTGAACTTATCAATGTCCATGGTTGATGGACTTGGATTTTAGAGAAGGAGAATGTTCGTAAGTACGAGACCAATCAGCCGAAATAGTAGCCGGTAAAAATATGGCTGAGGGCAAAAGTTGCCCAGATTGTATTATGCGATTATGTGTTACATGGATGTTATGTGCTAGGGTTTCGTGTCCCTTCCTCTGGTGGCTCCTCCCAACCTTATATAATGGGCTGGGTCTCAGAGTGCACGTTCGGCTCGGTTACAATATATATGTCGGTTTACCCGATATAGACCTAGTCTACTTTTCATCACTTGTTGGGCCGTCGGCATTTTGTAGTATTTCCTTATGGGCTTTTGTTGATTCCTTCCTGAGTATTCTCCAGGGGTAGTAATGTCGAATATGGCATTATGTCAATGATTCTCGCAGTTCTTTCCTTTTAACAGGAAGTACGTTTACATTGGAGGGGTGTGGTTGCCATGAATGCCTAACCAACGCAATGAAGGCCTCACCCTATTCTCCGTGAGCACCACCACAAAGGCCTACACTACTGGAAAAAGTCTTATAGCCGTGGTAAGCCGAACTACTGACGGGAAAAAAAAGATCGTCGGCGGTAGCTCCTGAACTGGTCTCCATGACACGTACCAGTGACACGTAAAATAAAAGTCCGTTGTTGGTTCTTCCTTCGGGACCAGACCCGGGGGCCTGAAAAGCAGTGACAATGTGGCACAAATGGTTTGTCACCGTTTTTTCTCGAAAACCAGTGCCATCATTATTTTTCATGGTTGTCACTGCACATAAGTATATGGATCACTAGCATATATATTTATATGTTGTTTCGTTTAATTAGACGGTGTTTTGCGACCGTCGTGTTATCGGGTTTGTCACACATACATGATATACCATTGACGAAATGAATAAGCTAGAGCAACGTTGTTGGTTTGTTTTCTACATAATGTAGCCATGTACTCCAGAACACCAGCAACAGGTGAACCCAATGGCTAGCTTCTTGTCGGATGTGGTTCCATGATCTAAACGCTGCTATCATTAGTTAATTGATACGTGGTTGATCTGATAAGATGTTTCCTATCTAAAACAATTTATGTTCTTTTAAGACAACACTTCATACGATCTCAGTATAAGTATACCGATGATATTTAACTTGAGTTCATACAAGTATTATTCTGCTTTATTAAAAACACTGCATGTTGATCCATTGCTTGAACATATGGTGCAATGCAGTTGAATAGAGACATGGAGATCAATCACATGGAAACATTACAGAGTCAAACTGAAAAGGAGAAGTTCTATAAAACACGGTGCATAGATCACATAAGCATTTAGCATAAACCTTGTTCACAAAAAGAAGATCAAATTTTCATTACATTAACCGAGTGATATAAAATATATATTTCACAAAGCCGCAAAATATAGGAAAACTAAACAGCTGATAAGAACTTATACGTGGAAAGCAACTGTAAATAACCGCGACACATCTTAAAGAATGAATGGTTGGCCTTCTTTAATGGCAACCAAAGTATTCATGGGATAGAATGTTTTATATGCATGGCAGCATATTTTCATATTTCCGCAAAAAAAAGTATATTGGCTAAAACAACAAAAATAACTTCGTAGCTAGCGTCTAATCAACATCAAATGAGTTGCAAGTGGCTAGCTAAGAGTGGTGAATTTTTTTTTAATTCCACCGATCTATTAAAAATTATCAATACTAGTACAAAGAAATCTAAAATTAATAGAAATTACAAATAGATCTTTGGACCACTTAGCAATGACTACAAACGCTAGTGTGAGCTGAAGGCGCGTCGCCGTCATCGCCCCTCCATCACCGGATCCGGACAAAACTTGTCGTAGTAGAGCTTGTTATAACATACAAGCGGGAAGTCGTCGAGCTAAGACCACTAGGGGCCAGCACACGAGAGCAGCAAACATCGCCATTGATGACAGTTCTAGATCGAAAGAGACTAACCTGAGAACACACCAAACATGGAAACCGATCAGATCCCACAAGATCCGCCAGACACATGACTCCACGTGACCTCTGGTGACGCTAGATGCATCACCAAAGCAAGAATACAGTGGGAAGGACCTTATTCTGACCGGGACGTTGTAGTTGCCTTAACATCTCGAAGAAGACACTGACAATAGGCTAAACAAAAAGTGGAAAACCTCCCGCCGACGAGAGGCCGTGGTTCGCCACACCTTCAAGGCTATCAATACAAACCGTTGGAGTATATAAGAAACAAGGAGCGGTGGAGGTTTCACGAATCACTAGTATCGCTTATGCAAAGTACGGAGCTATCCGAGCCATAGCTGGTACCTGGCTGCTCGATTACCTCCTCTCTATAATTTAAGCTATTTAACCAAGGTGAAATCTGAGCCCTGATCTCAATAGCAAGAATCTTCGCATTGTCAACAATACTAAGTTTGTCTTTATTGGACAACGCACGTTACGCTACATCTACGGGAAGCTCTAAGAAAAGTTCTTACTAATACCAACGTGGCACAACTAATTCACATGGGACGACAACGTGCACCGATACTCAAGGAAAGAGAAAATTTGGAACCAATTAACTACGAGTCAATATGTAAGAGCATCTTCACCGATAACCCTTAAATAGGCATCGACAGCAACATCGGCAGTGCCCTATTGGAGTGCCTTGGTAAGCCACGGTGAACTGTCCGGGTCATCGGGAGCGCGCACCTGCGTCTGCCAGCGAAGGTAGTCCGCCCACTTCGGTTGCGCCTCCGGGTCTCGCTTGGGATGCGCAAGTGTTGCCCCGCTGTTTCAGTGGCTGCCAAGCGGGTCCAAAGAAAACCATCCGACATGGTGTGGGATGCTGGCGCGCCCGTCTAGCGCCCTACGCATAGGGACCGGCACAGGATTGACGGCGCTTGTAATCAGCGTTCTAAACTATTTGTACGTGTAGCATTATTGAAACAAGTGAGGGGACACTATGTCAACACCCGGATTTTTAAGTCCAGGTGCCTATTATGCCATTCCTCGCAATCCCAGGAATATTGTTTTTGCGAGACATAATAGATTGATATCAAAACACATCATTCATTACAACACATAATCGTCTTACAAATAAAGGATCACATGATCCAGTCTTATTACAATAATAGAAGTTCTATTAATCAATTACATAACACATAGCGGAAGCGAAATAGCGTAGTAGTAGTCCATCTATTCCACAGGCAACTGTTGACGTCAGGAGTGATCCTAGTTGTCGTAGACGTCCTGCTGTCCTTCTTCCGGGTTCTGGTACTCCTCTTCATAGTCTGGCCATTTGAATAGTCAGGGACACAGCCATGAGTACTTTAAAGTACTCGCAAACTAATACTAATGTAAATACCATCATATAGTAAGGGGGTGCTTAGCTCTAGTTTCATTTGCATAAAGCCAGTTTTATTTCATAAGTATTTATAAACAAAAACTCCTCATTTGCCTAACTTAACTCAAGTGGGAACATTAGTGTCATTCCCACAACTCAGTTGTGATTCAAAGTCAAAGTCACCTTTCAACTCAAATCACAAGTCACCATTCATATTTTTAGAAAAGTTCGATGACGGAACAAGTATGGCCTTTCCAACTCGTCCATGACCGCGGACGCGGCTATTCGAATAGGTTAAACTCTGCAGAGGTTGTACACTTGTGCCACAATAATTGCAATAGCTCGTCGGGGTAACCGGCCCCGATTTATCGTACGCAAGTACGCGAACTACCAATCCTAACCTTTCATTTACATACCCTAGTATAGGCACCTCTCCCCATGAGCTTGGCCTCCCGAGTGAAGACAGACGATCGGCCACGGGAACCGCACGAGGCTTGGGCCGGACATTCACCTCATTTCACGTCATTTCACATCATTCCTTTTGTTGTAGAGGCAGCCTCCGGCATAACCCCGATGACGCTTGTTTTAGAGGGAACCCATACTAAGACACATAAATTTCCAGCTAAGCCTTACCCGCATTCGAGTATTGTGGGGGTACTTGTAAAATTGGAATGGTATCGCATCCGAACCCACCCATCAGTTTTGGTAAAATTCACCAAGTCATTCACAAGTCACATTCACCTTCAAAATCTTTCAATAGAATGACTCATCATTCCAAGGTTTTCAAAGTCATTGGTTTTCACAAGTTCCCATCTAGAATAGTCACTTTGATTATTGAGCACTAGCAACTAGTCATGAGGGGTGCTAAGCAACTTGGATTGTTCTAGGCTAAGTTTGCTACTCTTGCACTACTCCATAACTAAACTAAGTGAATCATGAATCAAAAAGTACTTTGATAAACAAAATTTAGTAAAGCTTGTAAAGTAAAAACTTGGGATAGGAGCATTAAGCATAAAGTAAAAGTAATGGTGCCTTGCTCTTGTAGAGCTTTGCACATGGGAACCTTGCAAGAGTGTTAGCTTGCAAACAAAATAGCTTGCATTAGTCTAGCTTGCCTTGATTGGTGAGGTGATCAAAGTTCTCTTGCTCTTCCTCTTGGTAGAAGACCTCTTCCTCTTGATAGTCTCCGGTACTAGCGTCTATAAATGAATACGAGGATACAATCACCAAACAACACTTAAGTATTCTTAATTAGCCTTAATGGCTCACATAATTGATCTAGCATCACTACTTAACATTTATCCAAAAATTATTCTAGGGTTTCCTTATTTAATATTAGGAAAATAATTTCCTCTCATTAAAAATTGGAATTAGGGTTTCTCTTTGGTGTGGGAGAAATAATTTCCTCTCATTGAATTCTCCTTAAGACTTAATCTTCTCAAATAACCAGGGATGATCACATGTTGACCAAGGTCAACACTTCACATTTATTATTTGAGAAAAGTGATTTAATTGAGATTCATCATCTCATGTGATTTAAACAACCATTGCAAATTAAATACTATTTTGATTTAAATTCTACAAGTGAGCAAGTATGAACCTATGCAGTAGAGGTCATTACTTCATCTTACTTGATAAAATGATTTAAATGAGGTGCTACACCTCATGGATTTTAAATTCCTAAAATTTGCTATAGTTTAAATGGACTAGTATTGTGGTGACCCGGCATACCACTGCATGGTGTAGTATGCAAGTCTGATATAACACCAATGAAACACCGTTCCACTAGTATTATATCGCTCAGAGTGGTACAACAGAAACATATGCGGGTCCAAGGCATGTCTATAGAATTACAACACAGTACTCGTTACATAAGATCATCACAGACTCTCCTACTTTACAATGAGGTAAAACTGCAAATAAACTCCAGAGGAACGACTCGTAGTCTAGTCTTATCACGAACTCTACTTGTAGAGTATTTAACTAGCTATTGTGGCTATGAATAGATTCTAGCTAAATAGGAGCTAGGTTTAGGAAGCTAGTTCCCTTCTATAGCTAAACTAGGTTTTCTCCTTGATGTATGTGGTATCTGACTCCTCTGACAGTGTCCTGTCTCTTGAAGTAGTTGTTGACTCCTCGGCCTTCGAGTTGCACTGTAGTTCCTCCTTCGATGCCTCCATATCTAAGCAGGGGATTTAAGAGTGGGATGAGTAAGAGCGTACTCAACAAGTTCATTATAGGAAAGAGGTGTTTAATGCACTAGCTACGGCATTAGACCAGAAAGTCTAATACCAATGCAGGTTTTCATAATCATTTCTTCAAGAGGTTGCTTTTATTCGAAGAACTATGTCCGTCAGCCTTCACCGGTTTACTAGAACTTCATGGAGCTCCTTTCCGCCGCGTTCGCAGCTTCCATATCCCGGAACGAGGAGTGACAGGTCACGGTTCATTACACTCGCGAGAGATGTGTTGCTTTACCCATAAGAGATCTTAACCTTGGTGCCAACCGGGTGATCTTCCCGTCCACACTTCCTATGGTGTGAGGCCCGGTATAAGGTCTAGTCAATCATGTTCCTCCGCTACCTCGAACACCCACCCTTTGTTGCATACCCCGACCCTGGGAATAGTAGTTGCACTTTTAGAGTGATTCACAAACAAGGTTCTTATTCAGGTTTGTGTTGTTTTAGAATCATAAACAAGTGGTAAAATGAGTAGTATCAATCATACACACCAAGGAATAGTAGTTGTATAATAAGTAAAGAACAATTATCAATTTTAAGCCCTATATTGCATGGTTGATGATTACTTATTATATAATTCAAAAGAATAACTTTTGAAGAACATGTTCTTTAATAATGATCAAGTATGATAATCAGGGTTGTGGAGTTCTATAGTTTATTATGGGTTTCAACTAGTTTCTAGGGTAAATATTAGTTGGATCCCAACAATGTTGGATTCAACAGCTACTAGGGCTTATATGGTTTTAGTGAGTCATATTATAATCAAATCATTATGTATAGGTGTTATCAAGGTTGGTATACCTTGTTGTTGATAACAGGATAGGGTTTATCAATCCTATTAAGCAGGTTTGATGGCTACTCCCTATTTTCTTCAAAAGAATAACTTTTGAAGAACATACTTCTTAAGTAATAAGAAGTATTGTAATTAAGGTTTATAGGTTCTATTAGATAGGGTTGATGAACATGCTCTATTTACTTCAAAAGAATAACTTTTGAAGAACATACTTCTTAAATAATAAGAAGTATACAATTAAGGTTGAGGTTGTCTTGTTTTAGCTATTGGATCTCTAAGTAGAGAATGGTTAGTTCCTAAATAGGATGGTTCATAAGTATCTCACACTAGTAGGGTTTAGTGGAACAGGATTATATAATGTAGAATAGTAGGTATGGTTGCTATTAGGGTTCTTCACAATGGTGTGATGCTAAATAGGGATAAACAAGGATGATGGCTCAGGTAATAGGATCTAGGGTTTTCACTTGGTTGATCCCCCCTTGATTAGTTAGGTCTCATGATAATGAATATATGGGATACCCATATGTTAGTGATAGGTCTTCTACATTTTATGTGGCCAAGCAAGTATTTAGTTGCTACTATGTATCTATGGATACAAAGTAAGTTTTATGATCATAGGTTCCAACCTAGGGTTTAGGTTGGAGGCAAATTAAGGTTCTCATGTAGTAATAAAGCTAGGTTATAAATGGCATTAGGGTTTTAGGATCCCACATGAAATTATGGGGTTAACACTTTGTTTTATAATGGAACTAGGGTTTCCTAATTACTCTATAATTCTTGTATTAATAACTTCATTAATAAAGTTGAAGTTATTAATAACTTTGGAATTAAAATAATATTGGATTTGTCCTTTTATTATTTTTAAAGAATTAATAATTAAAGTAATTATTAATTAGGATTTAAATCCTCCTATTAAGGATTTAATAAATTATAAGGAAAGGAAAATTAGTTTTATTATTTTCCTGATTTGCTTATTGGTTTTTATTAATTTTAGAAGTTTTTGTTAATTATTGAATTTTAATTAAATTTGGAATTAAAAATTAAAGGTTTAAATAACAAGTGTTAAATAATTAAATTTTTATTGAAAAATAAAAATTCATTTATATTTTTATTGGATAGAGTTTTCTTTTCTAAGAATTTTAATATCTCATTTATATTTTTTTGACTTAAATTGAATTTTCTAAATTTATTTGAAGTTGCAGCAATTTTCTGGAATAATTTTAAATGGATAACGATTTTGTTACCGTGGCAGAACCTAACCCTGGTCACTGACCCGTGGGGTCAGGGCCACGTAGGTTGCCACGCCAGCGGCGACTGGTCAAGGTTGACCAGACGAGTTGACCACGCCGACGTTTAAACGCCGGTGGTCATCTGGGGACGGCGCCGCCGATTTACGGCCTCCCCAGATGCGTGTCTATGCTCTAACGAACCCTCTCGACAAGGCAAACCTTGTGGTGGTGTTGGCCTCTCGAGAAACGCACCGAAGCATCGCCGGAGATCATGTCTGCGGCGGCGCAGCTCCGGCCAAGTGTCGAAATGAAGCTACGGGTGGCCATTTGATGCAAATTATAAGGCTACAGGTGCGTATTCATACCCTGGTTCTGTTGAGGTGGTCGGCGATGATGATCGTGGTCGGAGACGAGCTCAATTGCTTGTACGCCGGAGATGAACTGCGAAAGGGAATCTCCAAATTGGCATCATTTACTGCTTCCCCGGATGCTATCTTCCTCCAAGATGCTCTACTCGACAAGGCGCATCTCCTGGACCTCCGCACGGTTGCTGGGGTGGCTCCAACCGTCGGGTTCTTCCTCGACTCCGGCGGCCAGTAGGTGGAAATGGCGAGAGAAGGAGAGGTTCAGAGGACGATTGAGTGAGTGGAGGGGCACTAGGGTTCGTCGGGGAGTTTCAGAGAGTCTTTATAGCTCATGGCGCGGTCTAGAGCGTCAGCTCGACGGCGATGACTGGCCGGGATGAACGACAATGTCGGTGCATGATTCGGGCACGAATCTTGGCGATACAGGGTAAAGTGGACGCGAGAGAGGTTATGGGCAGCTCTGGCTTGGTCGATGGCGTCCGCGTTCGTCCTTATCGATGACGGTGAGGTGGCCGGCGAAGTCCTGCACGTCGTCTCGGTGGCGTTCATGCGAGGAGGAGAAAGAATACGATGGCCTGGCGAAACGGTATGCTGGGCTGACCCTGGGCCGATGCTGCTGGGCTGCTGGTGGACCGTGGTGCTGGGCTGCTCGCGGGCTGTGACGGCGAGTAAGGTCCAGGTAAGTTTTTCTTCTCTCTTTCCTTTTTCTCGTTTTCATTTTCTGTTTTATAATTCAATTTTTAATTCAGATTTGAATTCTTTTCTCGTTTTGCAGGTATTTGATAATTTGAATTTCATTAGGACTAAATAAAAGATCATTGTAGTACTTGGATTGTTTTTGAATGAGCATTTAATATATGTGAACCTTTATTGCAAATTTTAATTAAGCATGATTCATGCTCTCATTTTAATTTCCTTTTTCTTGTGTAATCAAATCTATTTTGAATTATTAGGGTTGATAATTTCTACTCTAAGTATTTTAGAATTTATCATTAGGGTTTGAGCTCTTAATTGAGAATTTAGTTCCCTGCATATGATTTTATGTGATCCTCTATTTATTAAGACCTTGTAGGTTTAATTATAGCCTTATCTCAAGGTTAGCATTATTATTGTATTTTACTAGTACCTTGAAATACTTAGGGTAATTTTACTCTCATCATGGTTTGATCTTGATTAATAGGTTAAGTGGTTGGTCACCATACATATGGTTTCAATTATAAAGTGTAGCACAAGATTTTGCTTATGTTCGAGAATTGAAGCATAAGATTTATTTGATGTGCAAATCTATGGTTCCAATGCTATTTACCTAATGACACATGGGTTGAATCTTAATTGTGGTTTAGGTTTTATTTGTGATCACCCATGTGATATACAATCTAGGTTGAGATATAATTCTAGGTTGTAGCTATGGGATGACACCATATTGCATGCTAGGGTTTAATCTCCCCTAACCATGATAAGGTGGTTGTTTACTTAACATTTTATGTTCTCCTCTAGTTACTATGATACTGAGAATTGGTTTTATCTTCTACCAATTGGCTTCTATTATTAACCTCAATTTATCATTTAAGTAACTACATTGGTTATAGTTCTTTTTATAGTTAACCTTGGTCATATGGATGGATGGTTTCTCACTATATTAAGTATGGAGTTTGACTCTAAGGTTTTCTTAGGTTCTTTAATTTATGACTCATAGATATGGTAGGATTCTACTTATGATCACCAAGTGATTCACAAGTTAAAGTTGGGATAGAAGACTAGGGTTGCTTACCAGTTACCTCCCTATGATTTCATGTGATGAATGGTATCTATTGATCCTATTAGGGTTTAACTTACCCTCCCATACCTCAAGAGCATGATCATGGATTAGGCATGATCCACTTGTTCTTAATATCTCTACCTCAAGTTCTTAGGGTTTATGATCCTCACTTAATTTATATTGTTCAAGGTTTGGCTTCCTAAGGTATCTCTCATTAACTAGGTTTCTCACTTCCATGATCAAGCATTGCCTTGATCAATTAAGGTATAGCACTTTCCTTTATAGTTTCTTGAATGGGCATGGTTATGTTTGTCTCAATTATCTTGAATATAACACTATAGGTTGAGCTCTCTCATTTAAGAATAGTTATTCTAGGGTTTATGGTGTACTCCTAATATCTCCTTAGGTATCTAGGTTAAGGTTCCATTTATCTAACTTAGTTGGATTAATCTCATTCTTACTTTATCAATTCATGGAGATAATCTTGTTTCACTTGATATTAGGTTAGCTCACCACTCCAAGAGGAAATGGTTTGCAACCTAATACTTTAGTTCAAAGGTTGTCCTTTGTTGATTAATAGGTAAAGCTAGGCTTATAGTAAATGGTCTCTCTCATTTGGGAAGGCTTGAATAATACCCTAGGATTCCTTTTGAAGATAATGTTGTGAACATATGGATATTTATATTCAAGATTTGCATCAAGGGTTGTCATTGCTTCCTTAAGTAGAATAGAACTCTCACCTCTGTAGGTTTGATGTATAACTATTTGGAATAGAGAATTGTATTTCTTGAGTGGATCTCCTTGTTATTATTCCAATGTTGAAATGGAATGAATACCATGAGGTTCATGGTAGGATCATGGATTAGTTTAAGACATGGAAAAGATAAGTCAAGAATGGTTTCTCATTTATTGTTACTTGATTTGCAATTGAACTGGTGCTCATATATTATGACAAGGATTACCATATTATAATCTTTTATAAGATCCAGTAATTGATCATTGAGTAAAGTGTTGTTATGTTGGTTACTAGTTCCATTTGATCTAACCCCTTAGATCAATTCATCTCTACCCAAAACAAGGTTTTAACAAAGTCACACTGAGGTTTGTAGCGCTTGACTTGATGAGCTACTTCAATTCCACCAAGGTCAAGTGAAACTTCGCCATTCGTGGATTGTTTTACTTTAAAGCGCGAAAATTCCCCAGATTTTCTATGCATGAATGCAATGCACACATCTGTTTCCTCTATTTTTGTAACCCCAATACCTGGGATATTACAGTCTCTACCCCTTAAACTAAACTTCGTCCTCGAAGTTTGAACTCTCTCACGTTTCGGAGTTTGGATATGACTTATGCAGACTACAACTTTTCTCGAACTCCGTATTGATCTTACTGGATATAATTGAATATATCCCTTGTCCAGATTCTTCCTGGAATCCATTAGGGTTTGTCTCTGAACATTAGTTCTTACTCCAGTTCTATGATTTTTCTCTGGAATCTATTAATACTTGTCTCTGAACCATGGCTCTTACTTTGATTCATTGATGTCTTCCAACTCTATAAGCTTGTTTCCTTTCTCATTGAAGGTTCAATGATTAAGACTTCTTCTTGTCCTGACAGTCTGTTGACTGCCAAAACCCACCGGCGGGCAGCGGCCTTGTCAACACCGTAGAGCCGGGAAGAGCCTAGAGCTGCGGCTGGCTGAGACCCCTCCGAGCGACGGCCCGCAATGCTCTTCTGGTCACACGCGGCGTTGCGAAGTGCAAGGGCGTGCCACCTGACCTATACCTGGTCGGGAAGGTGATGGGGATGCCTCGCTTAGTTTCTGCGGGGCATACATGTAAACATTAAATACGAGCCTCGATCGGCTCTCGGGTTATCCCGTGAATCGGCTCAAAGAGCCGATCCACCCATGATTCGTACGGGGTGCACGAATACTTGGTGGTCCTGCTTGATCAAGATGAAGCTAATGAGATCTACGACGATTTAGGGTTTTCACCGCATAATCGGATCATCCTACTCCGGGTTGGGCCTCGCGGCCACGCACGGTGCTCGTAAGCCGATCCTAAACAAGGCCTAAAAACCAACATGAAGTTGATCCTCGGAACATCCCGTTTAGGACTTGCGAACGCCACCCTACGTGCCACCGGATCCTCCCCCTTTGTAAGGCCTAACTATTGCAGATATTAAACTAATCCTTGTAGAACAAGGAGCAATCGTAACGGATCAGATCTACTAAATAACGATCAAGCGGGGTGCCGCCCCCACACCCGAGATAGGCGTGAGGGCGGCTAGATATGCAAGGGTTGCACTACGTAAGCATGCTTAAACGAAGAACAATGCTAACCCTAACACATCTAATGATAACTACGTTGCTCGCCATCAAAAGCGCTTCGGTACGAGCAACGCATGAACAACGTGGGGCTTGTGCTGCCTAGATCGCAAGATGCGATCTAGGCGGCATGTCGCTTACCCGATAGAAACCCTCGAGACGAAGGAGTTGGCGATGCGCCGAGATTGGTTTGTTTTGGGGTTGAACGTGAGTTGTTGTTTATTCCATAAACCCTAGGTACATATTTATAGTCAGGGGACTTTCTAATGAGGGCGTGCACTAAACCGTGCACGAGATAAACTCTAACTTTTAATCCAATATACAATCTACCATAAAGATACACGGGCAATTCAGCCCAATCCCTTCGTGCCAGGCCGCTTCAGAAATCTTCACATGTAATCTTCCAAGCCCGGCCCACCTCTGGATTTGTCTAAAATCTGGTGATAACACATGCCCCCCTGGTTTTGGAAATAACATTTCCAAAATCATTATGCTTTCCCTTCGAAGGGTCATGTCGTGGCGGAGCAGAGCCGTTACTGACATCCGTCATCATTATGCCCTGTCTTCTCGGTTTCTCTAGAAATTCGACAGCTTTGGCATCGATCCCTTGGAAGCTGTAATGGCATTAAACCTTCGCTGATTTCTCATTATTTAACTGTGCCGACTGGTTAGCTCTCTTTATCCTCTATTCCATCCCTGCTATCGGCACCAAAAAACCCTCTCCTCCTGTAGCGATGTCTTCCTCTTCCTCTTCCTTCTCAAAACTCTTCCCCCAATCTCCGCCGAAGAAGAAGAACGAGGACAGCCTCCACCCCGCAGTGAATCCCTTCTCCTCCGACAAGGAGGAGAAAGAAGGAGAAGCGGCGAAGGCCAAGGCCTCCCCTTCCGCCAAGCTCCCGCCGAAGAAGCGCCCCGCATGTGGGCGGACAGCGAGGACGAAGATGATGACGAAGAGGAAGAGGAGGAGGATGACTCCTCCTCCTCCATCGGGTATCCGCCGACCAAGCGCTTCCGCTCCCGGGCGGACAGCGAGGATGATGATGATGACGAGGAGGAAGAGGCTCCGGCCAAGGGCTGGGGCAGCGGCGACGAGGAGCTCCTCGGGAGCAGCGCCGACGACGTCGACGGCGGCGATGACGAGGACAGCGACGACTAGTAGTATAGGACTAGTAGTAGCGAGTGCACTAGGCACCGGATCCCTCTTTTGAGAGCCATCGGCTCTTTCTTGTAAAGCCGCTCCTTGGAATTAATGAAATTGTTCTTTCCATTCATCCTTTAATCGCTCCAATTTCATTTCTTCCGTTTGTCATGCTAAGACCGATAGTAACGAGTCGGACTTCTTTCCTCTTGAACGCCGAGGAAACCGGATTCTAGTTAGCTCGTAGGCTAAGAGCTTCTCAATTTAGGCTGCGATCTGACCAAAATTCTTCGCAATTCCTTATCCGACCACAACTCATCGGCTATTTTGAGAATCCAGTCCCTTTCCTTTCTTGCAGCAACAGCACAGTCCAAGCCCTGTACTAGACGACGGCTTTTCCTTCCCAGTTCCTCCCTGAGACGGTCATGATGCAACCGCAACCGAAGTGACTCTACTTGGCTCTTTAAAAACAGGGCATCTTCCAGGCTTGTTGCCCCCCGAGTCTTAGCCGAGGCAAAACAGAGCTATATGGACCTGGGCTCGATCATGTCTGAGGGAGCTTCTTATGCCGAGCTAGCCGATTTGAACATAAATCGGCTTCCCAAAGCGAGAGCCTTCAAGGCGAGCTGCCCCCGAGTTTCTTCGGTTCCTCGCCGGCCGGATAGGCTCCTTTCTTTTGGTGGACCTGATGCAATCCATCCTCGACCTGATCCGCACGCCCATACTGCCCCTGACATTGTTCTTGAAGAGAGGATCTGAGCTTCCAAACTGCGAGGAGTTCCAAAAATCTCCCTTTTGTGCTCCATTGACCCTCTGATCGTAACAGTTACTCCTCTTGAGTCGATGGCCATGCATCGGCTTTCATGTCCTTAAGTCGATGCCTGCTGCATCGGCTGTGCTCGAAAATTTTCGAATTTTCACTTTTTATTACGGCCGACACTGTGCATCGGCCCCCATATTCCAATACCCATCACCGGAAGATGAGATGCTTCTTATCTACCAGGTGCCCCCGAGCCGATTCTCGTCAAGAGAATTGATGGTATCGGCTCTGTTGGATAACATGTTGAACCCAGGCAGAATGGTGGGTGAGGATAATTTTGGCCGATTGCTGGAATCGGCCCCCACGTTGCTTGCTCGTTGAAGGTTTTGTAAGTTCCCTTCATAAATTTTTGGGGCCGATCACAAGGATCAGCCTCGCCTGTTTTGCTCATTGGTTTGATCTTGTTACTTGGTCAGGCTGGATAAAACCAACCCAACCTCTGACTTGATGCGCTTGCTGTCGTCCACCTTGAGTGCACCGTAAGGTCGTGGAGCACTAAGCTCTGTCGGCAAGACGAGTACCATGTTTGTGCCAGCCGATGTCTCATCATCGGCTTTCCTCTGTTTGGGGCGCCACTCCATTTTCCGTGGACGACCCTCTTCATCCAGGGTTCGCTGAACCTTTGCGGCCAAATCAGGCCGTGCCTTCCTTAGCGTATGCAGGTACAACCTTTCGGCTTCCTCCGGGCCGCGCAATCGCTGAACCCTGTGCTTTTGGGAACGGCTGAGTCCGTCGGGGCACCACCTTGGCCGGTGGTACCTGTCTTCTTCCACTTCTCCCTCGTCTTCCGAATCCTCAAGATCTGCCCAACGAGGTGACTCAGCGCGTTTGCTTTGTGGCGGGAGAGGCCCTAGGCGCTCGAACACAGACACGTTGGCTGCCTCCTTCTTTTTCTGATTGCATTACGGGCAATTGCCGATTGTGGGCAATCGGCTCATTCCTGAATCCCAGCGAGTGTACGAAGAAGGGGCAGTCCCAATGTCCGGCGTTGTCATCTTGCTCCCTTGATGCTTCCGTGGCACGGCGCTCGTGCTCCTCTTCATCGCGATCCTGCCGACGATATCTTCCGGCTCCTCTAGCCGGACGATCTCCTCTATCATCGTAATTGGGCCGTCGGCGTTGGTCATACTCGACTCACATATTTGTTGAGGAGGTGATCGGAGAGGGGTCGCCGATATCTTATATTCTTCACCTCTCCCTCGGTGACATAGCGCTTGCCATCATGACGGAGCCGATCGCGTGGAGCGGCCTCCTGCTGTATCCTTGCTATGAGAGCAGCTGCCCTCATCTCCCTCTTTGCCGAGTGGTTTCCGGGTCCTACCATGTTGATGCTCGAACGAGGGACCCGGCTGGCAACCTTCGGGGTAGGTGATTTCCACCATGTTAACGGCGGGGAAGGGTTGGGTGTCGACCTTCATGGCGTACTTGGTTGAAAATTAGCCGCCCCTTCTCTATCGCCGCTTGGATGTGCCGACGCCACACCGGCGGTCGTTGGTGGCATGGGAAAGCGAGTTGTGGAATTTGCGAGTACGGCTTTCCGTTTAGCTCTTTCGCCGTGGGGAACTTGAGACCTTCGGGAATCGTCAATCTGTTTCTCCTTGAGCAGGAGGTCGAAGATTTGTTCGGTCTTGGTCACGTCAAAATCAAATCCCCCGGGCGGCCCCGGTGGCTTTACCCATTTGCGAGGCCACGGGGTTCCTCCCCGAGTCCACTCAGCCACTGCTATTTCTTGGTCTCCCGCAGGCACTTCATCTTCCTCTGTATCGACCATAACTACCGCACGCTTGAACTTGTCTTGGTACAGGTCGGGGTGGCGCTGTTCATATGCTGATAGTTTCTGAACCATGTGCGCCAGCGAGGGATAATCTGCTTGGGAGGCCATGTCCTTGAGCTGTGTTGCAAGGCCCGCTACGCCAATTCGATCGCTTCCTTTTTCGGTTATACGAACCGAATAACATCGGTTCCTAAGATTCCTGAAGCGGCTGGATGTATTCCGTCACCGTTTCCCGCGCTTCGACGTAGTTGTGCTAGATCGGCAATGCCGGACTCGGAAGCTTCGAATGGTATTGCATGTGGAACTGTTCTTCCAATTGCTTCCAAGGCTCGGATGGAGTTTGCTGGCAAAGAGGTGTACCATCCAAAAGCCGATCCCGTGAGGGATTGTGAAAAGAGCCTCACGCGTAGCTGATCCGACACTGAAGCCGGTCCTAGTTGAGCCAAATATCGGCTGACGTGCTCGATGGAGCTGGAGCCATCTGATCCACTGAATTTGGAGAAGTCGGGGAGCCGATATTTAGGTGGCAGCGGGATCATCTCGTAATCGTCGGGGTACGGCTTGGAATAGCCGATCGCCCTTCTTTTCGGCATCATGCCGAACCGGTCTCTCGGTATGGTACCGATCCGATCCGTTCGTGCTTGGCCGTAGGAGTTGCACTCGAAGATTTGCCGGGGTAGCGTACTTGGCCAGCCATGTGTGCTTTTCCAGCTCTGAGCCATTTGCAGGAGCTGGGCTCGGGAGTTTCGTCGGTGTGGCGCATTTAGTTAGCCACGTCTGCTTCTCAAGCTCTGTCGCCGACGTTCCTCCTGTCTTCGCCGGAGTCCCCGATGTTGTGGCCTGGTTTGTGAGTGCCCAGTCACCACAATCCGGCACATACATACACGCGTATCCGTGAGGGATCTCCTTAGGCGCCTCCATTAAGAACTGGTAGTCACTAGGGTCGCCACCAATCCTGTAGACGAGGAATGCCGGTGTAGTCGGCACTTCAGCGAGTGCTGCCAACGCATATGGCAGCGGTGGACGGGACTCGGAGTGGCAACTCTCCTTGATGAGTCCCGAGAGCTGGTCTCGACGGCGAGTGCGGTGGCTCATGATCTCTGGATCACGCGCGGAGCGACACGTTCCAACACGTTGACCAGGTTCTCGCAGTGGCGGTGTAGCGAGTGAGCCACCGGGTAGTTGATCTCCTGCCGCGGACCCCGGTGCGTTCCTCCGACGGGGTAGAGAGGTCTATCCCATCGAGTGCACCTTGCGGTGAGAATCCCTTCCATCCGATGCCATGGGAACGGGTTCTCCGAAAAGAGCCGATGAGGTCGGCTTCGAGGGTGGCCTTGATCTCGTTGTATTGCTTCTTGAGGTCGTCGGGCGGATCCTCGTAGGTGACTCGGCGTGCCGTCCGCCATCTCGGATGTAGATGGCGATGTGGTTGATGTAGACGATTGTCCCACCGGGCGTGCCGAGAATGTGTTGACCGCCAAAACCCACCGGCGGGCAGCGGCCTTGTCAACACCGTAGAGCCGGGAAGAGCCTAGAGCTGCGGCTGGCTGAGACCCCTCCGAGCGACGGCCCGCAATGCTCTTCCGGTCACACGCGGCGCTGCGAAGTGCAGGGCGTGCCACCTGACCTATACCTGGTCGGGAAGGTGATGGGGATGCCTCGCTTAGTTTCCTGCAGGGCATACATGTAAACATTAAATACGAGCCTCGATCGGCTCTCGGGTTATCCCGTGAATCGGCTCAAAGAGCCGATCCACCCATGATTCGTACGGGGTGCACGAATACTTGGTGGTCCTGCTTGATCAAGATGAAGCTAATGAGATCTACGACGATTTAGGGTTTTCACCGCATAATCGGATCATCCTACTCCAGGTTGGGCCTCGCGGCCACGCACGGTGCTCGTAAGCCGATCCTAAACAAGGCCTAAAAACCAACATGAAGTTGATCCTCGGAACATCCCGTTTAGGACTTGCGAACGCCACCCTACGTGCCACTGGATCCCCCCCCCCTTTGTAAGGCCTAACTATTGCAGATATTAAACTAATCCTTGTAGAACAAGGAGCAATCGTAACGGATCAGATCTACTAAATAATGATCAACCGGGTGCCGCCCCCACACCCGAGATAGGCGTGAGGGCGGCTAGATATGCAAGGGTTGCACTCCGTAAGCATGCTTAAACGAAGAACAATGCTAACCCTAACACATCTAATGATAACTACGTTGCTCGCCATCAAAAGCGCTTCGAGTACGAGCAACGCATGAACAACGTGGGGCTTGTGCTGCCTAGATCGCAAGATGCGATCTAGGCAGCATGTCGCTTACCCGATAGAAACCCTCGAGACGAAGGAGTTGGCGATGCGCCGAGATTGGTTTGTTTTGGGGTTGAACGTGAGTTGTTGTTTATTCCATAAACCCTAGGTACATATTTATAGTCCAGGGGACTTTCTAATGAGGGCGTGCACTAAACCGTGCACGAGATAAACTCTAACTTTTAATCCAATATACAATCTACCATAAAGATACACGGGCAATTCAGCCCAATCCCTTCGTGCCAGGCCGCTTCAGAAATCTTCACATGTAATCTTCCAAGCCCGGCCCACCTCTGGATTTGTCTAAAATCTGGTGATAACACAGTCTTAATTGAGGACTAATTGGATAACATTCTCCTATTTGATAAAATAGGTCTTTGTTTTCCCTTACTACCAAAACTGCAATAATGGTACTTGGTAAGGTACTTACTATGGAATTGATCCTGGTGGTTTATTCCTCTAAGAATAGATTAGACTCATTTAGTCCATCCAATCATGGTTTTTAGTTGATACCTATAACTATTTTGGGTTATTTAGGTTCCATGAAAGGAATCTTTCAAATAGACTTTAGTTTTGGTATTGTCAATCTTCTTCAGTCTTTGGCCATTTTGTGCTTTATTGAGTCTATTATGTTTGCTTCGTCCAACTTCTTTTACCTTAGTTGACTTGAGTTATCGTACTTCTGAGTAATTATTACTCACTTTC
>NC_061508.1:286536427-286557214 GCF_022539505.1 Lolium rigidum
TACCACTATGGATGGGGGAGCTCCCGATAACAATGCATCATCTCTTGATGTCACTTGATACACACTTTCTGCGCCTAGCTGAAAGGCGTTAAAGAAAAGCGCTTATGGGAGACAACCCATGTTTTTACCTACAGTACTTTGTTTTTATTTTGTGTCTTGGAAGTTGTTTACTACTGTAGCAACCTCTCCTTATCTTAGTTTTGAGTTTTGTTGTGCCAAGTTAAGCCGTTGATAGAAAAGTAAGTACTAGATTTGGATTACTGCACGAGTTTCAGATTTCTTTGCTTGTCACGAATCTGGGTCTATCTCCCTGTAGGTAGCTCAGAAAATTACGCCAATTTACGAGCATGATCCTCAGATATGTACGCAACTTTCATTCAATTTGAGCATTTTCGTTTGAGCAAGTCTGGTGCCATTTTAAAATTCGTCAATACGAACTGTTCTGTTTTGACAGATTCTGCCTTTTATTTCGCATTGCCTCTTTCGCTATGTTGGATGAATTTCTTTGATCCACTAATGTCCAGTAGCATTATGCAATGTCCAGAAGTGTTAAGAATGATTGTGTCACCTCTGAATATGTCAATTTATATTGTGCACTAACCCTCTAATGAGTTGTTTCGAGTTTGGTGTGGAGGAAGTTTTCAAGG
Source organism: Lolium rigidum (assembly GCF_022539505.1). Lineage (NCBI taxonomy): Eukaryota > Viridiplantae > Streptophyta > Magnoliopsida > Poales > Poaceae > Lolium > Lolium rigidum. The sequence goes on from NC_061508.1 coordinate 286,537,075, forward strand.
ATCAAGAGAGGAGTATGATGCAACATGATTAAGGAGAGTGAAAGCTCTAAGCTTGGGGATGCACCCGGTGGTTCACCCCTGCATATATCAAGAAGACTCAAGCGTCTAAGCTTGGGGATGCCCAAGGCATCCCCTTCTTCATCAACAAATTATCGGGTTCCTCCCCTGAAACTATATTTTTATTCGGCCACATCTTATGTGCTTTTTCTTGGAGCGTCGGTTTGTTTTTGTTTTTTGTTTTGTTTGAATAAAATGGATCCTAGCATTCACTTTATGGGAGAGATACACGCTCCGCTGTAGCATATGGACAAATATGTCCTTGGTTTCTACTCATAGTATTCATGGCGAAGTTTCTTCTTCGTTAAATTGTTATATGGTTGGAATTGGAAAATGATACATGTAGTAATTGCTATAAAAGTCTTGGGTAATGTGATACTTGGCAATTGTTGTGCTCATGTTTAAGCTCTTGCATCATATGCTTTGCACCCATTAATGAAGAAATACATAGAGCATGCTAAAATTTGGTTTGCATATTTGGTTTTTCTAAGGTCTAGATAATTTCTAGTATTGAGTTTGAACAACAAGGAAGACGGTGTAGAGTCTTATAATGTTTTCAATATGTCTTTTATGTGAGTTTTGCTGCACCGGTTCATCCTTGTGTTTGTTTCAAATAAGCCTTGCTAGCCTAAACCTTGTATCGAGAGGGAATACTTCTCATGCATCCAAAATACTTGAGCCAACCACTATGCCATTTGTGTCCACCATACCTACCTATACTACATGGTATTTTCCGCCATTCCAAAGTAAATTGCTTGAGTGCTACCTTTAAAATTCCATCATTCACCTTTGCAATATATAGCTCATGGGACAAATAGCTTAAAAACTATTGTGGTATTGAATATGTAATTATGCACTTTATCTCTTATTAAGTTGCTTGTTGTGCGATAACCATGTTTACTGGGGAACGCCATCAACTCGTTGTTGAATTTCATGTGAGTTGCTATGCATGTTCGTCTTGTCCGAAGTAAGGGCGATCTACACCGAGTTGAATGGTTTGAGCATGCATATTGTGAGAGAAGAACATTGGGCCGCTAACTAAAGCCATGATCCATGGTGGAAGTTTCAGTTTTGGACAAATATCCTCAAATCTCTAATGAGAAAAGAATTAATTGTTGTTGAATGCTTAAAGCATTAAAAGAGGAGTCCATTATCTCGTTGTCTATGTTGTCCCGGTATGGATGTCTAAGTTGAGAATAATCAATAGCGAGAAATCCAATGCGAGCTTTCTCCTTAGACCTTTGTACAGGCAGCATAGAGGTACCCCTTTGTGATACTTGGTTAAAGCATATGTATTGCGGTGATAATCCAGGTAGTCCAAGCTAATTAGGACAAGGTGCGGGCACTATTGGTACACTATGCATGAGGCTTGCAACTTATAAGATATAATTTACATGATGCATATGCTTTATTACTACCGTTGACAAAATTGTTTCATGTTTTCAAAATCAAAGCTCTAGCACAAATATAGCAATCGATGCTTTTCCTCTATGAGGACCATTCTTTTACTTTCAATGTTGAGTCAGTTCACCTATTTCTATCCACCTCAAGAAGCAAACACTTGTGTGAACTGTGCATTGATTCCTACATACTTGCTTATTGCACTTATTATATTACTCTATGTTGACAATATCCATGAGATATACATGTTACAAGTTGAAAGCAACAGCTGAAACTTAATCTTCTTTTGTGTTGCTTCAATACCTTTACTTTGAATTATTGCTTTATGAGTTAACTCTTATGCAAGACTTATTGATGCTTGTCTTGAAGTGCTATTCATGAAAAGTCTTTGCTATATGATTCACTTGTTTACTCATGTCATACATATTGTTTTGATCGCTGCATCCACTACATATGCTTTACAAATAGTATGATCAAGATTATGATGGCATGTCACTCCGAAATTATCCGTGTTATCGTTTTACCTCGCTCGGGACGAGCAGAACTAAGCTTGGGGATGCCGATACGCCTCCGACGTATCGATAATTTCTTGTGTTCCATGCCACATTATTGATGTTATCTACATGTTTTATGCACACTTTATGTCATATTCGTGCATTTTCACGGAACTAACCTATTAACAAGATGCCGAAGTGCCGATTCTTGTTTTCTGCTGTTTTTGGTTTCAGAAATCCTAGTAAGGAAATATTCTCGGAATTGGACGAAATCAAAGCCCAGGGGCCTATTTTTCCACGAAGCTTCCGAAGTCCGAAGGAGAGACGAAGAGGGGCCACGGGGAGCCAAACCCTAGGGCGGCGCGGCCCCCCCTTGGACGCGCGGCCCTATGGTGTGGGGCCCCCGTGCCGCCTCTTGACCTGCCCTTCCGCCTATAAAAAGTCTCCGTGACGAAACCCCCAGTACCGAGAACCACGATACGGAAAACCTTCCAGAGACGCCGTCGCCGCCGATCCCATCTCGGGGATCCCGGAGATCGCCTCCGGCACCCCGCCGGAGAGGGGAATCATCTCCCGGAGGACTCTACGCCGCCATGGTCGCCTCCGGTGTGATGTGTGAGTAGTCTACCCCTGGACTATGGGTCCATAGCAGTAGCTAGATGGTTGTCTTCTCCCCATTGTGCTATCATTGTCGGATCTTGTGAGCTGCCTAACATGATCAAGATCATCTATCCGTAATTCTATATGTTGCGTTTGTTGGGATCCGATGAATAGAGAATACTTGTTATGTTGATTATCAAGACTTTGTCTATGTGTTGTTTATGATCTTGCATGCTTTCCGTTATTAGTAGATGCTTTGGCCAAGTTGATGCTAGTAACTCCAAGAGGGAGTATTTATGCTCGATAGTGGGTTCATGCCTCCGTGAATCTGGAGGAGTGACAAGAACCACTAAGGTTATGGATGTGCTTGTTGCCACTAGGGATAAAACATTAGTGCTATGTTCAAGGATGTAGTCACTAGTTACATTACGCGCAATACTTAATGCAATTGTCCGTTGTTAGCAACTTAATACTGGAGGGGGTTCGGATGATAACCTCGAAGGTGGACTTTTTAGGCATAGATGCGGTTGGATGGCGGTCTATGTACTTTGTCGTAATGCCCAATTAAATCTCACTATACTCATCATAATATGTATGTGCATTGTCATGCTCTCTTTATTTGTCAATTGCCCAACTGTAATTTGTTCACCCAACATGCTGCTTGTCTTATGGGAGAGACACCTCTAGTGAACTGTGGACCCCGGTCCAATTCTCTTTACTGAAATACAATCTACTGCAATACTTGTTTTTACTGTTTTCTCTCGCAAACAATCATCTTCCACACAATACGGTTAATCCTTTGTTACAGCAAGCCGGTGAGATTGACAACCTCCACTGTTTCGTTGGGGCAAAGTACTTTGGTTGTGTTGTGCAGGTTCCACGTTGGCGCCGGAATCCCCGGTGTTGCGCCGCACTACATCTCGCCGCCATCAACCTTCAACGTGCTTCTTGGCTCCTCCTGGTTCGATAAACCTTGGTTTCTTTCTGAGGGAAAACTTGCTGCTGTGCGCATCATACCTTCCTCTTGGGGTTGCCCAACGAACGTGTGAAATACACGCCATCACGAGATACCACTCTATCATACTCTTTTATGGACATTGCAATCCTGCTTATATACATGATTCATGATGCTTATTATTAATTGTTGGTACCTTTCCATGATTGACATAGCTATTGGATGATCTTATTTGCATGTATCTTATTATGAACTGCCTAAGTGTTAGCCATAGCATGAGAATATTTACATCATATGAACAAATGTGTTCGTGAAAGTTCTTTTATCGCTCGGTTGTTAACTGAATTGCTTGAGGACAAGCAATAAGCTAAGCTTGGGGGAGTTGATACGTCCAAAACGTATCTACTTTCCCGAACACTTTGCTATTGTTTTGCCTCTAATTTGTGTATTTTGGATGCAACTAACACGGACTAACGTTGTTTTCAGCAGAAGCTGATTCGGTGTCTCGTTTTTGTGCAGAAATCCAACTTTCAGGAAAATCCTCGGAATTTATGCGAAAGGTCCTATTTTCCCGAATACTGACGGAGCCGAAGGGCAAGCCGGGTGGGGGCCGAGGGCCCCACACGCTAGGCCGGCGCGGCCCGGGGAGGGCGCACGGCCCTAGTGTGTGGCGGCCTCGGCTGGCCCCCGACGCCCTCCTTCGGACTACTTATTGCCTTCGACCTAAAAACGCACGGGGGATAGTCGAAGTTGCCAGAAACCATCCAGTACGCCGCCACCGTCGCGAAAATCCATCTCGGGACCAGAAACTCCATTCTGGCACCTCGCCGGGACGGGGAATTGGAGGAGATCATCGCCATCATCACCACCGACGCCTCTCCATCGACCAGCCATGTTTCCCCCATCCATGTGTGAGTAATTCCCCCGCTGTAGGCTGAAGGGGATGGTAGGGATTGGATGAGATTGGTCATGTAATAGTATAAGATTGTTAGGGCATAGTGCCTAGTGTCCGTAATTGGTACTTTGATGATATTGTTGCAACTTGTTATGCTTAATGCTTGTCACTAGGGCCCGAGTGCCATGATCTTAGATCTGAACATGTTATTTATTCATGAAGATATTCGTTGTTTATGATCTTACCTGCAAGTTGTATACACATGTCGCCGTCCGGAACCAATGGCCCCGAAGTGACGAATCGGGACAACCGGAGGGGATGGTAGTGATGTGAGGATCACATGTGTTCATGGAGTGTTAATGCTTTGCTCCGGTACTCTATTAAAAGGAGTACCTTAATATCCGATAGATTCCCTTGAGGCCCGGCTGCCACCGGTCTGGTAGGACAAAAGATGTTGTGCAAGTTTCTCATTGCGAGCACGTACGACTATAATTGGAACACATGCCTATTGATTGCTTTGTACTTAGACACCGTTTTATTATTATCCGCAAATGCCACGCTTGATTGTTACATGAGTTTCTCTCATCCATGCAACGCCCGTTATCCGTCCCTGTGCCTACGAGTATTTTAATCCTGCTTGTTTACTATAATCACTACTGCTGTCTCTGTTACTCTCTGCTGTTATTTCACTACTGCTACTGCTATAAAGCTGTTACTATCGATAAACTCTTGCGAGCAAGTCCGTTTCCAGTGCGGCTGAATTGACAACTCCGTTGTTAAGGCTTTCAAGTATTCTTTGTCTCCCCTTGTGTCGAATCAATAAATTGGGTTTTACTACCCACGAAGACTGCTGCGATCCCCTATACTTGTGGGTTATCAAAGGCTCCGTGGAAAATAAGACCGTGGGCTTTTGTTTCGTCCAATTCCGAGAATATTTCCTGTGTAGGATTTCTAAAACCAAAAACAGCAGAAAACATGAACTAGCGCTTCTGCATCTTGTTAATAGGTTAGTACCGGAAAATGCATCAAAATGATGTAAAGTGTATATAAAACATGTGAGTATTATCATAAAACTAGCCTGGAACATAAGAAATTATAGATACATTTGAGACGTATCAAGGTAGGGCTAAAGATTGGTTGCTATCTTTGCCTAGAAATAGTATTGATTCTTGGGTTAAATACAAAGATGCTTTTATTGGAAAATATTATCCTCCTGCTAAGATTATATCTTTGAGAAGCGACATAATGAAATTTAGACAATTTGATAATGAACATGTTGCTCAAGCTTGGGAAAAAATGAAATATTTGGTAAATAATTGTCCCACTCATGTACTGACTACTTGGATGATCATCTAAACTTTTTATGCATGACTAAATTTTTCTTCAAGAAATCTCCTGGATTCAGCTGCTGGGGGTACCGTTATGTCCATTACTTTGGGGGCTGCAACTAAATTACTTGATGATCTGAATGGCACACTGAGAGAGCTCCACAAGGTAAGAAGGTAAATTATGTCGAAGAATCTTCCTGTTAATGGGTAAAGCTCATGTTGATTCAAGTAATATTCCGTTAGCTTCTTTGGTTGCTCAAGAAGAGCATGTTCATGTGAATTTCATTAAAAACAATAATTTCAACAACAATGCTTATAGGAATAATTTTGGCAGCAACAATTATAGGCCGTATCCTTGTAATAGTGGTAATGCTTATGGAAATTATTATGGTGATTCCTACAGAAAAAACTAAAAGTACACCCTCTGATCTTGAAGTCGTGCTTAAGGAATTTATTAGTAAACAAACTGCTTTCAATAAATCTGTTGAGGAAAAGCTTGGCAAAATTGATATTGTTGCTTCTAAAGTTGATAGCCTTTCTCATGATGTTGATTTTCTTAAATGAAAAGTGTTGCCTCATGATGTTAAAGAAAGTAAAACTTTGAATGCCATTCAAGTTAGAATTAATGAAAATGTTAGGATGTTGGCGGAATTGCATGCTAGGTGGGAAAGAGAAGATGAAATTGCTAGAAACAATAATTTGACTAAAGTTTGTACCATCACCACCACCAGTAGTAATGAAGTTTCAAATGCTAGCCACTCTCCTAATACTAATGATAAAGTAAATGGTGTATGAAAAGTCTCCGCTCCTTCTTCAAAATTGCCTAAAACCACTGAAACTGCTCCTGATAAGTGTGCTGAATTTTTTCGGAGTATGGGAGATAAGAGTCCTTTTACCTTTGATCAAAATGACTTTGATTTTGATGATTTCAATATCTATGAAGTAATTAAGTTCTTACAAAATCTTTCTGGAAGTCCTAATGCTAGTGCTATAAATATGGCTTTTACAAAGCACATTACAAATGCTCTTATGCAAATTAGAGAGGAGAACTAAAACGTGAAGCCTCTATTCCTAAAAAGTTAGAAGATGGTTGGGAACCCATCATTAAGATGAAAATAGATGGCTTTGGTTGCAATGCTTTATGTGATCTTGGTGCAAGTATTTCTGTTATGCCTAGAAAAATTTATGATATGCTTGAATTGCCACCGTTGGAAAAATGTTATTTGGATGTTCATATTGTTGATATTGCGGCAAATAAACCTTTGGGGAGATTTGATAATGTTCTTATTATGGTTAACAATAACCTGGTCCCCGTTGATTTTGTCGTTTTGGATATTGAACACAATGCTTCTTGTCCAATTATTTTGGCAAGACCGTTTCTTAGAACAGTTGGTGCTGCTATTGATATGAGAGATGAGATTATTAAATATCAATTCCCACTCAAGAAAGGTATGAAACACTTCCCTAGAAAGAGAAAGAAATCATCTTATGACTCTCCCTCTCGGCCTCAAGCCTACTCTTCTTCCCTTCCCCCGCCACCGTCGCTAGGCTTGCGGCGGCGCCAACGGCGGGTGTCCTCTACCCGCGATTAGTGAGGGCCTCGTGCGGAGGCCTTCCCTAGCAGTAGGGCTCCTCCAGCCGACGAGGGGTGTGCCACCGGAGCGTGGTGGGTGGCAGCGCGACACGGCGGCCTGCTAGTCGGTGCTGGTGCTACCTGAAGCTAGTGTGGTTGTGGCCAGGGGTGGCGGCAGCGGCCCCAGGTCTGGGCCAGCATGCCTAGGTCTGGGCCAGCATGCCTAGGTCTAGGAAGCCTCAGGCTGGGTTGGCTAGATCTGGAGATGGGCCTACTAGGTGTAGGTCTCACTCCCTAGCTAGTAGTGGTTGAAGGTGGCACTTGGGCGGCTCCGGTTACCCGGCGTAGCCTTGGCCACTATGTCATGTACTACCTGCGGATGTTCTTGTCGGGGGAAGGGACAACTCGACTATCTCTCTCGGGTTTGCTCTGCTTGAGAGAGCTTGGGATTCTTGGCCGAGTGGGTGGCGCTTCATTGACGTGGTGGTGAGTCTTATCGCCACCGGCTGCTTGTTTCCCCGGCCAGGTATGATGACTGTGGGGACAGTGCGTCCCGGAGTTGCTCCTGCAGCTTGGTCCACTTGGTTTGGCATGCAGGCGCGTTAGCGAGCGCGATGGTTGTCCGCGAAAGCACCAAAAGGTTTCGGCCATTGCCGGCGACGTCTTTGGATGTCGTTCACCTCGTTGGAGGTGTGGCCATGACACACATCCTGTTGATTGTTTCCTTCCCCCGGGGCATTGTCTGCTGCCCAGCAGATTAACATTTTCTCTGTGGCCCCCTCGGAATACCTACTTGTTGATACCCTGAGTCTTGTTGTGAGTGGCTTCATATAAACGGCGTGCCTCCGGTTTGCGCAGCCGCTCTCGTGCCTAGGGTGGCTGTTGGAGTTTGTGTTGTGGCACGGGGGACACAGGTGGGTTTCAACAGCTAGTGTTGTCCTGATGGCAGGTGCAAAGACTTAGGCTTTTCTTAGGGTGGGTGATGAAGCTTCCGCGAAAGCATTGCATGGCTCCCCTGTGCCAACAACGGTGATGCTCGCGAGCGTCGTATCCCTTCCTTGAGGCATTGTGTTTCCCCTTTAAACTCCGGAGGCGCGTCTCCTTAGTAGCGCAGCTAGCCAGTTCCCTCGGTGTTGGTGGTCCTCTGCTAGGCGGCCTTGTGTGCTGCTTCAGTTTGGTGCAGCTCTACGGAGTGACGTCTTGTTGCTTGAAGATTTAAGCCGAGCTGTTGATGTTTAGTTATAGTCTCGGACGTTCTTGTAGATCTTATAGTTTGAAGTCTCGCTCTACGCTTTGTCTGATATTTTCTTGGTTTAGGCTTTAGCTTTGCATCACGTGTTCTTTCATCTCTAGCTGATAATTCTAGTTCTTGTTTTCTTGTTTTCTATTTTTATTTTCATTGTATCGTTATACTCCTGACTGATTGATGATTTATTAATTAAAATTCGGACTGGTAAAGCCTTATGTTTAAAGTAGCCAACGAGCCACCTATCTTGGGAGTAGGCTCTCCATCTCGCGTGGTTGGCTGGCTCCGACAAACATAGCAACGTGCCGTGCGCACATCCAGCTCGTGAGATCATGTGCATTCATCTTGCAAGTGTGAAACGATAGATGGCGGATGCTTTGATTGCACAGTTGCAACTGCATCCGTCTACACTAGAGACCAGACACCCTGACCCCATCGTGTCAAACTTATCTTTTTTACGAGAAAACGGCCGGCCGCCGGTCTATTGAACACTATTGTTTCTCGACACATAAAAGCAGCATAAGTCGGCAAATGACAAAACTATAATGTGCAGGTGCAGGAGCGGCTGAGTTTTTTCCCCGAAATGGGAATTACTCTGTCTCTGCGTTGAATGAGTGCATACTGTTTTAATTTATTTCTTTTATTCAAGAAAAACTGGTAAAACCCCTTACAACGATGATACAAACTGGAACCGCTAAACAGTGTGTTAACGCACCACCAACCATAAACTGATAGAGGATCACACGGAACCTTATGCCCGGCGCACTGCCGTCGCTGAACTTTGGTGCCATTACGCTTCTACCAAAAAAAGAGAATGTGGAATAGATACAACAATATAGACCTATATGTCTTCTAAATGTAATTTTTAATATTTTTACAAAGGTAGAAACCAACCGAATCTCAGACATTGCAGAAAAGGTGGTTCGTCCAATGCAATCAGCCTTTATGCAGGGAAGACATATTTTAGAAGGGGTGATGGTGCTACATGGAACTATACATGAGCTACATAGGAAAAAGATGGATGATGTGATTTTTAAAATAGACTTTGAGAAGGTCTATGATAAAGTTAAATGGCCTTTCCTACAACAAGCTTTGCGAATGAAGGGATTCACACTTTTGTGGTGTGATTTGATTCAGGAGTTTGTTAAAGGGAAAAGTGTGGGAATAAATATCAATGATGATATTGGTCGTTATTTCCAAACTCAAAAGGGTTTAAGACAGTGAGATCCGTTATCTCTGATATTGTTTAATATCATTGCAGATATGCTAGCTGTTTTAATAGCAAGAGCTAAAGAAGATGGTCAGGTAGGTATTTAAGTTCCTCATCTCGTAGAAGGCGGAATATCAATTCTGCAATATGCTGACGACACAATATTGTTCATGGAACAAGATTTAGAGAAAGCAATAAACATGAAGTTAATATTTTCCTTCTTTGAGCAATTATCTGGGTTAAAAATTAATTTTCACAAGAGGGAGATTTTCTGTTTTGGAAAAGCCAAAGATCAAGAGGAGCAGTACAAACAACTATTGGGTTGTGAATATGGTTCTCTTTCTTTCAAGTACTTGGGGGTTACTATACATTGGTATATCCCGTTGAAAGCCATTTTGAGACCAAACTTGGTTGTTGGGCAAGTAAGTTACTATCATACGGTGACCGGCTGGTCCTAATAAACTCAGTACTTACAAGTCTTCCAATGTTTATGTTGTCGTTTTTAGAAATACCTAAAGGGGTAAGGAAACAACTTGATTTTTATAGATCTCGCTTTTTCTGGCAATGCGAAGAAAGTAAGCGCAAATATAGGCTTACGAAGTGAAATATGATTTGAAGACTAAAAGATCACAGGGATTAGGTATTGAGGTACTTGATATTAAGAACAGATGTTTACTCAACAAATGGTTGTTTAAGTTACTTTATGAAGAGGGGGTGTGACAAGAATTGTTACGCAATAAATACCTGTCTTAAAAAACTCTAGCTCAAGTTCAAAGTAAACTGACGGATTCCCCCTTTTGGACAGGGCTTATGAATGTTAAGGTTGATTTATTTCGCAGGGGCCATTTCCATATGGGGGAGGGAAATTATGTTCTGTTTTGGGAAGACCGAGTCCTCGTGGAAATGGTGTCGGCGATGGCATCCCGCTTCTCGAACCGAGTCTTCGTGGAGCACCATTGCAGAGCTAAGTCTAGGCGTTGCAGATCGAGTCTTCGTGGACTCGCGTTGCACAGAGCCATGGCAAGATCTTGGCTAGGCACCACTCGAGGATATATATACCGGGACGGCGCACGCAAGCAGGCTTGCACGCGGCGATCTCTTCTTCTTCTGTTGCGCCGGGCGGCGGGTCCATGATGAGCCGGGAAAGTCCGTGGTCTAGATGAGCGTGTAGTGCAAGTCGGCATTGGTTTGCAAAGACAACGGTGTGCGTGTCCGTGCTATGCTCAATCAAATGCTCGCAGTCGCCTGCACAAAGAACTGCAGGGTTTTTCGCGAAAAAAAAACCCTGCAGGTTTCTCTATTTAGATTTTCGGAGTCAGCGGTCCCAGAGTTTACTGCTGCCACATCTGCAAATCCTGGAGGAAACGAGGGTCATATAGGAAATAACCGGGATCTGTAAGTTTAGGGTGCTGATATCAGGGTTCTATCCCCGAGCACCCATATAAATTCAAGGTCTAAAATAGACTTTATTTTTATGATTTAATGAACTCACCGGCAGGAGTGCTTGTGTAACTACCGGCGTACGATGATGACTAATGAGCTCGGCCTAATAGGTGGAGAAGTGGTGTTAAAGGAGCGTTGAAAAACCATTGTTAGGTGCTGCCGACCCAACCCAGCTTTGGTAGTGTGAGTCACTCAGTGAGTGTGGACCAAACATTAGGCCATACGAAACAATGCATTTTCAGCTAGCTACTGGCGGGTGCAGCATTTTCAGAGTTTCATTAATATTTCACACGGTACTCCATGCATTTATCGCTTCCATTTGTAATCATCGGCACAATAATTTTGTTCCTTGCGGATGAAGATAGCCATATAGGTCTTGATCGCATCACGCCTCAACAGAATGGTCCACCATCGGCCCTACTTCCTCTGCCCTCCACGTGAACACTCATTCAACGTCCTTTACTCGTAGTACAGTACTAATTTAGCAGTTAGCATTTGTTATGGGAACAACCCTAACAATGCCATATTTTCTCCGTGCGGTCCTCCACAAGTTCTAGAGACGTGTAGAGACGTGAATTGCTACCATTTTACATGTTCATTATCTAAAAATTGAGCGTACACCTCAATTTTAACGACATATCTTTTCATGCAGTTGAGATCTTCTTAAATTAATTTGTTTGTTGTTCAATTTATGTGCAAATTTGGAAAAGCACTATGAAATTTGTACTATTGGTAGTGCACTTTTCGATCATATTAACCATCGCAAACATCAAAGTTCAAAATTTTCAGAGTTGTGCGGCTTGTTTTTGCAAATAACAATTTAAGCTGAACCAGAAATGCAGCCTCTAAAATTAACATAAACACCACAATAACCGGACCAAAATTGTTCACACATTTAATACGTACCAAACTACAAGACCTTTCGGAACTTTCTTCTTTGGCATGAAAATGTCTTCATCCATGTAAGGACCAAACTTAGAAGAAAAGTTATTATGGATGTAAAGTCACTTCAGTTCGAGTATTGCATGATAGTGTGTGTATTTATATCCATATGGTTGCAAAATATATTTTCTGGAATTTTAGGTTTCATGTTGTATCAACTTACAAATAATAGCTTTTCCAGCAACTTAGAAATAACCACTGCATTTAAAATAAATAAAAAAAGAAAATATCAGAGTGGTTTGCAAATTTAATAAATAGCATACTATGGGACCTTTCTAGAAATAGATAAGCAAAGGAACACACCATCAAAATGGTTTACACATTTAATTAATAGCAACCTACAGGACCTTTCTAGAGTTTTCTTCTGATTAGCCGTGCAAATGTCTTTATCCATGCAAGATCGGAACTGGTAAAAATAACAATATCTGCAGAATTATTTTTCGTCGTCCTTATAAAAGGACACAGATGTTGGTCATTACAAAACACAAACAACTAGAGAGCCAGCACCAACCCACACCACACTGTCTGTTCTCCTCCTCAAGAGACGAGCTCAATAATGGCTCGCTCCGGCGCTCCTCCCCTCCTCGCTGCGCTGCTCCTGGCCTTCGCCGCCGCAGCCGCGGCATCGGCCGCCCCGGCAGCCACCGACTTCATCCGCAAGTCTTGCCGCGCGACGCAGTACCCGTCGGTGTGCGTGCAGAGCCTGTCCGCGTACGGCGCCGCCGGCAACTCGCCGCCGCGGAGCCCGCAGGAGCTGGCGCGCGCGGCGCTGACCGTGAGCGCGGACCGCGCCAAGTCGGCGTCGGCGTACGTGGGGCGGCTGGTGGGCCCCGGACTCCGCGGCAGCGCCGGCGGGCCGAAGAAGGGCAGCAGCCCGGCGCGCGACTGCCTGGAGAACATGGCGGACAGCGTGGGCCACCTGCGCGACGCGGCGAAGGAGCTCGGCGGGGGCCTGGGCCGCGCCGGGACGCCGGCGTTCCGGTGGCACCTGAGCAACGTGCAGACCTGGTGCAGCGCGGCGCTCACCGATGAGAACACCTGCCTCGACGGGCTCTCCCGTGGCGTGGACGCCCGCACGCGCGCCGCCATCCGGAGCAAGGTGGTCGACGTCGCGCAGGTCACCAGCAACGCCCTCGCCCTCGTCAATAAGGTCGGGGCCGGGCACTAGCCTAGCCCGGCCCAGGCCCGCCCGCACATGGTTTGCTAGCTTACTGCGCTAGCTACTGCATAACAGTTCGTATCAATGTTCCGCTGGCATGGTTGTGTTAACTATTTCAGTTTCGATGAGTTCGTGTTGTGCCTGTAAAATGTAGCTAGTAAGTGTCTAAGGTAATTGTTAAGATTGTAATTGATGTTATGTCTTCGCCGAAGGTGGTGAAATTAAGCCGAAGTGTGTTTTTCTAGCTCGTTGTTTTTGATTCAACAGTAGCACTCAGAGTTCAGGTATATACTTTTCTTCCGAGTTCAGGTATATACTGTTCTTCAGAGCTGAGATGTATACCTCTCTTCAGAGTTCAGATATACAACCTATATGAGAGAATCTCCACTCAGGCCCCACAGGAGCCCCCACGGCCATCTTTTTTTTCCTGGCGGAACAAATTTCTCCCGCTCGACCCCCAGGAGCATCAAATTTGCCGGAACAGCCCAAATTTTCGGCTGGCAATCCCAAGCCGAACCCCACGCGATGGGGGGCAATGGGAGGGCTCCAGGAAAAAAACACGGGAAATCATGGGAATACGTGGGAAGTGTGGTGGGCTCCCCCGTCAGCGAGCGAACGGTTCGGCGTGTTTTTCTCCAGGGGGCGAGAGGAGGCCACGATCCGCTGTCAGGGCGGCGAGGACGATGACGACGACAATGGCGGGAAGGGATGTAGCAGCCGCGTGTTAGCAAAGGCGACTACACGGCGTTCTACAGGCACCTCACATGTAGAACGCCTGTATATATGTATTTAGGTTTTTGTGTAGCCTAGTCAACGTTGAATTCGAATATATGTATCATTCCATGAAAATATATCAAACACATCTATAATAAATGAAATCTCCTATAGTTTTGACGAAAATTCAAATCAGGAACCGGCCGAGTTGGAGGATGACTGAAAGTTCAGCGCTTCCCAGGCCAAACTTACCTCAAATCCATCTTTATTTTGCGCCGAAGTTTGGCCTAGGGGCACCAACTAGTGGAGATGCTCTGAAGCCAGACACAATCTGAAAGATGACGGATCCAACTTCAGCTGGATTTAGTTCAGAGTCTTGTTTCTGGTTGGAATGAATTAAGTCATACTGGCCACGAGTGGGTTGACAGCGAGAGAACCAGGCATTGCATGTGCGTTGGCCAGTGATAATGTGAGTGAATGAGATACCGATGTGCCCTACGCCAATCGGCCCAATTCAGGAAGAAGGTGGCAGCATTGGCTCAACTGTTTATATCAAGCTGCTGAGGTACTCGATGCAGTTTCGTTGTCCTACAGTTTTCATTCATTCTATGTCAGCGTTTGATTCATCCGTCCGGAACGTGATGGTTATCGTCGCTATTTACGAGCCTGGATCTAAATTGGCGATGTGTGCTCTTCACGGGAGGTACTATCTCCATCGTAATCAAGTACTTCCTCCGTCCCGATTTAACATGCACGCGCGTATTTCAAGATAAATTTTGATCATTGATTTAGTCAATAAAATATTAGTTTTATGTCTATAAAATCTATATCATTAGATTCATATGCGAAAAACCTTTCCAATGATATAATTTTTGTTACATAAATTTTATATTTTATTAACTAAAATAATGGTCAAAGCAATTTCTTAATGTACGTGCGTGCCTGTTAAACTGAGACGGATGGAGTAGCAATAATGCTAAGTCAAAATACGAGATTAGGAAATGAGTGTGAGCCGATGACTTAAAACAACTGCACACCTTCCAACCATACGACCTGACTCGTGCATGTGCGAAAAGCACAATGTAGCAACTTCAATCGGGAACTAACAGAGATGAGTGTCATGTTCGCATGTTTCTACGCCGGGGAGCATTTGGACAGAGAGCCATTTGTGAAAATTGATGAAAAAATAGTCAATTCACAGAGTTACAGCAAAAAAATAGACCGAGGTTTCTTCTTCAAGAAATAGCACCTTTAGATGATGCCTGATTACGTGATCATTGACCGTCATTTTTTTCGAAATGGGGGTATACCCCGGCTTCTGCATCATGACGATGCACACGGCTATTTATTAGAAAATAAGGTTCGGAATAGTATCGTTTACAACTCACGCATCACCGATGATTGATACAAAAATAAACCATCGAAAATAACACATACTATGACTACACATCAACATAGCCTTCTAGTATGTCGCCAACCAGCCTGGCACAAGATATCCTGAGCGACCATCAAGAGCCGTGCGCAACCAGAAGCCATGGCATCCCGCTGCCCCTCCGGAGAGAGTAGGGCCCAAAGCTGGACCTAATGGGAAACCATATGGATAACCTGAAGGAAATGAAAAGAAACTTTTTTATTAAAAATTATATCATTTCCGACCCTCCAAATAGACCAAAATAAAGTAGAAACTCCAATCCAGATAAAAGCCTTAGATTGTCTATCTACTCCATTTAACCAATTACCAAACATATTAGTAATATTGATCAGAGGTGGAAGATCATAAGTGAAATTAACTGTACGCCATAAGTGATTAGCTAAAGGACATTCAATAAAAACATGCTGAATGGTCTCCATAGAAAACGGATTTTGTACATCCATTTCAATGACGCTTAGCTAGATTGTCCTTAGTTAACAGAACCTTATTACTCAAAAACCACATGAAAATCTTAATCTTAAGCGGAATTTTAACCTTTCAGAGATACTTTCTCAGAAAAGGGGTATGGTCGCACATAAGATCTTCATACATCGACTTCACTGCCATTAGATGTCAAATTTCAAATAAAACGATCATTATCTTCATTCAAATTTACCATCATGAGTTTTCGACATAATTGCAACCATGGAGTCCATTTGTTACCACTCAACACCCTTTAGAATGTAATATTCAATGGTGTTTGGGCTAATACATGTGCAACTATGACATCCTTATGGTGTACAATATTATACAAGGACGGATATTGGTGAGCCAAAGAAGTATTTCCTAACCATGTATCTTCCCAAAAGCGAGTACTCATACCATTACCCACTTTGAAGAAACCTCTAGAAAAAACTCATGTTTAACCCTCATCAATCCTTTCCAGCATAGGGAATCGGTAGGCCTAGCTTGCACATCCGATAACGCCTTCTGTCTTAGGTATTTATTTTGTAGCAATTCTTGTCACACCCCATCTTCATTAAGAAGTTTAAAGAGCCACTTACTGAGCATCTGTTTTTGATTTCGAGAACCTCAATACCTAAGCTCCCTTGATCTTTGGGCCGACAAATAATATTCCAATTTTGTAAGCCGGTATTTTCTTTTGTTTTCAACGGACTACCAAAAGAACATAGATCTATAGAAGTCCAAATGTTTCCTTACCCCAACAGGTATTTGCAGAAAGGACAACATAAATATTGGTAAACTAGTTAATACTGAATTAATAAGGACTAACCTATCACCGTAGGATAGTAAATTCCCTTTCCAGCATCCTAATTTACTCTACCTGACATAGGCATCCCCATGGGCCTGCCGAAGATAGTACCCGGGGTTTACTGAAAGCCCACTACCCGAAGAATAAGAAGACTCGGAAGCCCAAGATATTGTTAAGGAAAGCTAGAGTTTTAATAGGAAGTATTATTTGTAATCTTGCGGGAGGAGTTAGAAACCTTCCCGGACTCTGTAACTTGTACAATACGAATCCCTCGGCTCCGCCTCCTATATAAGGGGGAGTCGAGGAACAAAGAGATCATCGAATCATTGTTTCTCAAACCCTAGTTTTCATATTCGTCGAGTACTTTTCGGCTGAAACCTTCGAGATCTACTTGCCCTCTACATCCAACTAAACCCTAGTCTACAATCCGTAGGCATTGACATGTTAATACCTTGTCAATTGGCGCCATCTGTGGGATCTAGAGGCGACAAGGAGCTGATCTCGATGGCACGTTCAAGATCGTCGACTTCATCAGTAGCAAGCAACATCATGGACGAGAGGTAAACAGATCGAAACCGGTCTCGTTGATTTTATTCCTCACCCGCCCTCCCGTTTGGATGCATATGCGTATCTGGAGGAGCCCATGAAGATGACGATTGGAAAGTTTGATTTCCGCGTCGAGAAAGAAGGAGTGTATCGTCTCGAAGTTCCGATCTCATCGGGATTATCGGCGGTTGGTCCTGATTTCTCAAACTCAGTATCATCCATCGAGTCAAGCGACAAGGAGATTTCGTCGCCACGCTTCATCGGCAGCAATGCAAGCAAAAAACTCGCCAAGATCTTTAGCGACATGTCCTTCGAGTCATCTGCGGACTCCTATATAAGCGATGATTCAAGCGACACCGACAGCTTCGACTTCATCGACAAATCCATGTCTATTGGGAAGGTCTTCACCAATCTCTATGATGGTGTCACCAAACCAAGCAAAGTGAAAACTCCAAACTATCACCAAGTTTATGCCATTGGAGAGGCAAGTCGCGATCAAGAGGAAACATCAGAGGCTTTCGATGATTTGGGAAATCCCTATGTCGATCCCTCAGATCTAAGGAGAGGTTTGGGCACTAAATATGTCGGGCCCACACCACGTGTCAGAGTTCAACTTCCACAAGCAGCCTGGGATAGAGCTGCGAAAGCTTTAGATGGCTCTGAACCAATGGAAACAACTGCTACAGTCGAAGAACTGCAAGCTTATCAATATAGACTCGCCCGAGCTGGAAGAGAGTTGGAAAAACAAACAACTGCCTGATACGTCTCCGACGTATCGATAATTTCTTATGTTCTATGCCATATTATTGATGATACCTACATGTTTTATGCACACTTTATGTCATATTCGTGCATTTTCTGGAACTAACCTATTAACAAGATGCCGAAGTGCCGGTTCTCGTTTTCTGCTGTTTTTGGTTTCGGAAATCCTAGTAACGAAATATTCTCGGAATTGGACGAAACGAAGACCCGGGGGCCTATTTTTCCACGGAGCTTCCGGAAGACCGAAGAACATACGAAGTGGGGCCACGAGGTGGCGACACCACATGGCGGCGCGGCCTGGGGGGGCCCGCGCCGCCCTATGGTGTGGCCCCCTCGTCAGGCCCCCGACTCTGCCCTTCCGCCTACTTAAAGCCTCCGTCGCGAAACCCCTGATGCGAAAAAACCACGATACGGAAAACCTTCCAGAGACGCCGCCGCCGCCGATCCCATCTCGGGGGATTATGGAGATCTCCTCCGGCACCTTGCCGGAGAGGGGATTCATCTCCCGGAGGACTCTACACCGCCATGGTCGCCTCCGGAGTGATGAGTGAGTAGTTCACCCCTGGACTATGGGTCCATAGCGGTAGCTAGATGGTTGTCTTCTCCTCATTGTGCTTCATTGTTGGATCTTGTGAGCTGCCTAACATGATCAAGATCATCTATCCGTAATACTCTATGTTGTGTTTGTCGGGATCCGATGGATAGAGAATACCATGTCATGTTAATTATCAAGTTATTACATATGTGTTGTTTATGATCTTGCATGCTCTCCGTTACTAGTAGAGGCTCTGGCCAAGTTTTTACTTTTAACTCCAAGAGGGAGTATTTATGCTCGATAGTGGGTTCATGCCCGCATTGACACCTGGGACGATGATGAGAAAGTTCTAAGGTTGTGTTGTGCTCGTTGCCACTAGGGATAAAACATTGGCGCTATGTCCGAGGATGTAGTTGTTGATTACATTACGCACCATACTTAATGCAATTGTCCGTTGCTTTGCAACTTAATACTCGGAGGGGGTTCGGATGATAACTCGAAGGTGGACTTTTTAGGCATAGATGCGGTTGGATGGCGGTCTATGTACTTTGTCGTAATGCCCAATTAAATCTCACTATACTTATCATGTCATGTATGTGCATTGTTATGCCCTCTCTATTTGTCAATTGCCCGACTGTAATTTGTTCACCCAACATGCTTTTATCTTATGGGAGAGACACCTCTAGTGAACTGTGGACCCCGGTCCATTCTTTTAATACTTGAAATACAAATCTGCTGCAATACTTGTTTTACTATTTTCTCTCGCAAACAATCATCTTCCACACAATACGGTTAATCCTTTGTTACAGCAAGCCGGTGAGATTGACAACCTCACTCGTTTCGTTGGGGCAAAGTACTTTGGTTGTGTTGTGCGGGTTCCACGTTGGCGCCGGAATCTCCGGTGTTGCGCCGCACTACATCCCGCCGCCATCAACCTTCAACGTGCTTCTTGGCTCCTCCTGGTTCGATAAACCTTGGTTTCTTTCTGAGGGAAAACTTGCTGCTGTGCGCATCATACCTTCCTCTTGGGGTTGCCCAACGAACGTGTGAAATACACGCCATCACTGCCTTGAACAGAAGAAGGGAAGCAGCTTCCGCATCAAGCAGGCGACGAGCGGAATTAAGTCGACACTCAGAAACTTCGGGAGATAGTCACAGAGAAGCTCGGAGGAGAGCAAGATCTCGGCTGCAAAATATACCGGAAGCTGAAAGAGAGACTCTAATCCAAAACCTCGACATGTCCTTTATGTCGATCGACACGAGGGGGAATATTATCCCAAAAACACCGGAAGCAGGATACATGGCGACACAAGCTTTCATCTTAGCGTCCAGGCCACCCCCAGGAGATCCAAGGGAGGCATTATATAACATGGCAATGGTGTTGCGGTCAGAAACCCACCGGCGGGCAGCGACTGGCAACACCGTAGAGCCGGGAACAACTCAGGGCTGCGGCTGGCCCTAGTCCCTCAGAGCGACGGCCCGCAAAGCCTTCTGGTCACACGTCCGATGCTGTCGCAAGGGCGTGCCACCTGACCTATACCAGGTCGGGGAAGGTGCTCGGATGATGCCTCGCTTAGTTTCCTGCATGGCATCTGC
>NC_061508.1:286557314-286585765 GCF_022539505.1 Lolium rigidum
TTGGGCAACCTTCCTCCAATAAGAATTCCCTTTTTGCTCGACACCGCTTGTTGTGGGTATACTTCATGGGTGTACCATCGACAGTGCCTAGATCCGGCAAGCCCGGGTGGCCCATAGACGGTGATGTGGCATGTGGCCCATCGGGCGGCCCAGTTGCTGTTGATCATGAAGGATGAAGTCCAGCCCAGGATCAGTAAGCCGGATCCTGACCGACCTTCGGAGGAAGCCGAATCCGTGGAGGCCCATAAGGAACCCGGATCCAGTACGACGTAGATGGAAGGCAAATCCTTGACGTATACGGCAAGACATTGTACCGTAGTTAGGCAATCTGTAATCCGGCTAGGACTCTCCATGTAAACCCTAGATCCGTGCGCCTATATAAGCCGGATCCCGGGAGCCCTAGAGGCACAACCACAGCTCATTGTAACAACGCGAAAGCGCCCAGATAATTACAGACAAGCAGCAGTAGGCCTTGCCATCGTGCAGGTGGTCCGAAGCTGGGTAAATCGCGTACCACCGTCCCGAGGACTCTCCGCCCTATGGCCCCTACTTCTTCTCCCCTCCATGAGGATCCCTCCTATGGAGTACCGTCGAATAGGCAACGGCGCTTGGCGCCCACCGTGGGGCCTGCGGCGTCTGGAGGCCGGAACCGGGAGGGTTCTACCTTCGGAGGCATCGGCGACACCATCGCCGTGGGGCGCGTCAAGTACGCCGGAAACTTCCCGATCGTCCCTGAGGACGAGTGTTGGATTCCGGCCAAGACAAACCCCGTCAAGCTCTCCATCATCCCGATCGGCGGGATACACATCTTCATCGGCGAGACCGTCGATTCCGACGGGAACGCAATGGTAAGTAACGCTGACGCAACCGCCGCCGAGCGAGACGCAGTCGCGAAGATCCGATCCGAGTCGCAGGAACTTCCTAAGGAAGATTCCGCCTTAGATCTGGAAAAATCGAAGCCCACCCAATCCGCCCCTTAGCAGGAAATAAAGGTGGAAGACCAATGCAGATCCGCCTGGGTCTCCCAGGTGTTAGAGAAGCAAAGGTGTCACTTCGTGCACTTCATAGCCCACACCGCAGGAACCGCCCCTCACGAAGCCGGAGCTGGTCCCATGCAGGTTGAGGAACCGGAAAATAACGCTGCTCCGGATCAGCAGGAGGTTGTCGGAGAAAGCAGCGATCCGGGTGAAGAGTCGATCTTGGGCAACCTCAGCCCAGTTTCCGGGGATACCCCCTCCATGGATACTGAAGAGTTCGATCGCAAGGTGAGGGAATTTGGATACGGTGATCAACCCGAAGTTGAATCCGCCCAGCCTAAGCAGGTTCTTGCGACCTTGGCAGCGCTGGATCAGCAGGAATCGGCAGACGAGCACACCACTTCCGACCCTCAGCCATCCGATGCAGGATCTCCGCTATCACGGGAACGACCGCATAAGGAAGTCCTGTCCCCAGAAGAACTGGTGGCACAGGTAGGCATGGACGCAATCGCACACTCGGAAATCCTCAACAAACCCATAACTCCTGAGGAAGCTGCAGATCCGGAGGCCTTAGAAGCCAAGAGGTAGGAGATGCTGGCAACAACCAAGAAGTTCACCACCACCGCAGCAGCAATGCCGGACGAAAGGAAAGAGGCCGCGAACTTCGTGGAAAATTTCCTCCAGCGAGAGCGCCAGGTCGACGAGTCACTTGCAAAGGTCAAGCAACTCCGAAAGCACTGGGAGGACAAGATCAACGAGACTCAACAGGAGAACGATAGGCTCAGGCGAGAAGTTGTAGCTCCCCGCAAGATCGCCTTCGCGACTCCCACCGAGCAACAGCCATTCACAACTCCAAAAGATAACATGAAAAAGGCTGCGGAGATCTTGAAGAAAAAGGACGAGGAGATTGACATCGACTACGTCCGTACGCTCGTTGCTTCAGCAATGAAGCAGCAAAGCAAGGCAGATACTTCGCGCCGGTTGGAATCCAACCCGGATCACTGCATCTCTACCGCGCAGAAGGACGCCTACGACAATCACCATCGCGATGATGAATCGCGGACCGGATCCTCGGAACGCAGAAGGAACACCAGAGAACACCCAAATCCAATCCCTGTGCCATCAAAGACACCCCCGTCAGATCCGAAGAAGGGAAAGGATGCAATGTACGCTGGCAGGAACAAGTACCGGAATCCGTCACCTCCACCTAACGGGTACCCGCGTCCCCCGCCCCCTCGCCGCCGCAGTCCAGCCGGAAACACCAGGCCCCATGGGGCCGGTGGAATCAACATCCGCGACAACATGCCGCCGCCGAGAACCAAGGAGCGTACGCCGGAACCACGTCGGAACCAGAACAACGATCGAGAGCCTGAGCCCAGAAGGAGCCGGAACAACGATCGCGAGCCTGAGCCCAGGAGGAGCCGGAATGCGGAGCGTGAGCCGGAGCCCCGCCGAAGCCGGACCGACGGAGGCGACTATCACCAAGGTGAGGGTAGCCACCGAAGCCGGAGCATGCCACGGGAAGAACTCCGGGAATCCAAGGACGGAAGCAAAAAATCTTACAGGCCCCCTCGCAGATCTCCCTCACCACCACCAAGTGGAGGAGGTGGAGGCGGAGGTGGCGGCCGGAGATCTCGCTCTCGCTCAAAAACCCCTGGCGGCGGTCCACGCGATGCCCGAGAACGCCTCAATGAGTACAAAACTGATTACATCGGCCCAAAGTGCTTTGGCAGGATGATTCGAGAGGAACCAAAGCCAAGGATGAACCTCAAGCTACCCGGAAACCTGAACAATTATGATGGCACGGAAAGGCCGGATACCTGGATTGAGGATTACTATAATGCGAGTAACCTTTGCCGGAGGAACCCCTAATATTGCCTCGCCGCATGCTTCAGCCTGTACCTTGTAGGTCCAGCCCGGATCCGGCTCGGTGACCTCGAGAAGAACTCCATCTTTTGCTGGTTTGACCTGAACAACGCCTTCGAGAAACACTTCAGGGGCACCTACAAGAGACCTGCCACAACAAGCGACCTACAGGCATGTATCCAGAAGAAGGGTGAAACATCAAGGAGCTTCCTCACCCGATGGTTGCAAACCAGGAACGAGTGCGAGAACGTTGATAACCACACAGCAATGCATGCCTTTATTGGTGGGTTGCAGAGAGGAGGACTGCTGTGGCACAAGTTAACCTGCTTGGTCAATGCAAACAAACTGACTTTGGATGACATGATCACCATCGCCAGCGATCATACTGCCGCCGATGATGACGCAGGTGGAGATCTAGCAGCTACAGCAATTCCCCTGCATCAGCAAAAGAAGAATCGTGATAACGGTAGCAGCAGCGGCACCAAGCGAAAAAATCCCCCTGATGACCAAAGGAGTGGTGGATCCGACTTGATCGCCATGGCCTTCCAGCGCGGAGGCCAAGGAGGCGGAAGAGGCCGCAGAGGCGGAGCCGGAAGGGGCCAGCAGCGTGGCGATGAGGTCACCGCTGCCGGAACCCGCGCCCCCAAACTTATGAAGAGTACAGAGACATGCCTTGCCTGGCCCATCTGGATCCAGCTACAGGAAAGTCCAATCACACCAACCGCAACTGCAATTGGGTCAATGATCTCAAATCTGACCCGGAAGCAGGATACAAGCGAGCCCGGAAGCACCGCCCACGCGGCAAAGGAGGCAAAGGCAAGAACAAGGACAAAGAGGAAGATAGTTCCGAGGCGATGGATGAGGATGATGCTTCGCCGGATCCCAAAGTCGGATCCGCAGCTAAACCCAACCCCTTCGATAAAAAGAGTGCGGGCGCATACCACACCTTCCTCGGAACCCCAACAGTCCGTGCAAGCAAATCAGCTCTCCGGATCCTGAACGCCACAGTTCCCCCCGTGCTGCAGTATGTCAGGTGGTCGGAAACTCCGTGTACGTTTGATAGGAAGGATCATCCTACTGTCATTCCGAAAGAGTGCTATGCCTTGGTTGTAAGTCCCCGCATTGACGGGTATGACTTCTCCAAGTGCCTCATGGATGGCGGAGCCAGCTTGAACATCATGTACCTGGAGACTCTGGAGCGGATGAACCTTACCAAGGAACAGCTCAAACAGAGCACCACTGAATTCCATGGTGTGGTTCCGGGTAAAAAGGCAAACTCCTTGGGCAGCATCAGACTTCCCGTGGCCTTCGGCGATGCAAATAATTTCCGCAAAGAGATGATCACGTTTGAGGTCGTGCCCTTCAAGAGCTCCTACCACGTCATTTTCGGAAGGCCCACCTACCACAAGTTTCACGCAAGAGCGTGCTACATCTACAACAAGCTCAAGATTCCGGGTCCAAAGGGTATGATTACCGTATCCGGAGACTACAAGAAGGCTCACGAGTGCGAGTTAGGCGAAGCCGCCTTCGCAGAGTTCGTGATATCTGGAGAGGAGCTGCAAGGCTACAGAGCCGCGGTGGATCCGACTGAGATGCAGACCACCAAGAAGCAGATCTCCGAACAGAAGACCTCCTTCAAGGCCGCGATAGAAACCAAGAAGCACGACCTCATCGTCGACGACAGCTCTAAGCAGGTTTCAGTCGGAGCTAACATGGACCCCAAATTGGAAGACGCGCTCGTCGATTTCCTCCGCGCTAACATGGATATCTTCGCATGGCAACCTTCTGACATGTCCGGAGTACCTAGGGAACTCGCCGAGCACTACCTCAACATAAATCCGGGGCTAAACCGGTGAAGCAAGCTATGCGACGCTTTGGAGATAAGAAGCGCCGCGCCATAGGAATGGAACTAGCAAAGTTACTAGAGGCAGGTTTTGTAGTAGAGGTTATCCATACTGATTGGGTCGCAAATCCCGTCCTTGTACCCAAAAAAACACTGAAATACTAAGAATGTGCATCGATTATTCCGGCTTGAATAAGCATTGTCCGAAGGATCCGTTCCCCTTGCCGCGCATTGACCAAGTCATTGATTCGACGGCAGGAGCGGAACTTCTGTGTTTTCTTGACGCATATTCCGGGTATCATCAGATCCGGATGAAGAAGTCCGAACAAAAGGTGACTTCATTCATCACCCCGTTTGGCACTTACTGCTATGTCACCATGCCCTTTGGCTTGAAAAATGCAGGTGCCACCTACCAACGTACGATGCAGCGATGCCTGAAGGACCAGATTGGCCGGAACGTGCACGCTTACGTCGACGACATCGCGGTCATGACCCGGAAAGGATCCGACTTGATCAGCGACCTCACAGAAACCTTCGAGAATCTCCGTCGGTACAAGATGATGTTGAATCCGCTGAAGTGCATCTTTGGCGTTCCAGCTGGAAAACTTCTTGGCTTCATCGTCTCTCACAGAGGCATTGAGGTTAACCCAGAAAAAATCAAGGCAATCCTGTGTATCAAAAGGCCAACTTGTCTCAAAGACGTGCAACGACTAACTGGCTGTGTCGCAGCAATCAGTAGGTTTGTTAGCCGTCTTGGCGAGAAGACGCTACCCTTGTACAAGCTGCTGAAGAAAACAGACAAATTTGTCTGGGACGACGCAGCAGATGCAGCACTTCAGGGATTGAAGGAAATACTCACCTCTCCACCTATCCTAGCAGCTCCAGAAGAGTCAGAGCCCATGCTCCTTTACCTGGCAGCTACCAACAGAGTCATCAGTCTCGTCATCGTGGTAGAGCGAAAGGAAGAAGGTCACGAATACGGAGTCCAAAGGCCTGTCTATTACATTAGCGAGGTACTGACGGAATCCAAGCAAAGATATCCTCACTTTCAGAAGCTAGCCTACGGCGTGTTCCTAGGTAGCAGGAAGCTGAGACACTACTTCCAAGAGCACCTAGTAACAGTTGTGAGCAAAGCTCCGCTGTCGACGATTCTCAACAACGCTGACGCAACAGGACGCACAGCAAAATGGCGCAACGAGTTATCCGCCTTCGACATTGCTTACAAAGCCAGGACGGCGGTTAAATCCCAAGTCTTGGCAGATTTCGTCGCAGATTGGACAGAGGCTCCGGATGCAAACCTGGAGCCGGAACCAGAAACATGGGTCATGCACTTCGATGGATCCAAGCAGCATCAAGGCTCAGGAGCCGGAGTCACCCTGAAGTCCCCTACCGGAGAAGAACTGCAGTACGTTCTGCAGATTCACTTTGAAGCCACAAACAACATGGCGGAATACGAGGCTCTACTACACGGTCTGCGCATCGCTAAGGAAATTGGGATCAAGCACATAATTTGCTGCGGAGATTCCGACCTGGTGGCACAACAAGTAGCCGGAACCTGGAACGCCAGAAACTCCATCATGGCGGCTTACAGAGATGAAGTTGACAAGATCGCCAAGTGCTTCCTCGGATACGAAGTCAAGTACGTCAGGCGAGACGATAACGCAGCGGCAGATATGCTATCTAAGCTCGGATCCGGCAGAAAACCAATTCCGCCTGGTATTTTCCTGGAGCATCTACGGATACCCTCGGTGAAGGGCGCTAACCCGGAGAACCCGAAGTGGCAGTATCTCCGGCAAAGGAAGTGATGGTCATCATTCCGGCCCGGACGCAGCCTTTCCTCGGACTACCTCATTGATCGAAGTTGCCGGAGGACGAGGTCCTCGCACGACAGATCATCAGACGAGCAAGATCATATACAATTGTTGACGGACAGCTCTACAAACGAAGCGCAACTGGAGTATTTCTCAAATGCGTCTCCAATCAAGATGGCATTGAAATCCTCCGAGAGATCCACGCAGGGGATTGCGGGCATCACGCCGCCCCCAGGCCCCTCGTTGCAAAAGCTTTCCGGCTCGGATTTTACTGGCTCACAGCTAAAGAAGATGCTGACAAGTTGGTAAAAACCTGCCGAGGTTGCCAGTACTACGCTACTCAACCAAACGCTCCAGCCCAAGAGCTGAAGACCATCCCTATGACCTGGCCGTTCGCGGTCTGGGGGCTCGATATGGTTGGTAAACTAAAGAAATCATCTCCCGGCGGTTTTGAGTACCTCTTGGTCGCTGTTGACAAGTTCAGTAAGTGGATTGAGGCAAAGCCAGTGAGAAAAGCCGATGGTGCTACGGCACTAAAATTTGTCTGCAGCCTCGTGACGAGATTCGGCATCCCACACAGAGATAATCACGTATAATGGCACAAACTTCGCACAAGGAGAATTGAAGGATTATTGCCATGACGTAGGGATCCGACTAGACCTGGCATCAGTGGCTCATCCACAGTCCAATGGTCAGGTCGAAAGAGCCAACGGACTCATCCAATCCGGAATTAAACCACGCCTTGAAGAACCGCTGCGCCGCGCAGTCGGAGCTTGGGCTGAGGAGTTAGATTCCGTCCTGTGGAGTTTACGAACTACCCCTAACAGGTCAACCGGATTCACTCCGTTCTTCCTGGTATACGGATCCGAAGTTGTGCTCCCCTCCGACATCATCCACGATTCACCGCGAGTTCCGCCTACAATGAAGAAACTGCTGACGAGGCCAGACAGCTATCTGTGGACCTGATCGAAGAAGCTCGGAATTTAGCAGACCAACGTTCCACCATTTACCAGCAGAAGCTCCGACGCTACCACAGTCGTCGAGTCCGGAATCGCTCGTTCATGGCCAGAGACTTGGTCCTCCACCTTCGCCAGGTGAAAGATCATAAGTTGCAATCTCCATGGGAAGGACCCTTCGTCGTCAGCAAAGTGCTTCACAACGGATCGTACTACCTTGTCGATTTCCGAGAACTAAAGGATATACCTGCTAACTGGTACCGGAAACGCAAGCGAGAGGATCCGGATGACATTTACGATGAAACAGAACGTCCTTGGAACATTGCACAGCTACGTCCTTTCCACACTTAGCATAGAATTGCATATCTTGTAATAGTTATACATTATCATTTTTAGATCATGTATGTTTTCCGACTAAAACCGCAGAGCTGGATGTTTCCGCCTTGGCGTGTATGAAAGTTGTGATTTTCAAAATCGTCCTATTGGATGTGAGCTTAAGTTTTCTGGTCGATATATTTTCTGTTGCAAACTCATGGATTCCTGGTAGCGATTTCCGGCACCTACGCTGGGGGCTTGTTTCCGCGGTTATTGACGGATTGCCATTGGGCTTCATCGCCGCTGGCGAGCGTTTCCGGCTAATGGTCCTCCGGCTCGTGGAAGGTCAAATGAGCAAGCCGGAAAACATAAAGCCAGCACTTGATTTTCATAAACGAAACATGCAAAATAATATTTAAACGGATAGGAGGATAAGTGTTTTCCGCCCGCGCATAAGCGTTTCGTCCCTAGCTACTTAAGAATTTAAGTTATGTTACAAACCCACTCCGGGGCCAAAATGATGCATCAGTTTGATTGTTTCACAGGTTCTACTCGGAGGATTGCTCCTCATCAGAAGCTACATAGGCAGAGCCATCGCCTGAGTCATTACCGGAGCCACCGCCCGAACCTTCGCCGGAGTTGTCGTCGGATTCCTCCTCGAAGTGGTCAGCGCTCGACCCGGAGCCTTCCTCGTCGCCTTCCTCGGCACCTTCTTCTTCTTCATCTTCCGCGTCAGAGAAGCCCTGGGGAAGATCATGCTTGTTGTACCAGAACGAGTGGTTAACTCGTCCAACAAAGAGGCGATCATATCCTCGGGTCTCCGCGAGAATGGCTTTCATGTTGGTGCCCTTGGGAGCTCCGCGTGCAACGTCCGCAAACCTCATGGTTGGGAAATGCGCTTTGCAGGTGGCCAGAACGAGAGAAGCAACTCCGCGGACAGAAGGTTCTTGCCAATCCTTGATGAGATCCGGCACTTGCTTCATGAGCTTCGACATGGTGTCAATCACCGTCGTCTTGGCTCTCTTCAGGTTTAAGGCCTTGGCAACTCCGCGACATGCCTCGAAGAGGTCATCAATCGAGCTCCGCGCTTCATCATATGCCTCAGTCCTTTTAAGGGTTGAATCCTTGGTCCATTCGAAGCCCAGGCTTGCTGCGAAATAGCAGGATCAGTTTTTTCCGCGGACAGAGCAGTTTATGAGGAAGCCGGAGTTAAACAGAAAAAGGTTCTTACGGAAGATCATCTTATCAATGGCCTCCGCCTCCGCCTCATGGCTCTTATTTTTTGCCGCCAAGGTTGACACCCTTTGCTGGCTCTTCTTAAGCTTGTCAGCAAGTTCGGCCATGTCGCGGGTATGCTTCTCCAAGAGCTCCTTCTTCTCCTTAGCCTCCTTCTCGGAGGATTCTTTCAAGAAGTTCTTGAGAGATTCATTCTCCGCCTCTAGCACTTGGATCTTGGCGGACATGGCGTCGACGGTGGGGCGCTTAGAAGTTTCTTTTGAAGATGGAAAATCACACAAGTTACAAGTCATGATTGTTCATAATAAGATAAGCGAGCAACCCAGATTTCTTACCTTTCAAGCGATTCTCCAGGAGTAGCAAAGCCTGCCGGCTATTTTCAGCATTCTGGCGCAGCCCTTCTATCTCTATCATTTGCTCCAACACATGAACGCGCAGATCCTCGTGCAGCTTCCGAGTGTTCTGTGAAGCAGGCAGAAGTTAGCCGGAAATTCAAAATTCTGGGGGCTGGCGAGAAGTTTAAGTCCTTAGATGAAGAAATTTTCGAATTTCCGCTAAGGAGTACACTTAAAACCATTGGCTTGCACATGTCACTCGGAGAAATGTCCCAACCAATGCTTGGGGGCTAGTGTTACCTGAGGCACATTCTTGTGCTTGGCGAAAAAGACCTTGAGACCACTTTCGAGGTCAGTCAGTTCCTGCTCTTCCGTGTTCGCACGCCCCCACACTTGGTCCATCATGGTGGAGATCTCCGCATGGCGCTGTGAGAGGGGGACCTTTTGCAGAAGTGGAAAGAGGTGAGGATGAGTCTGGGGCGTGCCAGTAGCACGACTTAGGGATAACTTCTTCTCAATTTCATCAGCCGGAGCTTCAGC
The DNA here is from genome assembly GCF_022539505.1 of Lolium rigidum. NCBI lineage: Eukaryota > Viridiplantae > Streptophyta > Magnoliopsida > Poales > Poaceae > Lolium > Lolium rigidum. The sequence goes on from NC_061508.1 coordinate 286,567,194, forward strand.
TGAGGTAACGACGGGCTTCTCAGGCGGAGGTGCGGACGAGGATGCGCCCTTGTCGGACTCGCCGTGGCCGGTTTCGGCAGTTGGATCTTCGGGGAGGTCATCAAGGTTGATGACGTCCTTAGGGTCCGGCTTGGCGGTAGAAGAGGCCTTGGGCGGAACCTCCACCTCTGGTGTGACGGGCACAGAAGCCGAAGATGGCTTCGCTTTCTTCTTGGGAATCTTGGGGGGCTGGCTTCTGGAGCTTTTGTTGTGAAATAAGACAGGCATAACAAGTAAGTTTATGCTGATCCCTAGTAACAGACGAATCATAAGGCGGAAATCAAGCGCTTACCCAGATGATTTGAAGAACTGGTGGATGTCGGGTTGGGCCCGGTTGCTGGTGTCGATAAGCTTGAGGCACTTCTTCTCCGCCTCTGCTTGCCGGGTGGCCGCAGTGCTGGGCACTTCGCGGGCGCTTTTAGCAGCAGGGCCGGAGGAAGAACCCCTTTTCCTTTTAGAGGAACCCGGAGCCTCGGGAGCCTCAGCCTCGGACGCGGCCTCCGGATCGGTGTTGCCCGTCTGGGGAACTCGGAGGAGAGTACCGAGGTCTTTCTCTTCAAGGACCTCGAGCTAAGTTACCCAGTAAACGCTCAGACGAATTGACCAAAAAACTTAAAAGGAATCAGTAGTTGAGTCACATAAACGTACCGCGGTCCCGGAGCCATTGGTGTGAATATCGATATTGCACACATGGATCTTTAGCTCGCGCGGAATCTTGATCAGCACCCGGAGGCGCTTGTCCAAGGCGTCGGCGGAGAGGTTGTCCTTTGAGGCGCGCATACTGTCTTCGCGTCCCGTGTACTGGAATAGCAGGCGGTTAATGACCCACAAGTATAGGGGGTGTATCGTAGTACTTTCGATAAATAAGAGTGTCGAACCGAACGAGGAGCAGAAGGTGTTGACAAGCAGTTTCGATGAAGGATTCACTGTAAATGCTCACAGACAAGTATTCAGGGGGTTTTGATGTAACAGTTGAATAAAGTACGAGTAAGTAAAATGCGAGAGAAATAATTGCAGCGAGTGGCCCAATCCTTTTTAGCACAAAGGACAAGCCGGTTTGTTTACTTATAATGACCAAACGTTCTCGAGGACACACGGGATTTTAGTCTAGTGCTTTCGCTACATACGGCTAAATAATCTTCATTGTTATGATAAGTGTTGTGTGGGTGAACCTATGCTAATGTACCGCCCTTCCTAGGACTAAATACATACTTGTGATTATACCCCTTGCAAGCATCCGCAACTACAAGAAAGTAATTAAGAATAAATCTAACCACAGCCTTAAACTCGAGATCCCGCGATCCCTCCCGCATCGATATACCAACGGGGGTTTAGGTTTCGTCACTCCGGCAACCCCGCAATTAGCAAACGAATACAAGATGCATTCCCCTAGGCCCATAAATGGTGAAGTGTCATGTAGTCGACGTTCACATGACACCACTAGAAGAATAACACCACAACTTAAATATCACACCATTGAATATTACTCAACCATAGTTCACTACTAACATTTAGACTTCACCCATGTCCTCAAGAACTAAACGAACTACTCACGAGACATCATATGGAACATGATCAGAGGTGATATGATGATGAATAACAATCTGAACATAAACTTCAGGGGGGTTTGATATAGCAGATAAATAAAGTACAAGTAAATAAAATGCGAGAGTAATAATTGCAGCGAGTGGCCCAATCCTTTTTAGCACAAAGGACAAGCCGGTTTGTTTACTTATAATGACCAAACGTTCTTGAGGACACACGGGAATTTAGTCTAGTGCTTTCGCTTCATATAGCTGATTAATCTTCATTGTTTTGATAAGTGTTGTGTGGGTGAACCTATGCTAATGCACCTCCCTTCCTAGGACTAATACATACTTGTGATTATACCCCTTGCAAGCATCCGCAAATACAAGAAAGTAATTAAGATAAATCTAACCACAACCTTAAACTCGAGATCCCGCTATCCCTCCCCGCATCGATATACCAACGGGGGTTTAGGTTTCGTCACTCCGGCAACCCCGCAATTAGCAAACGAATACAAGATGTATTCCCCTAGGCCCATAAAGGTGAAGTATCATGTAGTCGACGTTCACATGACACCACTAGAAGAATAACACCACAACTTAAATATCATAACATTGAATATTACCCAACATAATTCACTACTAACATTTAGACTTCACCCATGTCCTCAAGAACTAAACGAACTACTCACGAGACATCATATGGAACATGATCAGAGGTGATATGATGATGAATAACAATCTGAACATAAACCTTGGTTCAATGGTTTCACTCAATAGCATCAATAACAAGTAGAAATCAATACCGGGAGAGTTTCCCCTATCAAACAATCAAGATCCAACCCTAATTGTTACAGCGGTGATGAGGTGCAGCGATGGAGATGGCGGTGATGATGATGGAGATGATGGTGATGATGATGGAGATGATGTCCAGCTCGATGACGGTGACAATGGCGTCGATTTCCCCCTCCGGGAGGGAATTTCCCCGGTGGATTTCAGCCTGCCGAAGAGCTCTTTTCTCTCTGGTGTTTTCCGCCCCGCAGAGGCGGCTGTGACTCTTCGCGACTATCCCCTGGAGCTTAGGTTTTCGGGATGAAGAAGTACGCGAAGGAGAGGAGGCCAGAGGGGGCTGTGGGCCCCCTCCCCACAAGGCGGCGCGGCCAGGCCTGGGCCCCCGCCGGCCTATGGGGGGGGCATGGCGACCCTCCTCGGCTCCTCCTTCTGGCTGTCTCCGTCTTCTGGAAAAATAAGATTTTCCGTATAATTTCCGTCAATTGCTGATCTTCCGAAATATTGCATTCTGACGGTGCTTTTTCCAGCAGAATCCTGACTCGGTGCGCGATTCTCCAATAATCATGAAACATGCAAAATAGATGAAATAACATAAGTATCATCTCTAAATATGAAATATATCAATGAATAACAGTAAATTATGATATAAAATAGTGATGCAAAATGGACGTATCAGCGGTCCCGATGTTGTAGAGGCTGGATCCGCTTAGTTAACCAGGACATGGTCAGGTCCTTCCCCGACAATCCCTCGTCCGTAAGCTTGTGGATCTGCATGACCGCCCGGTTGAGGTGACTCTGAGAGATGAGGACATTGAGTCCAGGCCAGAGTCTCGCTAGGGGGGCCGTCCTTGAAGTCAGGCAGCACCTTTGAGGATGCTGGATCCGACACGTCCTTCAGGTAGAAGAAGTTGCCGGACCAGTAACACACAGACTCGTGGCGGTCTGTGGGCGGGTACGTGCGCCCGGGGCGGAGCTTGAAGGTAACGCCACCACAAGTGGCCAGAGTGGAGGTCTGTGAAACTTTCTCCTTTTCATGGAGAAGTAATACTGGAAGAGGGGAAGATCCGGGGTTATCCGGAGGTGGCCTTCACACAACGCTACGTGTTGCTGATGGCCAAGATGCTGTTCGGAGCAATGTGATGAGGCTGGAGCTCGTACGCCTTCAGGATCTCGGAGAAGAAATCACTGGGCGGGAAAGAGAATCCGCGCTCGACAAGCGCCTTGGTCACCACCCATTCTCCGGCTTCAGGAGCGGGATTCAGTTCGCCGGAGACCCTTCGCCAGGATCCAGGTTTTATGAAACCTTCCGCCTCGAGGTTGCGGAGCTCGATCTCCGTGGTGAAACAGGGCCACCACTTTCCTTTGGCTTTGTCATCTCGTTTCCGAGCCTTTGATTTCTTAGCAGCAGCCTCCTCCACTTTCTTCTCCATTTGTTCTGCCCCCGCGGTGTCTTCCGGGTTGGCAGACGTCCCTTCGATGCTTTTGCCGGAATCCTTTGAGGGCTCCAGCTGCACTGGGATGAATGGTGGAGGGGCGGAGGAAATTGGTGTTGCCATGATTGGCTCGGTGGAGGGAGGCGGAGTTGAAGAAGACATCTGAAGAGGAAACAATGGCGGAAAAACTAATTTAGTCAGATCCAATGTTGGAATCCTAGTTCATCCCTATCAACTGCGGTGCGAAGACAAAGCTTGAAGAGCTTACCGGAATGGCTGCCATGGTGGTCGGAGTCGCCGGCGGGGAGGTTTCGCTGCGGTGGCTCGCTGGAGTTAAGAACTCGATGAACACTGCGCGGCGGTGAAACGACGCCGGCGAATTTCCGGCGAAGTCCGGTGCGGCGGAGGAGGAGCTCGGGGGCGGCGCTGCGCTGGGAGGTGAAAACGGGAGGAATGGAGTGATTAGGGTTGAACGGCTGATATTTATAGGCCGAAGGAAGAGATTCGTGCTTCGCATCCTGTTGTCGGATGATACGTCTCCAACGTATCTATAATTTCTTATGTTCCATGCTAGTTTTATGACAATACCTACATGTTTTGTTCACACTTTATGTCATTATTATGCATTTTCCGGAACTAACCTATTGACAAGATGCCAAAGTGCCGGCTCTCGTTTTCTGCTGTTTTTGGTTTCAGAAATCCTAGTAAGGAAATATTCTCGGAATTGAACGAAATCAACGCCCAGTATCTTATAATTCCACGAAGCTTCCAGAACACCGGAGAGAGACCAGAGGGGAGCCAGGGGGCCCCACACGCCAGGGCGGCGCGGCCAAGGGGTGGGGCGCGCCCCCCTAGTGTGTGGTCCCACCAGGGCCTCTCCGAGGCTGCCCTTCCGCCTACTTAAGGACTCCGTCGCGAAAACCCTAAAAGAATAAGCCACGGGACGAGAAAAGTTACGCAGCCGCCGCCATCGCGAAGCCAAGATTCGGGGGACAAAAGTCTCTGTTCCGGCACGCCGCCGGGACGGGGAAGTGCCCCCGGAGGCATCTCCATCGACACCACCGCCATCTTCATCACCGCCGATGTCTCCCATGATGAGGAGGGAGTAGTTCTCCTCGAGGCTAAGGGCTGTACCGGTAGCTATGTGGTTCATCTCTCTCTCCCATGTGATCTTTATGTAATCATGAGCTTTGTGATCTAGTTGAATATCATCTATGTGCTACTCTAGTGATGTTATTAAAGTAGTCTATTCCTCCTTCATGATGTAATGGTGACAGTGTGTGCATCATGTAGTACTTGGCGTAGGTTATGATTGTAATCTCTTGTAGATTATGGAGTTAATTATTACTATGATAGTATTGATGTGATCTATTCCCTCTTTCATAGTGTAATGGTGACAGTGTGTGCGCTATGTTAGTTCTCGGTATAATTGCAATGATCTATTATGCACTCTAAGGTTATTTAAATATGAACATCGAATGTTGTGGAGCTTGTTAACTCCGACATTGAGGTGCTCTTGTAGCCCTACGCAATGAATGGTGTTTGTCATCCAACAAGAGAGTGTAGAGAAAGTAGTATTTGTTTATTCAGTTATGTGATCAATGTTGAGAGTGTCCACTAGTGAAAGTATGATCCCTAGGCCTTGCTTCCGAATAGAAAGTTACACCACAGAGAATTGCTTCCCACGCCAGCAAGCTATTTTCTGGCACCGCTTGTTTACTGTTTTACTGCATCTTTACTTCCTGCAATATTACCACCATCCATACCACCTGTGTTTTACTATCTCTTCGCCGAACTAGTGCACCTATACATCTGACAAGTGTATTAGGTGTGTTGGGGACACAAGAGACTTCTTGTATCGTGATTGCGGTGGTTGCTTGAGAGGGATATCTTTGACCTCTTCCTCCCTGAGTTCGATAAACCTTGGGTGATCCACTTAAGGGAAAACTTGCTGCTGTTCTACAAACCTCTGCTCTTGGAGGCCCAACACTGTCTACAGGAAAAGAAGCGTGAGTAGACATCAAGCTATTTTCTGGCGACGTTGCCGGGAAGGAAAGGTAAAAGGCACTCATACTCCGGTCCCAGGTAACTAAGTTATTTTCTGGTGCCGTTGTAAGTGCTTGAAGCTATTTCCTTTAGATCCTGCAATTGCATATTTTTGTTTCTTGTTCACTAGTAAGGCATAATGGAAAACAATTGTGAGCTTTTTATTCTATTTCCTGAGTTAAGACATGGATGGTTTGATGCGAAAATTAAAAAACCTATGGAATCTTATTTGCATGCTAGTAGCAATGATATTAGTATGAACGCTTTGAACACCATTGTTGCTAATGATATGGAAAATTCTAAGCTTGGGGAAGCTGGTTTTGATGAGCATGACATTTTTAGTCCCCCAAGCATTGAGGAGGAAATTTTCTTTGATGATACTTTGCCTCCTATTTATGATGATTATAATGATAGTGGTCTTTTGGTGCCGCCTACTATGGAGAGTAAGTTTTATTATGATTATACTATGCCTCCTACACTTGATGAGAATAATAATGATAGCTACTTTGTTGAATTTGCTCCCACTATTACTAATAAAATCGATTATGCTTATGTGGAGAGTAATACTTTTATGCACATGAACCATGATAAGAATGTTTTAAGTGATGGATATATTGTTGAGTTTGTTCATGATGCTACTGAAAATCTTTATGAGAGAGGAAAATATGGTTGTAGAAATTTTCATGTTACTAAAACACCTCTCTATATGCTGAAATTTTTGAAGTTACACTGGTTTTATCTTTCTATGCTTGTTGCATTATGCTTCATGAATTTGTTTATTTACAAGATTCCTTTTCATAGGAAGTGGGTTAGGCTTAAAATTTGTTTCATACTTGCTTTTGATGCTCTCTTTTGCTTCAACTCCTATTTCTTGCGAGTGCATCATTGAAATTACTGAGCCCATCTTAATAGCTATAAAGAAAGCACTTCTTGGGAGATAACCCATGTGTTTATTTTACTACAGTACTTTTGTTTTATATTTGAGTCTTGGAAGTTGTTACTACTGTAGCAACCTCTCCTTATCTTATTTTATTGCATTGTTGTGCCAAGTAAAGTCTTTGATAGCAAGGTTCATACTAGATTTGGATTACTGCGCAGAAACAGATTTCTTTCTGTCACGAATTTGGGCAGGGTTCTCTGTAGGTAACTCAGAAAAATCTGCCAATTTACGTGCGTGTTCCTCAGATATGTACGCAACTTTCATTAGTTTTGAGCTTTTTCATGTGAGTAAGTTAAGTGCCCCAGAAAAATTCGTCTTTACGTACTGTTCTGTTTTGACAGATTCTGCCTTTTATTTCGCATTGCCTGTTTTGCTATGTTTGATGGATTTCTTTGTTCCATTAACTTTCAGTAGTTTTGGGCAATGTTCAGAAGTGTTAAGAATGATTGTGTTACCTCTGAACATGTGAATTTTTGATTATGCACTAACCCTCTAATGAGTTTGTTTCGAGTTTGGTGTGGAGGAAGTTTTCAAGGGTCAAGAGAGGAGAATGATATACTATGATCAACAAGAGTGAAAAGTCTAAGCTTGGGGATGCCCCCATGGTTCATCCCTGCATATTTCAAGAAGACTCAAGCGTCTAAGCTTGGGTATGCCCAAGGCATCCCCTTCTTCATCGACAACTTATCAGGTCACCTCTAGTGAAACTATATTTTTATTTAGTCACATCTTATGTACTTTACTTGGAGCGTCTGTGTGCTTTTATTTTCGTTTTGTTATTTTCATTCTCTGAATAAAGTCATGCTTGTGTGGGAGAGAGACACGCTCCGGTGTTGCGTATGAACACATGTGTTCTTAGCTTTACTCTTAATGTTCATGGCGAAGGTTGAAACCGCTTCGTTAATTGCTATTTGGTTGGAAACAGAAAATGCTTCATGTGGTAATTGGTATAATGTCTTGAATAATTTGATACTTGGCAATTGTTGTGCTCATATAGATCATGTTTAAGCTCTTGCATCATGTACTTTGTACCCATTAATGAAGAACTACATAGAGCTTGTTAAAATTTGGTTTGCATGATTGGTCTCTCTAAGTCTAGATATTTTCTGGTTAAGGTGTTTGAACAACAAGGAAGACGATGTAAAGTCTTATAATGCTTACAATATGTTATATGTGAGTCTTGCTGCACCGTTTATACTTGAGTTTGCTTCAAACAACCTTGCTAGCCTAGCCTTGTATTGAGAGGAATTCTTCTCGTACATCCAAATCCTTGAGCCAAAAACTATGCCATTTGTGTCCACCATACCTACCTACTACATGGTATTTCTCTGCCATTCCAAAGTAAATTACTTGAGTGCTACCTTTAAAATTTCATTCTTTATCTTTGCAATATATAGCTCATGGGAAAATAGCCTTAAAAACTATTGTGGTATTGAATATGTTGCTATGTATCTTATTTCTTATAAGTTGCTTGTTGAGCGGTAACCATGTTTCTGGGGAGGCCATCAACTTTTACCTTTGTTGAATATCATGTGAGTTGCTATGCATGTTCGTCTTGTCTGAAGTAAGGGCGATTTTCATGATCAAATGGTTTGAGTATGCATATTGTTAGAGAAGAACATTGGGCCGCTAACTAAAGCCATGAATCATGGTGGAAGTTTCAGTTTGGACACAAATCCTCAATCTCTTATGAGAATATTATCTCGTTGTTGAATGCTTATGCATTAAAAGAGGAGTCCATTATCTCGTTGTCTATGTTGTCCCGGTATGGATGTCTAAGTTGAGAATAATCAAAAGCGAGAAATCCAATGCGAACTTTCTCCTTAGACCTCTCGTATAGGCGGCATAGAGGTACCCCTTTGTGAGACTTGGTTGAAACATATGTTATGCAATGATAATCCGTGTTAATCCAAGCTAATTAGGACAAGGTGCGAGCACTATTGGTATTCTATGCATGAGGCTTGCAACTTATAGGATGTCTTATACATAACGCATATGCTTTATTACTACCGTTGAAAAAATTGCTTCTATGTTTTCAAAATAAAAGCTCTAGCACAAATATAGTAATCCATGCTTCCCTCTGCGAAGGGCCATTCTTTTACTTTATGTTGAGTCAGTTTACCAACTTCTTTCTATGTTAGAAGCAAACACTTGTGTCAACTGTGTGCATTGATTCTTACATGTTTACTTATTTCACTTGTTATATTACTTTATGTTGACAATTATCCATGAGATATACATGTTACAAGTTGAAAGCAATTGCTGAAACTTAATCATCATTTGTGTTGCTTCAATACCTTCTACTTTGAATCTATTGCTTTATGAGTTAACTCTTATGAAAGACTTATTGATGCTTGTCTTGAAAGTACTATTCATGAAAAGTCTTTGCTATATGGTTCAGTTGTTTATTCATTGTCTTTACCATTGCTTCGAACCACTGCATTCATCTCATATGCTTTACAATAGTATTGATCAAGATTATGATAGCATGTCACTTAAGAAATTATCCTTGTTATCGTTTACCTACTCAAGGGCGAGTAGGAACTAAGCTTGGGGATGCTTGATACGTCTCCAACGTATCTATAATTTCTTATGTTCCATGCTAGTTTTATGACAATACCTACATGTTTTGTTCACACTTTATGTCATTATTATGCATTTTCCGGAACTAACCTATTGACAAGATGCCGAAGTGCCGCTTCTGTTTCACGCTGTTTTTGGTTTCAGAAATCCTAGTAAGGAAATATTCTCGGAATTGGACGAAATCAACGCCCAGTATCTTATAATTCCACGAAGCTTCCAGAACACCGGAGAGAGACCAGAGGGGAGCTAGGGGGCCCACACGCCAGGGCAGCATGACCAAGGGGTGGGGCGCGCCCCCCTAGTGTGTGGTCCCACCAGGGCCCCTCCGAGGTTGCCCTTCCGCCTACTTAAGGACTCCGTCGCGAAAACCCTAAAAGAATAAGCCACGGGACGAGAAAAGTTACGCAGCCGCCGTCATCGCGAAGCCAAGATTCGGGGGACAGAAGTCTCTGTTCCGGCACGCCGCCGGGACGGGGAAGTGCCCCCGGAAGGCATCTCCATCGACACCACCGCCATCTTCATCACCGCTGCTGTCTCCCATGATGAGGAGGGAGTAGTTCTCCCTCGAGGCTAAGGGCTGTACCGTAGCTATGTGGTTCATCTCTCTCTCCCATGTGATCTTTATGTGATCATGAGCTTTGTGATCTAGTTGAATATCATCTATGTGCTACTCTAGTGATGTTATTAAAGTAGTCTATTCCTCCTTCATGATGTAATGGTGACAAGTGTGTGCATCATGTAGTACTTGGCGTAGGTTATGATTGTAATCTCTTGTAGATTATGGAGTTAACTATTACTATGATAGTATTGATGTGATCTATTCCCCCTTTCATAGTGTAGTGGTGACAGTGTGTGCGCTATGTTAGTTCTCGGTATAATTGCAATGATATATTATGCACTCTAAGGTTATTTAAATATGAACATCGAATGTTGTGGAGCTTGTTAACTCCGGCATTGAGGTGCTCTTGTAGCCCTACGCAATGAATGGTGTTTGTCATCCAACAAGAGAGTGTAGAGAAAGTAGTATTTGTTTATTCAGTTATGTGATCAATGTTGAGAGTGTCCACTAGTGAAAGTATGATCCCTAGGCCTTGCTTCTGAATAGAAAGTTACACCACAGAGAATTGCTTCCCACGCCAGCAAGCTATTTTCTGGCACCGCTTGTTTACTGTTTTACTGCATCTTTACTTCCTGCAATATTACCACCATCCATACCACCTGTGTTTTACTATCTCTTCACCGAACTAGTGCACCTATACATCTGACAAGTGTATTAGGTGTGTTGGGGACACAAGAGACTTCTTGTATCGTGATTGCAGGGTTGCTTGAGAGGGATATCTTTGACCTCTTCCTCCCTGAGTTCGATAAACCTTGGGTGATCCACTTAAGGGAAAACTTGCTGCTGTTCTACAAACCTCTGCTCTTGGAGGCCCAACACTGTCTATAGGAAAAGAAGCGTGAGTAGACATCATCGGAATGCAAGCGTCGCACCGTTGGATGAGCAACATGTGTCGAAAACCCTAAACGGTAAAAATGGCTAAGGATAAGTTACCGCTAAAATCGCGCGAAAATGGCGCCAGGATTGGCGGAACCGTTTGAACCTTTTAAGGTTCCGGGTTGCAGCGTGAAGATAAGTAAACTCTTGTCCGCAGTAGGGGAGTAACCCGGAGGCATGCCGTATGCTGTCTATGGATGAAGTCCCGCATGATTGGGGAATTTTCCGACCAAGAGTTGGGAAAGAAGAAAATGTGAAGTCGGAGTTCTTCAAGTTTCTCCGTGTTGCCGAGATAGCCGAAAGACATGAAACTTTAGGCAAGGCGGAAACAAGAGGTGAATCTCGGAGAACTCTGGGGGCTACTGTTGTGGGTATACTTCATGGGTGTACCATCGACAGTGCCTAGATCCGGCAAGCCCGGGTGGCCCATAGACGGTGATGTGGCATGTGGCCCATCGGGCGGCCCAGTTGCTGTTGATCATGAAGGATGAAGTCGGGCCCAGGATCATTAAGCCGGATCTTGACCGACCTTCGGAGGAAGCCGGATCCGTGGAGGCCCATAAGGAACCCGGATCCAGTACGACGTAGATGGAAGGTGGATCCTTGACGTACACGGCAAGGCATTGTACCGTAGTTACGCAATCTGTAATCCGGCTAGGACTCTCCATGTAAACCCTAGATCCGTGCGCCTATATAAGCCGGATCTCGGGAGCCCTAGAGGAACAACCACAACTCATTGTAACAACGCGAAAGCACCCAGATAATTCCAGACAAGCAGCAGTAGGTCTTGCCATCGTGCAGGTGGTCCGAAGCTGGGTAAATCGCGTACCACCGTCCCGAGGAATCTCCGCCCTATGGCCCCTACTTCTTCTCCCCTCCATGAGGATCCCTCCTCTGGAGTACCGTCGAATAGGCAACGACACCTCTCTTGGCTAATTGCAACCCAAGATTTGCAAAGGCACCTTGTCTTGTTTGTCGGTGTAGCCTACGGTCTTTTGTCTCACCTTTTTATTTGGATCACCGGAGTTGGCAACGTGTTCGGTGTCGCCCAGGCCCTGGCCATTGGCATCGCCATAGACGTCTCCCTCACCCCCAAAATCAACATCCACGATGGTGTCTTGGGCCATTGGCTATCCATATTGATCGAAAAACAGCTCCACATCGATGTCGTATCCCCGAGTCATTCCCGCCCGTCCGAAGGGCGTCCTTCTAGGATGAAGCCGCCACCATTCATCATGGAGTGCATGTAGGTGTTGCCGTGGTTGGCTTAGTATTCCTACCGATCATTGAAAATTACAGGGCCGTTGGCAAACGGTAATGGACAAGCAAGCATATGGGTTGCGGGCATATATAGCTTGTCGGTCGACGTAGGGTCGGTCATTCCGTCGAACAAGATACATGGCACAGGCATGTTCTCTGAAATTATCGCATGTTCCTTCTTGGCAGGTGCCACACCTGAAACGCTACCTACATGCATGCGTTTGAGGTCAAGGACCGGTGCTGCAAGGCCACCCTGGTAGAACGGGACATCCGTCGAAGATGATCTCGACCCACCGAGGCGGGTGGTCGGCGCGTGCGCGATGGGAGGCGACATATGGGGCATGTGGCATAGCAGAGGCTGCTCTTCGACATGGGAAGGCAATGAGCTTGTGGAAGAGTTGTCTTGAACGTGGGCAAGCGCCTCCTGCTTGATTAAGGGGGCGACATGCGCGTCGGAGGTGGAGGTCAACACTTCGGCGTTCGCGTTGGCCTAAAGGACCATAGCCATCTCATCGGTGGCCTTAGCTATCGCCTCGACAACTAGATGGAAATTCCTTTCCCTCGTGATGGCATGCTTGTCACCTCACTTATTGGTCTCAATGGCCCTCTCCGCTGGCGTCATCTCATTCTTTGGTGTCGTGGCCTTCTTCTTGCGGCTGGCAGTAGAGGCATTCGTTGGGGAGGGTGTTCTGGACGAAGCGATGGCGGTTGGAGTGGCAGGGTTAACATCCATGTCGGTGGCGTCGTCCATGGTGGTGGCGACGTCCATCGCATGCAAGGGTTTTGGCACCGACGAGTTTTGACTTTTCGGGTGTCAGGAGGGGAAGTGGCTTGTGTGCCACTGGCGGGCAGGCCCTCGGGGTTGAAGAGGTGGACATGTGAGGACGCGCTTGCTGCCCACGGCGACGCATTGCCAACCCAAATTTTGGCCATGAATGGGTCGCAGTGGACATGCTTGTTGGTTTGCGTCGGGATGCTAGGCTTGGGTTCTGCCCTCGCTTTGTCCGCATCAACCAAAACGGATAGGCGTGGTCAGTTTGTGTTGGGCCGCTCGAGATACCCTAAGTTCGCACGAATGAATATCCAATAGATACACTTGATCTAAATTTTAAAATCAAACTTCAAACTATTTCTACAAAAAATTGAAAACGATTTAGTAAGTCATACATGTTCCTCTATATATTCTGAAAAAAGTTTCGTTTTACTTAGATAAATCGTTTACAATTAGATAGCTTTTTATTTTTCGGTCTCAAAATGCACTTTAATCGTAAACTAACTATTCAAATTAAACAAAACATCTCCAGAATTCTTAATTGAACTTATATGATTTACTTATTTTTCAATTTTCTTTGTCATTTTGAAATTTAAGTTAAAAATTTGGATCAACCATGTCCAATGGATGTTGATCGTAGGGCACTCACTTAGACAAAGTTACCTTGAGTTTTTTTGTGCATAAAGTCACCCAAACTCCGTCCTCTAATCCTGCCCCCGCCATTGAGACGGTAGTTCCAATCCTCACATCCTCGACAGTCTAGAGAAAACGCGTTGTCGGTTTCCCGCTACAGAATCTGGTATCATCCTCGTTCTCAAGGTTTTTTTGATTTATCACACTAGTGGTTAAAATTTTTCATCGGTAATATTTTGAGTAAGAGAATATAATCCATTTTCGGTCCATCATTACCCACAAGCTTTTCTGCAATATTTATAAAAACATAACATTTAGAGACTTACTTTTAATCCATGGATCATTCACAAACAAAGCCTACAACCATTGCCCGCAAACTCTACTACAAAATCTAAAACAAATACTTGTTAGTTTATAACGGATAATGTGATAGTGTAATTATATACATTCAATATTCTCTAAATTTTCATATGTTCTCTAGTTTAATTGATCTCTTTCAAACCCATGATGAAAATTTGCGCAGCATATGGCGTCATCTGGACTAATTGATTTTGCTGTGTTAACAAATGAAGCAGGATAATATGTAAAATTGTTGGTCTGGAAAATCTATATCGAATATCATTTGAAGGAAATCAGATTTATTAATTTCACCTAACTCATACATATAAGTAGATGTTTTGAAGGTATGCAAGCTTTTCCGGTTGTTGAAAGATGGTTCTAGAGCCGCATCACCGTAAAATGTCAGGGACAGCAGGGGTATGTTCGAGAAGGAATGGCGAGCCAATGAAATCGTCCAGATTCAGCTTCCTTTTTTTTTTTTTGAGAACTCATCCTGCCTCTTTATTCAAACTGTCATAAGGTGGGGAATACAAACGCCAATCGGCGGCGACGAAAGCCAAACGTAACGGCCAACAGGCCATCCTAACACAAGCTTGCCCAAATCATGGGGCTCCTTATTCGACAACCTATTCTCATGCACAAAATTAACCTCCTCTAGATCGCGAGAAGTCCTCTTGATCTCCTGAAGTATCTGGGAGTAGCTACCCCAGTTCTCCTCCTTAAGTGCATTGACCACCGACAGACAATCACTTGCCAACCGTACTCTCGTGAGAAGAAGATCCTGCGCCAGGCTCAAACCTTCCCTGACTGCAAGGGCTTCCAACACCTCGGGATTAGATATCCCTGTGATCAGGACAGCTGATCCACCTAGGTAAACCCCAGAGGCTGATCTCGCCACCGCTGCAACCACTCCATGCTCGCCGCTCCGAGCCACCCCAGCGTCCACATTGATTTTGGCCCAGTTCACCGGCGGAGGAATCCATATCGGATGTGAGGGAATCGGAGACCCCTTCCTCTTCGTCTCTGGCTTCAGCACCGTAAGCTCACTCAGGAAGCTTTCAATGAAACTATGAGTACTCAGAGGGCTTTGATAGGTGCCCTCATATATCGCCTTCCGTCTTGCGTGCCAAATGGCCCAAGCCGTAACACATAACCTAGTCATTTGGTCATGCGGTAATGTAGCAATCATGGTAAATAACCAGTCTCTTGCCCTAGGTTCCTGTACTTGTGACATATGCTCTGTCATCATCTCATCAGCCAGAGCCCATACACATCTGGACATAGTACAGTCAATTAACGAGTGGCGCCAAGAGTCCTCTCCTCCGCAAATCCCACAAGTACTCGAGGTCGAGATATGCCGCCTATGAAGCACATCGGCTGTAGGAAGAGATTGCTTTGCTAAACGCCACAAGAACACCCTCACTTTGGCTGGTACCTGAATATGCCAGAGCTTAGACCAGCTCTTCTGCAACTCGTCGGCATTGGAGCTCGCAGCCCTATTCTCCAGCCAGGCTTCCCTTTTTTCCCTTGTGTTGATCAACATGAGATAAGCTGACCTCACAGAAAAAATTCCCTTCTTCTCATAGTGCCAAGCCCAAAAATCCTCCTGGATCCGTGTACTAATGGGTATGGACTTTATCTCCTGTACATCCATGGGAGTAAAACACTCATTCAGAAGTTCCAAATTCCATTGCCTCGTCGACTGAATTATGAAATCAGCGACATGGCTGGGTGGGTCGGTGGTCAGACTGCACACCGGCCTAAGTGCTCCATCTCTCGGTACCCAGTTATCAAGCCACGCATGCGTGGTCGCCCCAGTACCAATACGGTGAATTAATCCTTGTGCCAACACTTCCTTTCCCTCCATTATCGATCGCCACACCTTTGAGGGATGTGACCCCAGCTCGGCCTTCAGGAAATCAGTATCAGGAAAATACACAGCCTTCAGAACCCTTGCACTAAACGTATCAGGATTTTTCAGAATTCTCCATCCTTGTCTGGCCAAGAGAGCAAGATTAAAAAGCTCAATGTCCCGAAAGCCTAGTCCTCCCAGTGATTTCGGCTTCGTCATCTCCTCCCATGCAACCCAGCATGTCTTCCTCTTCCCATCTTTTGAGCCCCACCGAACTTCCTAATCGCTGAGTCAATGTGTTGGCATAGGCCCTGCGGTAATTTAAAACAGTGCCATCGAGTAGATCGGAATAGCCTGCAGGACAGCTTTAATGAGCACATCTTTCCCCCAGACAGATAAGCATTGCTCAATCCATCCCCGGATCCTCTTCCGCATTCTGTCCTTCGAAATTTGAAGGCGCCGCTTGTAGATCTTCCTACATTAGAGGGCATCCCCGGGTACTTTTCGCTCGTTGTTTCATTCTGAACATTTAGGATATCCTTCAACTCCCGCTTTATTGCTACAGTGGCACTTCTTGCTAAAGAAAATGGACGACTTGTCCAAATTTATCCGTTGGCCGTACGCCCTACAATAAGCATCAAGGGTATCTCTCGCATCCCTTGCGCTATCACCATTTGCATTGATAAACAAGCAGGCTATCATCCGCGAAGAGCAGTGTGGTTGACTCGCCGGGCGTACGACGCCACCTTTAATCCTTGTAGGTGCGATGATTCACTTCTTGCTTTTAACAGGCACGACATGCCCTCTGCTGCTAACAAAAACAAGTAAGGCGATATAGGATCCCCTTGCCTTATGCCTCGGGATGGCGTGAACTCATCCAGGCGCTCCCCATTAAAAAGAACTGAGAAAGACACCGAAGTAACCAGTCTCATCACCATATTTACCCATGCGGTATGGAAGCCCAGCTTTAGCATAATCGCTCGCAAATACTCCCACTCCAGACGGTCATAAGCCTTCCTCATATCCAGCTTCAGAGCACAAAATCTATGCTTCACCGCCTTGTTCCTCTTCATGAAATGCGTGCACTCATAAGCTGTAATGATATTGTCAGTAATCAACCGGCCAGGTACAAAGGCCGATTGCTCATCAGAAATTATTACTGGCAAAACCTGTTTCAGTCTGTTAGCCAACACCTTTGATGCTATCTTGTAAATAACGTTACACGGACTGATCGGGCGAAACTGTCCCAGTTCTTCTGGCTTGGCTACCTTGGGTATGAGGACAATGAAAGTTTTATTGAAAGCCGCTAGGTCATCCTCCCCTCTTAAAACTCTTAGGACTATTTCTGTGACTTCATCACCACATAAACCCCAATGACGCTGGAAGAAATGGGCAGGGAGTCCATCTGGTCCAGGCGTTTTGGTAGGGAACATCTGAAAAAGAGCCTCTTTCACTTCTCTGTTTGAAATTGCCGCAATGAGGCCCTCGTTCATTCCTTCTGTAACTCGTACAGGGACACTATCTAGCACCACCTCCATATTTTCCGTTCCCTCCGACCTATACAGGTCCTTATAGAACATGTTAGTAGCACTAGCCATAAGGCTGGGGTTGTCTGTCATCTCTCCATTAGCCTGGCGAAGCCTCTCAATTTTGTTCTTCCGTTTCCTCTGGCTAGCTCTTAAATGGAAAAACCGCGTGTTCTTGTCGCCCTCAGCCAACCATTGTACACGGGAGCGTTGTCGCCACATGATCTCTTCCCGGTGATCAAGCTCATTTAGCCGTTCAACCGTCTTCAGTTCCGCATGTGAGGGGCCAACACGAGCCGTATCTTCCCTCATCCTCTTCAGATCCTCTCGCAGAATGCGAGTCTCGTTCCTGACACTCCCGAACGTCGTTGATCCCCAGCTCCTGAGAGAACTCGGTTACTACCTCAATCTTGTTTTGGAGCCTCGCCAAATTCTTTGCCTTCCCCTCCTGGTTCCAAATGTTGTGAAGCATCGGTTCAAAATCCCCTTCGCGCTCCCACATCACTTCATAGCGGAAAATCCGCTCACTCCCTCGACGAGGCCGAGTAGCCTCCCTCCAGGATAACAATATGGGACAATGATCCGAGAATGCCGCTGTAAGATGGCGCAAGGATGCACCAGGGAACTGCTCGCACCACTCAGCCGTCGCTAGGGCTCTGTCCAAACGAACTCGACAATAAGTACCACCAGAGACCTTCTTCTCAAAAGTCCAATTAAGCCCCTCATACCCTAGGTCCTTCAGGCCACATACATCCACTGCCTCTCGGAACCCGGCGATCTGAGCATGACTCCTTTCTTGCAAACCCACATGTTCATGACGATGCAGGACTTCATTGAAATCCCCTAGGCAAACCCAGGGTAAAGGTGAGGACGCGCGGATGAACTTGAGCATATCCCATGTTTTAAAGCGTTCGCTCGTTTGAGCCTCGCCGTATACTCCTGTCAGCCGCCACGGGTCCTTGCCTACTTCCTTCACAATAACATCAATATGGTACTGCGAATACGGTAAAATCTCTATAGATATATTATTGTTCCAGAAAGAGCCGTGCCGCCACTACGACCTGAGCTACTTACAGCAAAACATCTATCAAAGCCTATAGAGCGAGCTAAACTTTCCACGTGCGCCTTTTGAAGCTGAGTTTCCAAAACAAACAGCACTGTGGGGGCGTGGATCTTCGCTAAGTCGCGAATCTCCTTTACTGTCGCAGCGCCGCCCATGCCACGACAGTTGAAACTCATGGCACTCATTGCTCCCGGCGGTCCTTGATGACCCACAAGTATAGGGGGTGTATCGTAGTATCTTCGATAAGTAAGAATGTCGATCCCAACGAGGAGC
>NC_061508.1:286585865-286654774 GCF_022539505.1 Lolium rigidum
ATGGGAAGATAAAATATGTTTAATTGTAGCAAAGAAAATTTTCTATGAGATATGACCTAATGTTTTTTCTATAGGATTTACACTACAAGATTTCTATAAGATTTGTTCCTCTAAGATATGTTCCTACCAATCAAACAACATTTGTAAAAAAATTCCCATAAAATTCAAATCACATGAATCAAAGGAGCCATTAGTATCTCCACCAAATAGCGCCTGAACGCTAACCTTCGAGTACACGCAGTTCTTGGCCGAAGTTCCCTGCTGCTGCGTTTTCCGACACGACTGCGACTAGGTATACGAACCAGGCCCAAAAATCTTTTTCTTGCATCTTACCTTTGTCATATGCGGAGAAACGCTTCGGCCTGTACCGTTGCTCCCCGTGGGCGACAAGCGGGCGTCTCAAACCCTAACCCAAGCCAACCTCTCCCCCTCTCCCCCTCCGCCGCCGTCGGCGTTAGCCGTCGGGCAAAGCCCCGAGTCGGTGCCGGCGGATCCCTGGATCTTGCTCGTGAGGATGTGGCGCGGGGTTGTTCCTCCTGGCGACGGAGATCTCAAGCGGAGAACTGGCAGCTCCTCGCGCGGTGGGCCGGCGCGCCGCGGCGAGGCAGTTCCTCGTCATGGAGGCGGTGGAGCTCGGCGGCGCAGCCCTCTTCCTTGAGGGCGATGGCTGCGGTGTGCAGCTTCTCGGGTTGGTTCTCTCGGGTGGAGTGCCTTGGAAGCTGAGGCGGCGGCCTCGAGGTGGCGGGCGTCACCGGCTTTGCGGCAAGCGGTGGGCGTGGATGCGGCCCGGCATGCTCGGCCGTGCGGGCGGCGAGGTGCTGGCGGCGTTGGTCGGGGCGTGGCGACGGTTTCGCGGCCGCCGGCGCCGGATCTGAAGGCCGTCTTCCCCATGTTGTCCGCAGCTCACCCTACACCTCCGGCTGCCCTGGGCGGCCATCGATCCTTGGAGCACTCGCCGGGGCTAGGTGCCGGGTTTTAGGGTTGTCAGAGAGGGAGAAATCCCTAGCCAGCTTTGTTGGTTCGACGGTGACGGCGCCTGCGGGCGCCGTGTATCCCTCTTGAGGTACCGTTCTCACTATCCTCCCCTCCCCCTCCCCCTCCGTCTCCCGGGTGAAAACCTCAACCTTGTATGGGTAGCGGCGGCGCTGGTAGCGTCGTTACCTTCCTAAAGGCGCCGCCTTGGGTTCGATGGGGAGGTGGGTGTGGCTGTGTGTTGGCTGGTGGTGGCTCTTCTAGTCCTCTATAACTTGTTCATCAACGATCAAGCATGCGGCTTCGTTTCAGCGTGAGTGGATCCTCGGTGGGCGGCAAGCCTTCTCCAGGCGAGCTTGATGCAATGTGTAGATGTGCTCTTTGTGCCCCAGTTGGTAGTCTGGTCCCTGGTTCGCTCTTTGCTCATGGGGAGTGTTTTCAATGCTAGTGGTGTGGGGGACTTCGAACCGGGGCGAGGGGCAGGGGTCCCTCTCCAGTCATGGAAGAGAACGCCCAGGCGATGGCTCTCTTATCCTGGCGCAGGCAAGGACGACCTACTATGTTGACAATGTTTCGTCCTGGAGATCTCCCTTGGTTGCTACATGGTGCTTCGTTCTCGTTCGAAGGGCATAGATGACTCCAGCTGTTTTTCTAGTTTTTCCTTGTGTGTTGTTGTCTTTGTTGCTTGTAAGTTGTTTTTTTTTTGAAACGGGAGCAAAAGCTGTGCCCCAATCCATTAAATAAGAAGGAGTGTTTGGACAAGATAGTTCTTACAAAACGAAACAAGGAGGAAAGACCTCACTCTCCCGGCATGATTTCACCCAAGCGTTTAGCACCCTCTAACACCCACAAGCGGTCTTCTTTCTTAATCTTATCTAACAAAACAAAAGTGGGGGTATGCTTGTTGCGGAAAACACGTGCATTTGGCTCGTTACAAATTTCCCAAGTAACAAGGAGTGTGAGGGAGGCAACGGATTTGCGGCTTGGAGTCGCTCCACTAGTCATGGAAGACCACCATTGCTTGACCGAGAGGCCCTTGCCTAAGCCCCCGACCATGGGCAATGGGAGCACCGGCGATGCCATTGAGGAGGACACGGGTAGAGGCGGTGGTAAGAAGAGCGGTGACCCAATTCCGAAAACGAGGCGGGTACCCCGGCGTTGTAGAAGGTCCACAATATACTCCCAACGAATCGAATCAAAGGCTTTCCGGATGTCAAGTTTCAAGAGGAGTGCCGGTGTCTTGCTTTTGTGAAACCTTTTAGCGAGGTTCTTTACATAGAGAAAGTTGTCATGAATACTCCTTTTCTTTATGAAGGCACTTTGGGCATTGGAGACAAGGTCTTTCATGTGCGGACTTAAGTGGATCGCAAGCACCTTGGCAATGATTTTCGCCATGGCATGAATAAGGCTAATAGGCCTAAAATCCGAAACCTCCTCCGCACCATCTTTTTTCGGCAATAGGACAACATTGGTGGAATTGAGCCAATGGAAATGCTCCACATGAAGGCTCTTGAAGCGGTGCACAACCTCCATGACATCGTACTTGATCGTATTCCAACACTTCTTGAAGAACAAGCCGGTGAACCCATCCGGGCCGGGAGCTTTGTCAATGGGCATTTGGTTGATGGCATTCTTAACTTCGGCCTCGGTGAAAGGGTCCCCAAGGCCCTCTAGGGCCGGCTCCTCGAAATGGATCTCCTCCCAATTGAAATCCTCTTTCCTAGGCTCCCCACGGCCAATGACCCCCTTGAAGTGGCTATGGACAGCGTCCTCTTTTTCAATGTGGTGCGTGACCCATCCTTGGTTGTGCTTGAGGCGGTAAATATGGTTTTTGCGACGCCGAGCATTGAGTTGTTCTTCAGCATCCTATATCAGACCTGGCCGTTTGAGTTTTATTAATTTAATAAAGCTAGGCACTGTGTGCCTAGTGTTTAAAAAAAGCTTGGCGTTCTCGGGATTGCTGACTCCTTGATTGGGTCAATTGTGTAGCCATCCGTCCCAATCCCGAGAAGCACCTTCGAGGACTTCATAGTACACGTTCTCCTTCAACGTGACGCCAGGAGCATCGTCCGCCACTCAGCTACATCGTCGATTTTGGCAGGCCACTACTTCGCCAATATTTCCGTCAAATCCCGTCGGTGAGAAGCTACATACATTTTACTCACTTGGCCTTCCATACAGTCCTGATAGTACAACCGTTCAGCTGAACCGGTGCCTCAACAGAAACACACTACGTGTGCTAGTTAATGTATTTGCTAATTCAGCTTTTACATCAACTAGTTAAATGCTTGTGCGTTGCTTCGGGTTCTCAAAATTATACACTTATAAACACAATGCATGTGGATATTCTAACATTTCAACGATAACACCATCTAGACGAGGAAAAGAGCATGAAATTTGCATTACTCAAACTACATATCATGTTTTTTATCTATTGGCACTTTTTGTTCTCACAAGCTCCTCGACTTCACCTCTTTCACCATTGCGCAACCATTGTGCTTTGTTGTGTCCCCACTTTAACAACCCTAACATTGTACCTCTTAGTCACCATACTCCTTCAATGTGCCACTCCTCATTACGCAATGGTGTTTTCTTCAAGTATTGCATATCGCTATACTTGTTCACATAGCCGATGACTTCAGAGATATTTCAATAGTCATCACCCTACTTTCGACAATTGTAATTTTGGCTGTTTCCACTACCACCTCGAAATTGTGAAATATCTAGCAATTTTTTGAAATATTGTTTCAATATTCAGAAGCGCTAAAGGAGGTTTTATTTTTCTCTCATTTCCTTTGTTTTTAAGCATATAGAGTCGTAAGTCAACTCATAAGAAACCTCCAAAATCAGGTAGAAAAAATACAAAAATTAATAAAAATTTCAGTTTTAATTTATCAAATTGACTGGAGGGTGTGGTACAAGTGACTCTATGTCAAGGCAACTGGTGCATGTTCATTCAGAACAGTGACCTAAGCAGAACTTTATTTCATGAGCTATGAGCGAAACAGAACTTCCAATCCCATTCAAGTTTTTATTATCAAGTATTAGGAACAAAGGAATAAAAATATAATTCAGCACTATATGAATGGATAACTTGTAGTATAATAAGTGAAGCATGAACCTGAAGGTGCCGATTTAGTACATCTCTCAGAGATTTATGGTTTCAGCAGAAACTCAAATCTTGTTTGTAATGCTTAACGTGATAAGATCAGCCTTTTACAGAATCATGTGGAGGTTCAAGGTTTCCATTTTTATTAATCTACACACCATTCAGATTATCAGGCTAAGGTAAGAATGATTTCAGAAATTGCCTGTATCCTGTAACAACAATTATATCTACTACTAACATAGTAACATGGATCAAGAAATCTGAGTGTTCTCTCAGAATCAGATTATATATGTATGAAATACTGGCAGTCAGTAAACTGCAAATTACACAAGGGTCAAGCTATATATAAAGTGTGAGATCTAAAGAATCTTGTATATGTGTACAACATTACAATTTTTCGTCTCCCCAAAATACATCTTTATTTCTTGAAGTTTTATCTGTGTACAACATTGTTGTGATATCCCACTGTGATGTAGTGCGGCTGGTGAGGTAGTATAAAGTAATTAACAGTTGCGTTTGAAAACATCTAATCTTCGTTGAATTTTCCATCATACTGCCCATAGGTACATAGGTAAAACCGGATAAACCATGTTCAAGGAAAAAAATGGCATCATAGTGAGAAGCAACAGAGAAGAAAGATGAAAGAGCAAAATCTATACCTCGTGTTTTCTGTGTTTGATAACAACACTAGAATGAATTTCACCATGTGCATAGTTTGCTTAGGATAGATTTGCAGGTGCACGGTGCCCTCGCTGAACACATCAGGATCGGAACACTCAAGCGTAGCTTATAGGTTTTCTGGTTTTGTGTGTGTGTCGCGAGGTGACGTGGTTGGAGAGAAAAAGAGGAAAAATCAGTTTCAGCTTGACCGGTACTATCGGTACCAAGAGCGGTAGTACCGCTATCGCTATTGGTACCGGTCACCAGTATCGCAACATGCTTTGCACGAGGGAAGAGCTCACAGTATGCATTACGGTACCTTGACGGTACCTCGACCGGTAGTACCGCTCCCAAGCGGTACTTCCGACCAGGTACCGCTTTGGTACCGTAACTGCAATCTACGGCACTATCGCCTTGCTACCGACATGGTACCGGGAGGGAGTCCGGGACTAGCAGAGGCCCTGCCGGTACCTTGACGATACCGGCAGCGGTAGTACCGCTTTGAGTCCGACGTGGCAGAACTGTGGGCTAATCTCGAACCCGGAGCGGTAGTACCGCTTACCAAAGCGGTAGTACCGGTCATGCGAAACCGGACATAACGGTTGGATTCGGGGGGCCTATAAAGGGGCCTTCTTCCCCAGCTCGTTTCAACTCCTCATCTCTCTCTCTCCTCCATTGTTGCTGAGCTCAAAACCTTGAGGATCTCCCTCCCCATCCAACCAATCTTGCCCATACTTTGAGGATTGGTGGAGGAGACCCCGGTCTATAGTTCTATCAAGAGAGATTTCACCAATACCATCTAGTCCTTAGTGGATCTTGGAGTTAGGGTTCCTATTGTGGGATCTTAGAAGATGAGCTCCTATAGAGGCTAGCTTGGAGTTGTGCTAGCCCCATAGGGTGTTGGGAGCCTCCGGTGTTGTGGAGCTCGCCCCAACCTTGTGAAGGAACCGCCGCCTCGACCGGCTACTTAGTGGAGAAGGGGAAACTCCTTCGTGGGGCTTTCTCGAGGAACAAGGTGAGGCGTGTGTGGCCGTTGAGCCTTCGTGGTTCACACCTCCTCAACGCAGACGTACTCCCTCTTGTGGGAGGAGCTGCGGGAAACAAATCGCGTCGCCTCTCCGCTACCCCGGTTGTCCCGCTCCCTCTCTCTTACTATCTTGTCGGTTCCTTTACTTGTTGCACCGCACTAGGCTCATACTAGGATCACCCTCATCGCTAAAGTTGCCACCTTTACTTCGGCATCGCACCTAAAATTGAAAAAGCTATAAAATTTGTGTAGCGACCATTCCCCCCCCCCCCCCCTCTTATTCGTTAACGATCCATTCAAGTGGTATCAGAGCAAGGTTTTCTTGCCGGGCTTTACCGCCTAAGAAATGGCCGAACAAGAGGCGCTTGGGAATGGGACCCTTCTCGGTGAGCAACCACCTCCACCATCAAAACACCGATAGCACAACGGCTACATTGGGTCACCTCAAGAAATTGAAGTCATCCATCGTAAGCCAAATGAAGGCTATGATGATGGAGTTGGTTGCTCCAAAACCAAACCTCGCCTCAGATCCTAAGGCAAGTGATGTAATATCCTAGTATTTCAGACGTTTGCGGGGTAGAATTAGAAAAGGGAAGTGCATTGCATCGCAAAACTAGGGAAAATTTCGCGCTTAATTGCATTAAAACATAAGAGGGAACAAGTTTCTCTTTTGACACCAGCCAGGATTAGGGTTTCGAGAGTGCGATAAACTTGGACATGATCTCTTTTGAATTAGGGTTTTGAAATAGGGGAAACATTTGAATTCAACACATATAATTGAGTGAATGCATTTGAAATAAGTTTGAATTGAATTTCAAACTTAAACATTACATAAAATAAAAGACAAGTAATAATTCAACAAATAATATTATATTTGGATAATTCAAACAATAAAAGAGTAGATATAAATTACAATAAGCTCATTAGAGAAACCTTGAGCTTTAATGAACACACAAGATACAATTTCATTACAATATCTAAATATAATTATTACATAATCATTTTATAAATTGATAAAGGAGAAAAAGGAAAAAGGAAATTTACAATGAGATGATGAACTAAACTAAACTACACCCAAGCTATCCCTTGATCTTCTTGATCATCCGAGAGAGGTGAATGTCTTGATCTTCCTTGATCCCTGCATAAGAGCATAAAAAGGAAATGCACATTGTTGCCAAGTGGCGATGCCACTTGGAAGGTTAACAAAAGAAATGAAATAGGAGGATAAGACCAGAATCAGCCGAGCTGATCCACCAGTTCCCAAGTTCCAACATGGAACACACACACAGTCGACCAGGCTATGTGCATGCACACCAGCACACAAGCCAGGGTTAGTCACCAACTTCACAAAACCTTGATGTCGACCAGGGAAGCAAGAAAGGGGTAGTATAAAACCTTTTCACAGCCAAACCCTAGTCATTCATCGACTGAACCAGCCAGAGCCACTAGAACACCAAGAACAACAGTGTTCCATTTCTTCTTCGACAAAGAACAAGCACTGATGAACAAGCAAATGGTGAAGTAATTAACTTGCACAGCCAGTGAGGAGGAGCAGGACAAGCAAAGACGAACGAGTATAGAAGAAATCCTCTACATCAGCAAAACCTAGGAGCTGGAGTGAGGTATACACATCATCATTAACAAACCGGATGGGTTTGTTCATAAATTGCACGGTCATGTACACACGAGCGCGCAAAGGGTGGAGTAACTCGTTTTGATCATCATTTGGTCATAGACCAAGTGTAACCTGGTGGAAATGGCAAAGACCAGGGATGAATCAAAGTCTATGACCATGGTTATGCCAACCAGACAAGTGGTAGCATCTTTCAAATGGAAATAGGAAGGAAAACTATCCCAGATACTTACCCAAATCTACCCAGACTACACTAGCCCTTTTAAAACCATCAGATATGCAGAAATATATGTTTTCTGCAAGTATTTTTCAACATCAAAAGCTACTGGCAATCAAATATGATCACCCAGCAAGCATTTATCCATTCACAGCAAGCCACCAGAGGTGGGAGTTACCAAAACAACAGTTTATTACTGCTAAGGCCACCTCAACCACAAAATCATCCAAACCACCAAGGCATGCCCACTTATCATCACCCAAATGGGTTAAAAATGGAGCTAGGGTCCCCAACGGTAGTTGGCATCCCTCTAGCTCAAGTAATTATAGCAAAAGAATCATCATCGCATAAGGAGTTCATCTTAAATAATTAACAGGACATGATAAAGCTTCACGAGATAATTGAATCAAGCAACGAGAAAGTATACATGGATGCTATACAAGCATCACACATATAACCGAACCACCGATAAGCTTTCACAAACATGAGCAAACACCAACACTTGGTGAGAAGCTCGCAACCAAGCGATTATGCGAGTATGTCGAGCCACAGATAAAGATATAGCCGATAAGTAATGGCCAAGCAATTGGTGATCACATGATCAACCAGAGCATTCAAACACAAGCCACGAGCATCGGCAACTCATCAAAGTTCCTGAACAGCTACGAAACAGTCCACCATTGCTTCACAAAGCATCACGAGTATCAAATTATAATTGTATCCGAAGCACATCATCAAGGAGTTGATGAACCAGAGTGCAACATGCCAACCAAGCAAGCCTAGGAAGAGCTAGAGCATCACGGCCACCACACCTACATATGATTGGCACTTGCAAATTGCAAGAAGCGCTTGCAGCAGTAGCCAATTGAGGCCATTAGAGATTATATAGAGAGGCTAGAGCAATGGTAGCAAGCAGCAGCTTGCTCAACTAACAACAGACAACATCGTACGCCGCAGGGACAATCCTAGTGACACTAATGGAGGAGTAGAGCAAATACAGCAGCTAGAGCAGGCCAAGCAAGCACCAATCAACTAGTAGCATAGAAGCAACAAGCACAGCATGGCCAGCACAACAGCAGTAGCAGCCTGGCATGGCTAGAATCCCAAAGAGGGAAGCTCAGCCGGTAACTCCAGAGGTAGGAGATGAAGAGGAGAAGAGAGAGGAGCTAGGACGCGTGTACACGGGAGGCGATAGCGCTGCAGACGCACCACGACGGCACGGCGGCACAAGCTTGGCCACAGCGGTGCCAAGCCGCGAACAAGTCGTAACCACGCCGAGCATAGCAGCCCCAGCACGACTCCGGCGAGCCACTGAGCACCACCATGGCGCCCAGGAACGTCAGCTCGACGCGAATCGCCGCGAGCACCGCAAACCCAAGCATGCAGTTGTTGCGGTCAGAAACCCACCGGCGAGCAGCGACGGGCAACACTATAGAGCCGGGAGGCTCCCAGGATCGCGGGCCGGCCCCGGTCCCTCCGAGCGACGGCCCGCAAAGCCTCGGCACGCACGTCCGATGCCGATGCAAGGGCGTGCCACCCGACCTATACCCGGTCGGGAAGGTGTTGGATGTGCCTCGCTTTAGTTTCCCGCATGGCATACACGTAAACATTAAATACGAGCCTCGATCGGCTCAGGGTTGTCCTGTGAATCGGCTCAAGGAGCCGATCCACCCATGATGCGTACAAGGTGTACGATCAGATGGTGGTCCTGCTTGATCGAAATAAAGCTAAAACGACCTACTACGATTTAGGGTTTTCACCGCATAATCGGAACATCCTACTCGTGATTGAGCCTGGCGGCCACGCACGGTGATCGTAAACCGACCCTAGACAAGGCCTAAAACCAACACGAAGTTGATCCTCGGAACATCCCTGTCTAGGGCTAGCAAACTACACCCTACGCGCCACCGGATCCTTCAACCCGTTTGTAAGGCCTAACCATGCAGATATTAAACTAA
The DNA here is from genome assembly GCF_022539505.1 of Lolium rigidum. NCBI lineage: Eukaryota > Viridiplantae > Streptophyta > Magnoliopsida > Poales > Poaceae > Lolium > Lolium rigidum. The sequence continues at coordinate 286,595,442 of NC_061508.1, forward strand.
TCCTTGAAGAACAAGGAGCAATCATAACGGATCGGATCTACTAAACAATGATCAAGCGGGTGCCGCCCTTACACCCAAGATAGGTGTAAGGGCGGCTAGATGTCTAAGGGTCGCACTGACGATAGCATATGACTACGATGAACAATGCTAACCCTAAAACATCTACGATAACTACGTTGCTCGCCATCAAAAAGGCTTCAGCACGAGCAACGCATGAACAGACGAATAAACGTGTACTCGCCTAGATCGCAAGATGCGATCTAGGCAAAGTATGGTGCTTACCCGGAAGAAACCCTCGAGACAAGGGAGTTGGCGATGCGCCTAGATTGGTTTGTGGTGAACGTGATTGTTGTTTATTTCATAAACCCTAGATACATATTTATAGTCCGTAGACTTTCTAACGTGGGAATAATCCCAACCGGGCACGAGCCCAAACTCTATCTAACCGACACGTAATCTACTATGGTACGTATACACGGGCAAACTAGCCCAAACTTGGTTATATAAGGCCGATTCATGTATTCCTCCCATGTATAATCTTCAAGCCCATCTCCAATCGCGGCCCACCTCCGATCCGGTCAAATTCTGGTGATAACTGATGTCTACGGGAGCTTCTATTCTTGTAGACAGTGTTGGGCCTCCAAGAGCAGAGGTTTGTAGAACAGCAGCAAGTTTCCCTTAAGTGGATACCCAAGGTTTATCGAACTCAGGGAGGAAGAGGTCAAAGATATCCCTCTCATGCAACCCTGCAACCACAAAGCAAGAAGTCTCTTGTGTCCCCAACACACCTAATAGGTGCACTAGTTCGGCGAAGAGATAGTGAAATACAGGTGGTATGAATAAGCAGTAGCAACGGCAACGACACCGGAAAAGTGCTTTGCCCGGAACAATAAACAAGCGAGTAGTAATGCAGCGAGTAGTAACGCATAGAAACGAGTAAACAAGCAGCGATAGTAGTATTTAGGAACAAGGCCTAGGGAATAGACTTTCACTAGTGGACACTCTCAACATTGATCACATAATAGAATAGATAAATGCATACTCTACACTTTTGTTGGATGATGAACACATTGCGTAGGATTACACGAACCCTCAATGCCGGAGTTAACAAGCTCCACAATAATGCTCATATTTTAGTAACCTTTAGTGTAAGATAGATCGAAAGACTAAACCAAGTACTAGCATAGCATGCACACTGTCACCTTCATGCATATGTAGGAGGAATAGATCACATCAATATTATCATAGCAATAGTTAACTTCGCAATCTACAAGAGATCATGATTATAGCATAAACCAAGTACTAACACGGTGCACACACTGTCACCTTTGCACACGTGCAGGAGGAATAAAACTACTTTAATAACACATCACTAGAGTAGCACATAGATAAATTGTGATACAAACACATTGCAATCATAAAGAGATATAAATAAGCACCTCACTATGCTCTTCAACAGTGAATAAGTATTCGTGAAATATGGCCTAAGAGACCCACACGGTGCACACACCGTCACCTTTACACACGTGGGACGAGGAGTCTCCGGAGATCACATAAGTAAAACTCACTTGACTAGCATAATGACATCTAGATTACAAGCATCATCATATGAATCTCAATCATGTAAGGCAGCTCATGAGATTATTGTATTGAAGCACATAGGAGAGAGATGAACCACATAGCTACCGGTACAGCCCCGAGCCTCGATGGAGAACTACTCCCTCCTCATGGGAGCAACGAGCGGTGATGAAGATGGCGGTGGAGATGGCAGCGGTGTCGATGGCGAAGCCTTCCGGGGCACTTCCCCGCTCCGGCAGGGTGCCGGAACGGAGACTCCTACCCCCAGATCTTGGCTTCGCGATGGCGGCGGCTCTGGAAGGTTTTCGTGGTTTTCGTCGAACGCCCCGAGGTTTTTAGGTCAGGGGCTTTATATAGGCGGAGAGGCGGCGCAGGAGGGCTGACAGGGGGGCCCACACCCTAGGGGGCGCGCCCCCCCCCTTGGCCGCGCCGGGGTGTGGTGTGGTGGCCCCGACCCCTTCTCCGGCGGTTCTCGTGTGTTCTGGATGCTTCCGGGTAAAATAGGAACCCGGGCGTTGATTTCGTCCGATTCCGAGAATATTTCGTTACTAGGATTTCCGAAACCAAAAACAGCAGAAAACGAGAACCGGCACTTCGGCATCTTGTTAATAGGTTAGTTCCGGAAAATGCACGAATATGACATAAAGTGTGCATAAAACATGTAGATAACATCAATAATGTGGCATGGAACACAAGAAATTATCGATACGTTGGAGACGTATCGGCATCCCCAAGCTTAGTTCTGCTCGTCCCGAGCAGGTAAAACGATAACACGGATAATTTCTGGAGTGACATGCCATCATAATCTTGATCATACTATTTGTAAAGCATATGTAGTGAATGCAGCGATCAAAACAATGTGTATGACATGAGTAAACAAGTGAATCATAAAGCAAAGACTTTTCATGAATAGCACTTCAAGACAAGCATCAATAAGTCTTGCATAAGAGTTAACTCATAAAGCAATAATTCAAAGTAAAGGTATTGAAGCAACACAAAAGAAGATTAAGTTTCAGCGGTTGCTTTCAACTTGTAACATGTATATCTCATGGATAATTGTCAATGCAAAGCAATATAACAAATGCAATATGCAAATATGTAAGAATCAATGCACAGTTCACACAAGTGTTTGCTTCTTGAGATGGAGAGAAATAGGTGAACTGACTCAACAATGAAAGTAAAAGAATGGTCCTCCATAGAGGAAAAGCATCGATTGCTATATTTGTGCTAGAGCTTTGATTTTGAAAACATGAAACAATTTTGTCAACGGTAGTAATAAAGCATATGCATCATGTAAATTATATCTTATAAGTTGCAAGCCTCATGCATAGTGTACCAATAGTGCCCGCACCTTGTCCTAATTAGCTTGGACTACCCGGATTATCACCGCAATACATATGCTTTAACCAAGTTTCACAAAGGGGTACCTCTATGCCGCTTCGTACAAAGGTCTAAGGAGAAAGCTCGCATTTGGATTTCTCGCTTTTGATTATTCTCAACTTAGACATCCATACCGGGACAACATAGACAACGAGATAATGGACTCCTCTTTTAATGCTTTAAGCATCCAACAACAATTAATTCTTTTCTCATTAGAGATTTGAGGATATTTGTCCAAAACTGAAACTTCCACCATGAATCATGGCTTTAGTTAGCGGCCCAATGTTCTTCTCTCACAATATGCATGCTCAAACCATTCAACTCGGTGTAGATCGCCCTTACTTCGGACAAGACGAACATGCATGGCAACTCACATGGAATTCAACAATGAGTTGATGGCGTTCCCGATAAACATGGTTATCGCACAACAAGCAACTTAATAAGAGATAAAGTGCATAATTACATATTCAATACCACAATAGTTTTTAAGCTATTTGTCCCATGAGATATATATTGCAAAGGTGAATGATGGAATTTTTAAAGGTAGCACTCAAGCAATTTACTTTGGAATGGCGGGAAAATACCATGTAGTATAGGTAGGTATGGTGGACACAAATGGCATAGTGGTTGGCTCAAGTATTTTGGATGCATGAGAAGTATTCCCTCTCGATACAAGGTTTAGGCTAGCAAGGCTTATTTGAAACAAACACAAGGATGAACCGGTGCAGCAAAACTCACATAAAAGACATATTGAAAACATTATATGACTCTACACCGTCTTCCTTGTTGTTCAAACTCAATACTAGAAATTATCTAGACCTTAGAGAAACCAAATATGCAAACCAAATTTTAGCATGCTCTATGTATTTCTTCATTAATGGGTGCAAAGCATATGATGCAAGAGCTTAAACATGAGCACAACAATTGCCAAGTATCACATTACCCAAGACATTTATAGCAATTACTACATGTATCATTTTCCAATTCCAACCATATAACAATTTAACGAAGAGGAAACTCCGCCATGAATATTATGAGCTAAGAACACATGTGTTCATATGAACCAGCGGAGCGTGTATCTCTCCCAAACAAGCATGATGTAATCCAATTTATTCAAACAAAAACAAAAACAAAAGCACACCGACGCTCCAAGAAAAAGCACATAAGATGTGATGGAATAAAAATATAGTTTCAGGGGAGGAACCTGATAATGTTGTCGATGAAGAAGGGGATGCCTTGGGCATCCCCAAGCTTAGACGCTTGAGTCTTCTTGATATATGCAGGGGTGAACCACCGGGGCATCCCCAAGCTTAGACTTTTCACTCTTCTTGATCGTAGTATATCATCCTCCTCTCTTGATCCTTGAAAACTTCCTCCACACCAAACTCGAAACAACTCATTAGAGGGTTAGTGGACAATAAAAATTAACATGTTCAGAGGTGACACAATCATTCTTAACACTTCTGGACATTGCATAAAGCTACTGGACATTAATGGATCAAAGAAATTCATCCAACATAGCAAAAGAGGCAATGCGAAATAAAAGGCAGAATCTGTCAAAACAGAACAGTCCGTAAAGATGGATTTTATTAGGCCACCAGACTTGCTCAAAAGAAAATTCTCAAATTGAATGAAAGTTGCGTACATATCTGAGGATCACTCACGTAAATTGGCATAATTTTCTGAGTTACCTACAGAGAATTAGACCCAGATTCGTGACAGCAAAGAAATCTGTTTCTCGCGCAGTAATCCAAATCTAGTACTTACTTTACTATCAAAGACTTTACTTGGCACAAAAAAACACAAAACTAAGATAAGGAGAGGTTGCTACAGTAGTAAACAACTTCCAAGACACAAATATAAAACAAAGTACTGTAGCAAAATAACACATGGGTTATCTCCCAAGAAGTTCTTTCTTTTTAGCCATTAAGATGGGCTCAGCAGTTTTAATGATGCACTCGCAAGAAATAGTATTTGAAGCAAAAGAGAGCATCAAGAGGCAAATTCAAAACACATTTAAGTCTAACATGCTTCCTATGCATAGGAATCTTGTAAATAAACAAGTTCATGAAGAGCAAAGTAACAAGCATAGGAAGATAAAACAAGTGTAGCTTCAAAAATTTCAGCACATAGAGAAGCATTTTAGTAACATGAAAATTTCTACAACCATATTTTCCTCTCTCATAATAACTTTCAGTAGCAACATGAGCAAACTCAACAATATAACTATCACATAAAGCATTCTTATCATGAGTCTCATGCATAAAATTATTACTCTCCACATAAGCATAATCAATTTTATTAGTTGTAGTGGGAGCAAATTCAACAAAGTAGCTATCATTATTATTCTCATCAAGTGTAGGAGGCATAGTATAATCACAACAAAATTTACTCTCCATAGTAGGTGGCATCAAAAGACCACTATTATAATCATCACAAATAGGAGGCAAAGTATCATCAAAGAAAATTTTCTCCTCAATGCTTGGGGGACTAAAAATATCATGAAAACCAGCTTCCCCAAGCTTAGAACTTTCTATATCATTATCAACAATGGTGTTCAAAGCGTTCATACTAATATTACTACCGAGCATGCAAATAAGATTTCATAGGTTTTTTAATTTTCGCATCAAACAATCCATGTTTTAAATCAGGAAATAGAATAAGAAGCTCACTCTTGTACATTATGCCAAACTAGTGTAAACAAGAAACAACAAGATGCAATTGCAGGATCTAAAGGAAATAGCTTTGAGCACACACACAACGGCGCCGGAAAAATACTTTACCCGGGACCGTAGTATGAGTGCCTTTTTACCTTTCCTCCCCGGCAACGGCGCCGGAAAAGTGCTTGATGTCTACGGGAGCTTCTATTCTTGTAGACAGTGTTGGGCCTCCAAGAGCGAGAGGTTTGTAGAACAGCAACAAGTTTCCCTTAAGTGGATACCCAAGGTTTATCGAACTCAGGGAGGAAGAGGTCAAAGATATCCCTCTCATGCAACCCTGCAACCACAAAGCAAGAAGTCTCTTGTGTCCCCAGCACACCTAATAGGTGCACTAGTTTGGCGAAGAGATAGTGAAATACAGGTGGTATGAATAAGCAGTAGCAACGGCAACGACACCAGAAAAGTGCTTTGCCCGAACGAGTAAACAAGCGGTAGTAATGCAGCGAGTAGTAACGCGATAGAAACAAGTAAACAAGCGAGCGATAGCGATATTTAGGAACAAGGCCTAGGGAATAGACTTTCACTAGTGGACACTCTCAACATTGATCACATAATAGAATAGATAAATGCATACTCTACACTTTTGTTGGATGATGAACACATTGCGTAGGATTACACGAACCCTCAATGCCGGAGTTAACAAGCTCCACAATAATGCTCATATTTTAGTAACCTTTAGTGTAAGATAGATCGAAAGACTAAACCAAGTACTAGCATAGCATGCACACTGTCACCTTCATGCATATGTAGGAGGAATAGATCACATCAATATTATCATAGCAATAGTTAACTTCGCAATCTACAAGAGATCATGATCATAGCATAAACCAAGTACTAACACGGTGCACACATCTGTCACCTTTGCACACGTGCAGGAGGAATAAAACTACTTTAATAACACATCACTAGAGTAGCACATAGATAAATTGTGATACAAACACATTGCAATCATAAAGAGATATAAATAAGCACCTCACTATGCTCTTCAACGGTGAATAAGTATTCCGTGAAATATGGCCTAAGAGACCCACACGGTGCACACACTCGTCACCTTTACACACGTGGGACGAGGAGTCTCCGGAGATCACATAAGTAAAACTCACTTGACTAGCATAATGACATCTAGATTACAAGCATCATCATATGAATCTCAATCATGTAAGGCAGCTCATGAGATTATTGTATTGAAGCACATAGGAGAGAGATGAACCACATAGCTACCGGTATAGCCCCGAGCCTCGATGGATAACTACTCCCTCCTCATGGGAGCAGCAGCGGTGATGAAGATGGCGGTGGAGATGGCAGCGGTGTCGATGGAGAAGCCTTCCGGGCACTTCCCCGCTCCGGCAGGGTGCCGGAACGGAGACTCCTGCCCCCCGGATCTTGGCTTCGCGATGGCGGCGGCTCCGGAAGGTTTCGTGGTTTTCGTCGAACGCCCCGAGGTTTTTAGGTCGGGGGCTTTATATAGGCGGAGAGGCGGCGCGAGGAGGGCTTACGGGGGCCCACACCCTAGGGGGCGCCCCCTTGGCCGCGCCGGGGTGTGGTGTGGTGGCCCTGCCCCCTTCTCCGGCGGTTCTCGTGTGTTCCGGATGCTTCCGGGTAAAATAGGAACCCAGGCGTTGATTTCGTCCGATTCCGAGAATATTTCGTTACTAGGATTTCTGAAACCAAAAACAGCGAGAAAACTAGAGCCGGCACTTCGGCATCTTGTTAATAGGTTAGTTCCAGAAAATGCACGAATATGACATAAAGTGTGCATAAAACATGTAGATAACATCAATAATGTGGCATGGAACACAAGAAATTATCGATACGTTGGAGACGTATCACCCAGCTTCTTCAAAAGATTGATGTCCTGGGTGGAAATTTTGGACCTTTCCCACTCCGCGCTTCCCAGATCTGCGGCGGCCATCGACGATTCAGGCGTGTGGTGCCTAGTTAACCGACGCGGTGGCATCAACAATGGCGCAGGAATGCAACTTGGAGAAGATGAGCTTAGGGAATTGAGGGGCGCAGGAGCAGGTTTCGCAGAGGAGAGTAGGAGAATGGCGCGAGCGGAAGTGCTCGAGGAGGAAGAAGGAGATCTTATGTAAAGGTGAGGCGAAGCGGCGGACCGTTGGATGGAAAAGGGGTGCGGCAGATGATAACCACGCAGAAACAAGGGTAAAAAAGTATTTTAACACTGGAGAATTTACGGTACGTGCGCCAGGAAAAGCGGAGGACGTGTGTCCCCCACCTACACGACGTGTCAAGATAATGGATAATTTGGGCCCGCAAGGCAGTGGGAGAAAATTTCTCGCGATTTTTGGATTTACAATCGTGGCTATCATCAGCAATAACGTCACCTTGTCAGAGAGAAAAATTCGACTCAACAGCGGCATAAAAAGGCGACATGCAAAAAGTATTGGAGAGCCTTTGATCAAATACAAGTTTTTGATCAAATGCTCGGGGGCTACTTTGAAAAAATGAAAAGATCAGGAGAAACAAAATAGAGATGGCTTGAGCCTATGATCAAATACGAATATTTGTTCATAGCCTCGGGGGCTAGTCCCATCGGGAGCGCTGTTCGCGCACCCGAGAAATTATAAAACTTCGGGAGAGAAAGAAAATATAGCGGCATAAGGTGTAGAGCCTACAACCAAGCACAAGTTCTTGGCTGTAGCCTCGGGGGCTACTCCCATCGGGAACGCTGTTCGCGTGCCCGATGAAATTATAAAAAAGAAAGAAAGAATGAATGAAAAGAAGAAAGATAGAAGAGCAAGAGAGTATATTTCGAGTTATAAATAACTCTGCATATACTCCCATCGGGAGAACAATATAAGTCATTTTGACTCAATAAAATATGCCATTCCAACAGCCGAATAAGCACTCGACAATATATTCTCAGAACGCCAAAGTTGCGATCAATTTCTGAATGCCGCAAAACTTTGCGAAGGTAAGACCCCAGATCCGTTCTGTGAGGCGTGGCGCCGTCTCCGACGTCGGTTTGCTACTTTTATCCGTATCAACGGATACGAAGAAAAATCCTAACGGACGCGTTAGGTACCCGATAAATATGACTGGGACTCGACAGAATGGTAAGACCTTAAGCGGCACCTATCGAAGTTTACGCCAGTATCCCGAGATTATGTCCAGGGACGTGATTTTGAAGTAGGTTTTTGCGGATTGCCACTAGAGCAGTTAACTAGTACCTGATCCGTCAGATGAACTTGCCCCAATTACCATTATCCCTGCACAATATAGAAATGTATGTGAATAAATATAGAAAAGTTTTAAATTGTCGAGTAAAAATAAACGGTGGAGATTTTCCACGACTCTACGATTCAAGTAAAATCTCGGGGCTATCGACATAGGCATCCCCAATGGGCCTGCCGAAGATAGTACCCGGGGTTTACTGAAAGCCCACTACCCGAAGAATAAGAAGACTCGGAAGCCCAAGATATTGTTAAGGAAAGCTAGAGTTGTAATAGGAAGTATTATTTGTAATATTGGGGGAGGAGTTAGAAACCTTCCCGGACTCTGTAACTTGTACAATACGAATCCCTCGGCTCCGCCTCCTATATAAGGGGGAGTCGAGGAACAAAGAGATCATCGAATCATTGTTTCTCAAACCCTAGTTTTCATATTCGTCGAGTACTTTTCGGCTGAAACCTTCGAGATCTATTTGCCCTCTACATCCAACTAAACCCTAGTCTACAATCCGTAGGCATTGACAAGTTAATACCTTGTCACTACCGGATACCAATCCTGAGTTTTTATTGTAATGGATTGGAATACCCAAGTATCGAAAGGGGAGTTGTCCAGCATCACATCCAAAGATCTGCTTATATTGGTCCTCTTCCTCCTTTGCCTTTCCAAAACAAAAAATCTCACTTTTATGAAAGTTAATCTTAAGCCCCGATAACTCTTCAAAGAGGCACACAAATTAATTTCATAATAACACCTTTGTTGAGGTCATGTTCCAAAAAAAGGATAGTATCATCAGCATATTGTAGTATAGAAAGTCCTCCATCAACTAAATGTGGAATTAACCCTTCGACTTGACCATCCTCTTTTGCTCGTTCAATTAAGATGTCAAGCATATCTACTACGATATTAAAAAGCATTGGAGATAGAGGGTCCTCTTGCCTTAGACCTTTTTTTGTCTGGAAATAATGACTGATATCATCATTCCCCTTCACCCCAACACTACCACCTTGAACAACTAACTCAACCATGCTAGATGGTATGATGCCTAGGCTAAGGCGGCACACTATACTAAGACATCTATGATGTATGGCGCGACAACTAACTCAACCAAGAGTGGCATGCTATCTAGAATGATGCTCCGGACGTCGGGGAAAGAGACACTATTTCAAGGGGAAAAGCAAACTTCTCTATTTTGTGCTTTTATAGAGAAACGCGGCATTTTACTATATTAATAATGCTATACTTACGGGGGATTTTCTTACTGAGGAAAGCTACGGGCTGAAGTGGAGGCAACAGATTGGTCTACAATTTTTTACCTGCCATGATTTTAGGGCCTGCCAACCTCTACCTTCTTCCCGTAAGCTAATTCTATAGATGTAGCATTGTTTTACTATTATGGCAGCCTAAATTGTAATCTCCAGGTCCTTGATCTGCGTCACTGCATCTCCCCGCCTCCTGCCGGTGCGAGAAAGTGATCCTGGGCTTCTCCCGTGGCACGAGGTCGCCCGGGGCAGCAGCCCTTGGTTGGATGGCAGAGGCGGCCCTCTTCTTCGCCGGAGATGGTCGGCTTGTGGATGGTGGTGGTGGGTCTTTTATCTATCACCGTGTCCCAGTGCGCGAGGTGGGGAGGCGTGGAAGCCGGCGATGGCTGATGAAGGCATGAGCATCCTGGATGTCGCCGGTGGACGGCCGTCCGGTTGCAAGGTGTTGCCCATTCGCTTGGTGTCACCACTTTGCCACGGCTGGTCTGGGATGGTCAGCAGTGTCGGCGCCCGACCTGAATAATGGTGGTGGTCCTAGGATCTCTCTTCTGCGAAGATGAAGACATGTCTGAGGTTTTTCCGTCTAAATCTGGCCTGAGTGATGAGTTTCGGAAAGCTCCATCGACGAATGTAACAGTGCATCTTTTGCCTAGAGTTTGCTGGATCGGGTGGTATTCGGTCGCGCGCACCCATGCTTTTATTCCGACCGTTTGGTTCTGGAGGGAGCGGCGCGAAGCTCTGTTCTGTGTTGACATCAAGTGACATTTTGATCCATGATGAAGTCAGGAGAAGGGAATATCATGAAGGCCGGATTGGAGGACTAGCTGATGGAGGTTCAGGTCTCCGTGTTGTTGAGGAACTTTCTTGGTGTTCTAGGCTCCACAGCAGTGGTATGAAAGTGGGGCGGCAGCACAGGTGAAATTCAGAGTCCTACCTTTCAGGGTGAAAAATCCAAGATCTGGCCTTAACTGGTTGTGTCTAGCAATGATCTTGTTGGAGGCATTGTTTTGAGAGCGGAGACTATCTTCAGGGTGAAAACCTAAGATCTTTGGCCGGGCGACGACGCGGCGCTGGTGCACCGTTTTTTTTTCTTGGAGGCATCGCTTTTAGAGAGTATTTTAGGTGTTGTCTTGGTGATAGTTGTATTATTGTTGCTAGACCTAGGATGCTATAGCGAAACTTTTGTTTTTTTTTAGGTGTGTGTATCCGTACTGCTATTAGAGTGTTGCGTTGTTGCAGCGGCTGGATGTAATTGATATCTTCTAATATTAACATCTTTGGAAAAGTTGCAATGCATGGCAGGTTTTTGGTGACCATGTGCTGATAACCCCGCGCGGGCGTGGCCAGTGTGAGAACTCGGAACGATGGTAGTGGCTGGTTACTAGAAAGGGGCAGAACGCCGCAACTGGCACGTAGTACAGCTGGGTTCGCAGAGATGTGTCCGCTTGGCCGACGTGATCTTGCCTAGTTTCTTCCTGCTCGTGGAGAGCTTGACAATCACAAAAATAATGGTCCATCGCCAAACGTAGTGGCCGGTTGGTCGACCACCAGTCCACCACTACCTCAGGTGGCGCGCGCCAACTCCAATGACGACGCCCACAAGGTTTTCTACTCCGTACTAGTTTCACGACAGTCAACTTGAAGAGGACATCCGTCAAGAACAAAATAAAGAAGAACGGTGCTATTTCTCTTGGCTTGTCTTTAAGCATGGCAATTTTACCCCCGGGTACGGGTACCTGCGGGTACCGTACCCGCATGGGCAGGGTATGAGTACACTTTTATGCCCATGGATAGTACCTATATCCTACCCGTTAAGTCATGAGTAGGGCAGGGTATGAGTACACTTTTATGCCCATGGATAGTACCTATATCCTATCCTGCCTGTTTATTGTTAATTTCTTACGTGACAGATCTACTTTTGTTTACTTATCTATCTATACCTAATAATAAAGAAGCTTACGTTTCCTTGGTTTCGTCCGTCAATATGCGCTTTAGTCCATCACGCAATACGTCTCCGTAGTCGTGTGGTTCCCTTTCCTATACTGTGTTACTTCGGATCGCAGTCCATGCCGAGTATAGAGCCCGATAGATCTTCAATTTGGGCCTACACCATGTACGAGGAGGACTCGATCGATCTTCAATTTGTGAGCCTACACGTGCATGAGGAGGACTCCATCGAGTGGGCATCCTACAGTAGGACACGTTCAAACAAAACACATATGTTTTTCACTACACGTGCATGAGGAGGACTCCATCGGGTGCCTTATGCAAGTCGGCTCCCTGGCAATATATATTTTCACAATGCCACGACCTCTCTCCCTTCGTATATTGTAGCCCTCGACAAAAAACCTAGGTGTCTGATTCGATCGAATCTCTCTAAGCTTGATCGATCACGGCAATACTGCTCGGAGGAAGCTGGTCGATTAGCGCGAGCCTACTCGCGTGCGCAATCACATCAAGGATCACGGCCAGAACCCAGAAGCAGGATTAGCGCAGGCAGAGAAAAAACCGACGTACAACCTTCAGAGGAGACACGGCGAATTGGAGTGCGGCATCGCGTCAAAGCTACTCGCCCTCATGGACGGGCTGCGGCCGAGCGCCGCAGGTCATGCCTACCGGGGCGGTGCCACCATCGATCGCGTCCAGTTCTGGCGGCACCCGGTGCCAGCGTCGTGTACGTTTTCCTGCCCTTGAGGCTGCGAGACGCTGCTGTTTTTGATATCACGAGGGGGAATCGAAGGGGAGATTGGTACTTTCCTTTATCATCATTATTATTATTTTTACCGACTTCGTTACCATGCGCGCGGCGCGGCGTGCCAGCATTACCGGAAGGACGATCAAGTTGCTAAACACTTCCCTGTGAGACAACGATTCATTGATTATTAGCCAATTAAGATCGGCAAGGGAGCTGCGGCCATCAAGATCTAAAACATGCATGTTTAATCAACGTTCTCTCTTTAAACCGCAGTTCTCAGCGGTCAGACCTTTTTTCTCTTTGTGTTATGATGATAGACAAAGGTGAGTAATAATCAATCTCACTGGCTAGCCAAGTTTGCAACGCATAGAAGCGCCCTGCTTCATCGAATCAACACCAGTCGAGGCTTCAACAGCTGCTTTCAGACAACAAGAATCTGAAGGCTGTCTTTGACGAGCTCGCGACTCTACTGGGGTCGTGGAACTCACCACTTTATGGCTTCATCAACGAGTCTCCGAGCCACACAGGCATCTTCCCGCTAATCAGAAACCAATGAAATTCTCTGCTCATACTCAAGTACTCAACGCTGCACCGCCCCACAGCCTAAGAGTTCCTAAATTGAATCGGATGGAATATATGTGCTTTTCGATGGAAATTTTCTCCATGGATCTTGTATCCGTTTTTATGGATTTTGGATCAGATTTTTTGTTCATATTTTCTCAGATAGAAAATATGTATTGTTCGGTCCGAATATTTAGAGCATCAATTTGGTATGCAACTCATTGCCTCCTATTTAAATAATTATGCATATTAATATTGTTGCTCTAATTGTTGGGTAGAGGAGGAGTAGGAGGCTGGAGCAACATTGGGCCCCTGGATGATGACTAGACGATCTACTCAACCAAGATTAGCATCTTCTAGGCCACACACTCATCGAGGCTGCCACACTTGCCGCCTTGTGGGCCACCACATGGACGGCTGAACATCTCGACGAGTTGAGGCGGAACCTTAGCATGATCATAGGCAATGATGGATGTGCCTTCACACTGTTATACGAGATGTCGGACAAGAATACGTCATTGTTTCTTGTTGTTTTCGTTGCCATGACAACGTTAACCCGTTGCAACGCACGGGCAATTTTCCTAGTACCTAATAATAAAAGCAAAAGGGTTTCTTGTTGGTCCGTTTTTTATTGCCCCTCAAATTGTAAAGAATTACCCACTATGCCACCCTTAAGTAAGAAAAACGATTCAATGTTCGTTCGCACACATATGAACGAACAGGAGAAAAAGAGCTCGGCAGATCTTCCTCATCCTGGGCTGCCCACCGATCTGTAGCCAGCGGCGCCGCCTCTCGCATCCAACGGGAGAACGGAACCGTACGCTGGACGGCTGGAGCGCCTCTTCCTACCCCTAGATCCTCCGTCGAGCGGGGAGGCGCAGGAGACCGACTTGCCGGAGGCGCAATCCCGTCCACCATTGTACTCCCGCGCCGCCCCTGCAGCCGGCCGCTCTGCTCTAGCGCCACCTCCCCACAACGGCGTTCCAAGACAATCCTGGCGACGGGAATCCTCCTACTCAAGGCCACGAATCCGGGGCCATCTCCCGGCGCCATGGAGAGCGGCGGAGGCCCGGGAAAATCTGGTGGGGTGCCACCTGGATTCGCGTGATGCATGCCTCTCCTCCTCTGTCCCCTCTCCCTATCCTCTCTCGAGGCTCTAAGCCATGGCAACAACTCGGGATCTGAAGGAAGAAGGGGAGAGACAATGTGGGACGGAACAAGTGGTAGCTGCAGCTCTGGCTATGCAGATGCGCTTCCAGGACGCTCAGGACCTCACCACCTTGCAAATCCACACCGGGGTGAGAGAGGGACAGACAGAGTGAAGGGAGGAAAAGAGGAATGATGGAGGGGTGGATGGCCATCATATCTGGTGAGGGGCTGCTCCGGTGCATCTGCGCTCTATGGTAGAACAGCGGCGACACAATTCATGTCGAGGACGCTGTGCTGGAGCAGGTCACGCAACGCCACTGCTCGTAGCTTGATATAGGGAAGGGGAGGCACCGGGGTGAGGGAGAGATGGACTGGTGGCCTGCTGCTGATGATTGTTGAGGCCGGCATCAAGAGTTGGAGAGATTTGAGATACACTAACGAGAGACCAAGAGAGATCGATTGATAGCTGTTTGTACTTTGTATGTGTTTTTTTCTGTGTGTGGCAAACACCAAAGGGGCGGTAGATGGCTGGAACTTGATCCCTGTCCACGGGATAAAGATTTGGAGACGAAGATATTTGGGGATATCTTCAGTCTTCACGCAGTGCTTCGTAAAAAAGTCGGTGTTGTTCCTTCTACATCATTTATCAACACTAAGCAAAACAAGGTAATGCATCTATTGATATGTGAAATTTTATTTGACTAAATGCCTCAAAAAATACGTCAGCAACTTCAATTCTTCTTACTTACCTTGATAAATTATTTCACAAAGCAATTTAACTGCCTCCGTAAAACTTCTTAACAATAAAAAATTATTTCACAAAGCAATTATTTCACAAACAGTCTAATGTTGGCACTCACCTTGCTCGTTACTTAATTTATTTCGCATCGGACTAACTTTTTGTTTCTTTTGCTTAATTTAACGAACAACTTTATTATGTTCCTGTATATAGGTCTAACTTTTTGTTTCACCGTCGCAACGCACGGGTAATTTTCAAGGTTTAAAATAGCGTGCTAAATGAAATAGCGTCGGTCTCCTTCAAACGCTATGGACGCTATATCGTGCTAATTGCGTGCTATATTTCAAATAGCGTTTTGAAAAAAATATCAAATATAGTCTAAAAATAAAGGATTTCGCCAAAAATGTTGGATATTTAGTCCAAAAAATGACTGAATCATACATACATAGCCACATACAATAAATAGATCTCGAATTTTTCATAAGGCCAACATCAGTATTCACAAAGCAACAACATAGTATAAATTATTTATTAAGAAACATCAGCATTAGCGATATTAAGTTCTAATCTAGAAGAGGAACCAACATATTGCACTTCATCACCACAAAAAAGTGAAAGTAACTTTGTTTGAAAAAATAGCGCGCTAATGCTATGAAGTTTTAGCACGATATATCATGTTATTTCACAAATAGCGCCATAGCGAGCAAAATTACTAAAATTTAGCGTAGACCCTCCAAATATGCTATTGCGTGGTATTAGCGGAGAAATAGCGCGCTATTTTAAACCTTGGTAATTTTCCTAGTCTATACCTAATAATAAAGGGAAAAGAGCTTCTTGTTGGTCCGTTTTTTGTTGCCCCTAATTATCAGATAAAATTACACAATCTCACCGCTTAGTAAAGAGAAAAAACGGTTCGTTCCGGCCGACCCCTAACTAATCTAACGCGGGCACCGATGCTCTACCTACCCGGTCTTCTTCTCTGGCGCCGGCCAGATCCGCCTCCTCACGGCCCTCCCTCTGTGTTTCTCCCTTTGTTTCTCTCCCAGGCGTATCGTTTGACACCTTAGGCCCTCCGGGACGGCGCCGAAGACCGAACACTGCCCGCCCCCACGCCCATCCCCAAATCCCCATATAGCTCGTGTGCTTGAGTTCGGCGGCATGTGCGACCTCGATCCCCAATCTTTTGCCCGCGAAGCAGTTGTCCAGCCACACCTAAACCCACGCTGTACTGGAGACAAGCCTGCCTGTCGAACTTGGCCGTTGCGCCCATGGCCGCGGCGGAGTGATTTCCGGGCTGTTTTTCCTCCACTTGATTGCCGGTACAAGAGGTGACTAGTGACTGATGACGAGGCTCATGGAGATGGGCAGGAATTCTTCAGCGTCGCTCCCGGTGCTCTTCCTGCTGGAAGACTCGTACAAGTTGTAAAGGGCTAACCTGATGTGCTAATTTATGCAAGAATGAAGACGACTGCGATACTGCAGATAGATCTGCACATGCGCCTGGGGACTGACAACCCTATCGTGAGTTTTACTGTTTCCTCGCTGGACATGTAGGCCAATTGATCTCTCATTTAGATTTAGCTAGCTTGCAAGATGGAGAAAAAAAGCCAAATGAGGGACCGTACTTAGATTTCGGCAAGAAAGAAAACTAGAGAGATACTGGAGTATGTAATTAAGCTATAACTAAGATATTTTGTTGGGTGATGCAGGATTTCAATATCTCAAGAAATGTATATACTACCTCCGTCCATATATTCACATTTAGACAAATATTTTTACATGGATGTGAACTGGTTTGTTTAGAGCATCTCTAACAGAGCCTTTATTCGAGCGAACTGAAGTTCAGTATCCCGAAAATCAATTTTCGAGCGGATTCGGAGGTGGCGCGGAACAACACCCGTATTCAGAACCGAAAAAAAAGCAAATTCAAATTTGGCGGTGCAAGTTCAGAGAAGTAAAATTCGAACTGTATAGTTGCATAGTTGTGATCGCAAAAAAAGTTACATATAGATTGGCCGTCGGCGACCTACGCTAAACTTAGCTAAACTTCGCTCATTGGTGACCTACTGTACGCGCGGTGGAGGAGGACGACGTTGTCGGTGGCCTACTCGGAGTCGAGGTCGATGGCCTCCTGATTCACGCGGCGGACGACCGCCTCCTTCTGCGCTGCCTCGTACACGAGCACATCACGGACGGCTTCCGCCTCCTCGCGGAGGAAGCGTGCGCATGCCTCGGACTCCGAGATGATGACATCCTGTTGGATCACCGTCGCCTCCTCCTCGTTGTTGAGGATGTAGTCCGCCGAGTGGAGGATGGTGCGCGCCGGCGCCACCACCACCTCCTCCTCCTCCTCCTCCTCCTCCGTGCTGCTGTCGGCGACGGGCGACGCAAGGGCACGACCCGACGCGCCAGAGGAAAACCCCTCTCCACTACTGGCGTAGACACCGAGTTTCCTTGGCGGCGTTAGGCCCCAATTTGTCAACCGGTGCGCGCTCCGCTTCCGCGCGCCCTCTGAGCGGTTCCATTTCCGCTGCTCGACATCAGAGTGGAAGACGGGGGCGCGACAGTGAGTTGCTGCGGACAATCTGCCCGCCTTCCCTACCGCCGCTGCCGGCGCCAGCCATGCAGCCGCGGTGGAGGTCGCGGAAGCGGAGATGCGGCGGCGGCAAGGACGTGATTTCTCGCGCGGAAGTGGAAGTGTGCGCGCAGCGAAGGAAGCGGACGCGGCGGCGGGGAGTAGGGTTTTGGAACCCTACTCCACTCCGCAGCTTGTATAAATAGGTGTCGAGCACAAACTTTCTGGGCCCCCGAGAATTTTTTATGGGTCGGGCCTCTCCGAGAAATTTTTACGGGTCGGGCCTCTCCGAGAAATTCAGTCGCTGATCTACGACGCTTTCTGCCTAGACCCATAAATTCGCCGAAAAAATTCAGTTCCAAGGGCATTTATGGGCTCTATTAGAGATGCTCTTATATTAATTCATGGAGTCGGAACATGTCAATGTTAAAAAGGGAATTAATATTTAACGGTAGAGGCGTCTTCAATGAGATCGTGTACGAGAAGAGATTGCCCGAGACGGCAGCGCTATCGCATCCGTTGGATGATAAAAGACGATTACGTTGAGAACAACGCTCCGCTCCCAAATGTCATCCTTACTCAGGTCATCGAGTATAGCAACATGCAAGCTGCCTCTAGGGGAACCAGCTCCGCTGGCACCACCACGTCCTCCGAGCATGATCTCGAGAGGTTAGACGGTAGTTTTATCAAAGTGAAACATGCAACTCTCCCACAAGATGTTGTTTTCTTTTGTTTTCCGTTGCAACGCACGGGCAAATTTACTAGTGAGTTACTATATGAGAATGAGATTTTCATATTTTTTAATTGTTATGTACTAAACTACTTGTTATCGAGTTGAGATAATTCATTTTTTAATCGAATATGTTATTGATAAATGTAAAATTGCGAGTGACTTGTGTACATTTTAGCTTACCCACCGGGTACCCAATGGGTACGGGTACCCGCCAGGTATGGGTATGGGTAAACTTTTATACCATGGGCACGGGTATGGGTAGAAGTTCGTACCCATCGGCTATACGGGTATGAGTATGGTATTGCTCTACCCTGCTCATACCCTGCCCATTGCCATCAACACTTGTCTTGGTTGTTGCCATTTCTTTCGTGCTACATTTGAGTTGTTACATCATCTCTAGTCGTGTCCCTAAAACTGTCTCTAAAGGGATTTAGATGCGCCAGAAGTTTGACCGCTTCCAAGCACGCGTTCCAAATCTCTTCTCGGTCCGGCCAATACGTTGTCCGGCTTCCTGAGCCCATTCTCGCTATAGGGGACATTGGGCGGGGGGGGGGGGGGAATGTGTCGCGAGTGGTGGGACCACCTTGTCAGCGCCGCAGAGTAAGGACACGAGTTTAACCCCATCGCCTAGTGTGGTCAAGCGGCGTAATGGCTGATGACCCACAAGTATAGGAGGTGTATCGTAGTACTTTCGATAAATAAGAGTGTCGAACCCAACGAGGAGCAGAAGGTGTTGACAAGCAGTTTCGATGAAGGATTCACTGTAAATGCTCACAGACAAGTTTTCAGGGGGTTTTGATATAGCAGATAAATAAAATACAAGTAAGTAAAATGCGGGAATAATAATTGCAGCAAGTGGCCCAATCCTTTTTAGCACAAAGGACAAACCGGTTTGTTTACTTATGAGGACCAAACGTTCTTGAGGACACACGGAAATTTAGTCTAGTGCTTTTGCTTCATATAGTTGATTAATCTTCATTGTCTTGATAAGTGTTGTGTGGGTGAACCTATGCTAATGCACCGCCCTTCTTAGGACTAATACATACTTGTGATTAAACCCCTTGCAAGCATCCGCAAATACAAGAAAGTAATTAACATAAATCTAACCACAGCCTTAAACTGCGAGATCCTGCTATCCCTCATGCATCGATATACCAACGGGGGTTCAGGTTGCTGTCACTCCGACAACCCCACAATCAGCAAACGAATACAAGATGCATTCCCCTAGGCCCATAAAGGTGAAGTATCATGTATTCGACGTTCACATGACACCACTAGAAGAATAACACCACAACTTAAATATCAAACCATTAAATATTACTCAACATAGTTCACTACTAACATTTAGACTTCACCCATGTCCTCAAGAACTAAACGAACTACTCACAAGACATCATATGGAACATGATCAGAGGTGATATGATGATGAATAACAATCTGAACATAAACCGTGGTTCAATGATTTCACTCAATAGCATCAATAACAAGGAGTAATCAACACCGGGAGAGTTTCCCCTATGAAATAATCAAGATTCAACCCTAGATGTTACAGCGGAGAAGAGGTGCAGCGGTGGAGATGACGGTGTCGGTGGTGGAGATGATGATGATGATGATCCCAATGAAGTTCAGCTCGATGACGGTGACGATGGCGACGATTTCCCTCTTCGGGAGGGAATTTCCCCGGCAGATTTCAGCCTGCCGGAGAGCTCTTTTCTCTCTGGTGTTTTCCGCCCCGCAGAGGCGGCTGTGACTATTCTCGATGTCCCCCTGCACCTTAGGGTTTCTCGGAGATGAAGTACGCGAAAGGGAGATGGCCGAGGGGGGTCGTGGGCCCCCTCCCCACGTGGCGGCGCGCCAGGCCTGATGGCCGCGCCGGCCCTCCTCGGACTCCCCTTTTGGCTGGCTCCGTCATCTGGAAAAATAGGAGCTTCGGTATATTTTCTGTCAATTGTTGATCTTCAGAAATATTGTATCCTGACGATGCTTTTTCCAGCAGAATTCTGACTCCGGTGAGTAATTCTCCAATAATCATGAAACATTCAAAATAGGTGAAATAACATAAGTATCATCTCTAAATATGAAATGTATCAATGAATAACAGAAAATTATGATATAAAATAGTGATGCAAAATGGACGTATCAACTCCCCCCAAGCTTAGACCTCGCTTGTCCCCAAGCGAGACTGAACTCAGTAAACAAGACCACATGTTTATGGAGTGAAGAGTCGATAAATGAAATACGGACAAGATGCATCATATTAATTCACACAAGACATTCTAGTGAACAACTTCCTCATATAACTCAACTTGAAACAAGTAGAGGGAAATCACAAATAAAGGTGCATAGGAAATCATAATTGGTGATGGTAAACTTCGTTCTTGGTCAAAGAACAATTAACAGATTGTACTTATGTTTCGAGTAGAGCCTTTATATTAGAGCTTATATGGAAGAACTTACGTGCTCAATCATAACAATCTCCTCATAATCATTGATAACCTTCAAGGTCATATTCTTTCAGATAAAATTTGTACTAAACAAGGAAGAATAAAAGGACATGATTAAATAGATCACAATATAAATGGTTGGATCGCAACAACTTAATTGCTTGCTTAAGATAGAGGGAAATAGGTTTACTGACTCAACATAAAGTAAAAGATAGGCCCTTCGCAGAGGGAAGCAGGGATTAAATCATGTGCTAGAGCTTTTTAAGTTTTGAAATCATATAGAGAGCATAAAAGTAGACTTTTGAGAGGTGTTTGTTGTTGTCAACGAATGGTAGTGGGCACTCTAACCCCCTTGCCAAACAGACTTTCAAAGAGCGGCTCTCATGAAGGACGTTATCTCTACCAGCAAGGTAGATCATCCCTCTTCTCTTTTGTTTACACATGTACTTTAGTTTTATTTATGGATGACACTCCTCCCAACCTTTGCTTTCACATGCCATGGCTAACCGAATCCTCGGGTGCCTTCCAACATTTCACATACCATGGAGGAGTGTCTATTAGCAAAATTAAGTTGCTTACTGATGAATCATGGCAAAACATGTGAAGAGAATTATTAATGAAAGTTAATTAATTGGGGCCGGGAACCCCGTTGCCGACCCTTTTGCAAAATTATTGGATAAGCGAGATGTGCCACTAGTCCATTGGTGAAAGTCCGCCCAACAAGATTGAAAGATAAAACACCACATACTTCCTCATGAGCTATAAAACATTGACACAAATAAGAGATAATAACTTTTTGAATTGTTTAAAGGTAGCACATGAAGTATTTACTTGGAATGGCAGAGAAATACCACATAGTAGGTAGTTATGGTGGACACAAATGGCATAGGTTTGGTTTAAGGTTTTGGATGCACGAGAAGCGTTCCCTCTCAGTACAGGTCTTTGGCCAGCAAGGTTGGTTAGCAAGCATAAGAGTTGAGGGAGACAAACAAATATACATGCGATAGAAACAATCATGCATCTTCCTTGTAAGCACAAATAATTTTAACTTCAGAATACTAAACTCATTAGCTAACAAGAAAGAAAGATAATGAAATAAAATATCTACATGTAATTCCCTCTTTTCTACTTAAGCTTCAAAGTATTGTTGTTGTTGACCAATGCTAAGTTTTCCAAAACCAAATAGATTTACTTGATGCTCCCAAAGTGATACCAATACTAACAATAAGATCAATCATATAATAGAAATTGCAAACTAAAATAAGGTGTGCAAAACGTAAATGATAAAACTTCTCATTAATATTCCATAACGATAACTCACACCAAGGGATACATAGATAGCCAACTAAAAGAGAGATACTTCCATACTGCAACCATCTTATATGATAACTTCCCTACTCATGATATGACACTACTTGATAGTAAAAAAATGGTAAAAGATAGTGATGATGTGATACCGCGGCACTCCCCCCAAGCTTGGAACAAACCAAGGGGGTGCCAATACCAATGATGAATTACTCCGTCGGTGGTGATGGTGGAACGACCCTGATAGGAGTAAGGAACCGCTCTAGCATTCTGCGAAGTCGGTTGTTCTCCTCCTGAAGTATCTCCACTTCCCTTCTAAGAACACGATATTGATCACAAAACTCATCGGTAACCCGAAGAGCTTCCTCCACCGCAGGGAAAGAGTTGAGGCTAGGAGCAGGTGGTAAAGGTCCCTGCAAGTTATGAGAGAAAGAACGTCGAGTGTTAATCGATCCCACCAAGATTGGCTTACTCCCCACAGCTCGCCGCTCCCCTTCTATTGATGACATCTTCTTCACTTCCTCCTTGACACTCTCAACTTCTTCTTTTAACTCGGGGTCTTGAATATCTTCCTCCAAAGGCCCCTTGCTCTTTTTGTTGGAGACCATGATGCTTCTAGATCAAAAACAGATCCTGGCAGAAAACGGCTCGAAACGAAACACGACGAGAAGACGATATACGGACCTCGGGGGATCCGGGGGATTATATAGCAAAAAATTTCACGACAGAAGGAAAGTACCAGGTCGAACCAGAGTGGAAGAGGGACTCCGAGGAGCCATCCCCATAGGGCGGCGCGGCCAGGGTGGGGCCCGCGCCACCACGTGGGGACACGCCCTCGTGCGTCTCCTTCGCTCCGATTCGATCTCGTAATTTTTCATATTTTGTATAAATAGCAAAAACATTGTTCGGAAAGTTAAACGCGGACTTTTAATTACCAAAACTGTTACCTATTCGAAGTTGAACTCTGCAGAACTATCAATTTGATCTTTGATGAAAGTTTCCGGAGTCACCACTCGAATAACATCAATATCTTCATTATAAGAATCTCCAGAAATATAATGCTTGAGTCTTTGTCCATTCACCACTTGTGCGGCATCAGCTTTCAGCGAAGCAATTTTTATTGCCCCTGAACGATACACCTCCACAATGACATATGGTCTGATACGTCCAAAACGTATCTACTTTCCCGAACACTTTTGCTATTGTTTTGCCTCTAATTTGTGTATTTTGGATGCAACTAACACGGACTAACGCTGTTTTCAGCAGAACTGTTACGGTGTCTCGTTTTTGTGCAGAAATCCAACTTTCAGGAAAAACCTCGGGATTTTGACGAAAGGGCCTATTTTCCCAGAATAATGACGGAGCCAGAAGGGCAATTGAAGTGGAGGCCCGAGGGCCCCACACGACATGGCGGCGCGGCCCAGGGGGGGCCCGCTCGGCCATGTGGTGTGGCCCCCTCGGTCGGCCTCCGACGCTCCCCTTCGGACTACTTATTCGCCTCGACCTAAAAACGCACGGGGAGAAGTCGAAGTCGCCAGAAACCCTCCAGAACGCCGCCACATCGCGAAACTCCGTCGCGGGAGCCGAAGTCTCCGTTCGGCACTCCGCCGGGACGGGGAATTGGAGGAGATCATCACCGCCATCATCGCCAACGCCTCTCCATCAACCAGCAATGTTTCCCCCATCCATGTGTGAGTAATTCCCCTGCTGTAGGCCGAAGGGGATGGTAGGGATTGGATGAGATTGGTCATGTAATAGCATAAGATTGTTAGGGCATAGTGCCTAGTGTCCGTAGATGGTACTTTTATGATATTGTTGCAACTTGTTATGCTTAATGCTTGTCACTAGGGCCCGAGTGCCATGATCTCAGATCTCAACATGTTATTATTTCATCATGATATTCATTGTTTATGGTCTTACCTGCAAGTTGTATACACATGTCGCTGTCCGGAACCAATGGCCCCGAAGTGACGAAATCGGGACAACCGGAGGGGATGGTAGTGATGTGAGGATCACATGTGTTCACGGAGTGTTAATGCTTTGCTCCGGTACTCTATTAAAAGGAGTACCTTAATATCCGAGTAGTTTCCCTTGAGGCCCGGCTGCCACCGGCTGGTAGGACAAAAGATGTTGTGCAAGTTTCTCATTGCGAGCACGTACGACTATAATTGGAACACATGCCTATTGATTGATTAGTACTTGGATACCGTTTTATTATTATCCGCAAATGCCCTGCTATGATTGTTACATGAGTTTCTCTCATCCATGCAACGCCCGTTATCCGTCCCCGTGCCTACGATATTTTAATCCTGCTCGTTTACTATAATCACTACTGTTGTTTCGTTACTCTGCTCGTTGTTATTTTACTACACGCTATTGCTATAAAACTGTTACTACTCGATAAACTCTTGCGAGCAAGTCTCGTTTCCAGTGCAGCTGAATTGACAACTCCGCTGTTAAGGCTTTCAAGTATTCTTTGTCTCCCCTTGTGTCGAATCAATAAATTGGGTAATACTTCCCTCGAAGACCGTTGCGATCCCCTATACTTGTGGGTCATCAAGACTATTTTCACGCGCTCGTTGCCGGGAGCGAGCTTTATTTGGAAGTTCACTTGGATTGATATTGTTCGCTGCAAATTCTCCATCATGGGTAAAACTCGCGATACCAAGGTCGCCATATTACCATCCACTACAAGAAAAGGTACAACTCGAGTACCTCTGCTGCTCTTGATTCACCATCTCGTGATTGATAAACTTGTTTCACCACCACATGCTTCAAATGCTGGTACTTCTGCTGAATCTGAAAACTCTCATAATATTGATAATATTTCTGCTGTGCTTGATGATAGTGGTTCATTGGGAACTTTCCTAGATGCTAAAATTGCTAGGTCTAGACAAATTGAAAACGCTGAAACTCCTGATGTTACTACACCTGTTAATTCACCTGAACTTGAATACTCTAGTGATGATCTTGATGAAGATTATGTGGAACTTGATGATGATTTTATTGAAAAATGCCATGCTACTACTGATGCAAGAAAAATTAAAAAGTTGCTTGCAGAACATACCGTTAGATATAAACTGTCTCCTGATCCTAAATTTGCCACATCTCCTATAAACATTAAGGATAAAGATTATGATTTTTCTCTTGATCTATCTCATATAGCTATTGTTGAGAAAACACCCTTTTGTGGTACTGAAAAAGAAAGTGCTGTTGAACACATGACTGAGTTATCTACCTTGAGTAGCTTATTTTCTGATGATGTTAAGATGCGTACTTACTTTGTTGCTAAAATTTTTCCATTCTCATTAAAGGATGACGCTAAAACTTGGTATAATAGTTTGCCACCTAGCTCTATTAAAAGTCCAAAAGAATTGCTTGTCGTTTTCTTTCGGAAATACTTCCTGCTAGTGCTCAACATGCTGCTTTGCAGAGAGTTTATAATTTTGATCAGGGAGATGAAGAGAAATTGCCTGAGGCTTGGGCAAGATTTTTCTCTCTTATTAGAGCTCTGCCTGACCATGATTTAGAAAAGCATGATTTAGTTGATATATTTTATAGTGGACTAACCATTGAGTCTAGGGAATACCTGGATAGTTGTGCTGGTTGTGTTTTCAGGAAAAGAACTCCAGACGACGCTGAAGAATTATTGGCTAAAATAGGCCGGAATTATGATGATTGGAATACACCTGAACCAACTCCAACGCCGATAGTGAAGAAGAGGGGTTTAATTAAATTGAATGATGAAGATATGAGGGAAGCCAAGAAGTCTCTCAAGGAGAAAGGTATTAAATCTGAAGATGTGAAGAATTTGCCTCCCATAGAAGATACATGTGAGATAATTTCCCCTTCATCCATGATTGAGGTAAATTCCCTTCAACGCTTTACTAGGGAAGACATTCCGTATTCAAAACCTCCTGCGCAATGCTTAGATGAGTTTGATAATTATATTGTTAAGCAAGAAAATTTTAATATGAGGGTAGAGAATCATTTAATGGAAAATTCTCAAGCTATTAGTCAATTGCATGATATTGTGGAGAGAACCTCCAATGATGTTAAGATGCTTGTTAAACATTTTCATATGATTCAAACTCAAATTGATCAACTCACTAAAGTGCAAAATGACTTGTTAGGAAATAATTCTAAAGAAAAACAAGCTTATGAAGTAACAACTAGAGGTAGTGTCTCTACCCAGGATCCTCTATATCCTGAAGGGCATCCCAAAAGAATTGAACAAGATTCTCAACGCATTGAACCTAGAGCTCATTCTAGGAAAAAGAAGAAGAAACATAAAAATGTTGTAGAATCCTCCGAACCCGTTAATGATCCTAATAGTATTTCTATTTCGATGCTGAAACTCGAAAGTGGTAATGAACATGATAATAGTGAAGATAATGATAAGAATGATACTCTCGATAAAGAAGAGGTTGAAAAAGAAGTCGAAAAGCATGCTAAAAATAAAAAGTATACTAAAGAAGATTTTATTGCTGAGAAACATGGTAATGAAAGAGAACCTTGGGTGCAAAAGCAAATGCCTTTTCCTGCTAAGAAACTAAAATCAAAGGAAGAAGAACACTATAATAAATTTTGTGATTGGATGAAACCATTATTCTTGCAAATCCCTTTGACTGATGCTATTAAATTGCCTCCTTATTCAAAGTATATGAAAGATATTGTTACTAACAAAAGGAAAATCACCAATGAGGAAATTTCCACTATGCTTGCTAATTACTCTTTCAATGGCAAAGTTCCAAAGGAGTTGGGCGACCTGAGTATACCGACTATTCCTTGTTCTATTAAGAATAATTATGTTAGAACCTGCTCTATGTGACTTGGGAGCCGGTGTTAGTGTTATGCCTTTTTCTCTATACAAGAGAATTTACTTAGATAAGTTGATACCTACCGATATATCTTTGCAAATGGCTGATAAATCTACTCGCTATTCCTGTTGGTATATGTGAGGATGTTCCTGTTCAAGTTACTAATAATCGCTTGATATTAACCGATTTTGTTGTGTTGGAAATGCTCGAAGATGATAATATGTCTATTATTCTTGGGAGACCTTTTCTTAACACCGCAGGGGCTGTTATTGATTGCAATAAAGGAAAGGTTACTTTCAATGTTGATGATAAGGAACACACCGTCTATTTCCCCAAGAGGATTGAAAAAGCGTGCGGAGTTAATACTATCTCTCATGTGAGAACTATCAAAGTGGGAACCATCGATTGTCCTATATATGAGCCTAAAGAAGAATATCAAACTCTTGTGATTGGATCCATATCAATACAATTCAAGGTAACATGATTGATTTGAGGTTTATTTCTTCATATGCTATGTAAAATTTATTTGGTGGCAAGACTTGATCAACCTTGTCAACAAATACATCTTATATGCATAGAGGAGGTAAACAACATCTCTTTCTTTCTCCACTTGCTTTAGTTGCTGTAGCACTTTTAATTTGCAAAGTTTCTTAGTTGATTTGAGATTTCAAAAATTTTCCTGGCCAGTAATAATAAACTTAATACCCAGAAAATGTGCATTTTTCAAAGTTTTCAAAAATTCGCGAAAATTACACCGTTGGTCCTATTTTTCGACGAGGCACCTGGGAGCACCAGAGGATGACCTGTGGGGCACCACAGGGTGCCACACCACAGGCCGGCGCGGCCAAGGAGGTGGCCGCGCCACCATGTGGTGTGGGCCCCTCCTTGCCCCACTTTGCCATCTCTTTCTCCCAGCATCTTCTCTCTCCCGAAAAAACTCGAACCAACTTCCTCTCACTCGCGTTTTTGCTCAAGAACTCCAGATTTCTCGATCTCTTTGCTTAGCCCAGATTTCCTGCTGAAATTTGGCACATTTGCTCCTTGGTATGTGACTCCTCCACCCATCCAAATAGAATTTTGTTTGGTTGAGTATATCTTGAATATTTTGCTGCTGTAGGTAACATGTTTAGTGAGCTTGCATGCTTGTTCTAAGTGGTAGAAACTAGTTTTGATGCATGATTAGTACTCTAGCAAGTTCCTATAGTAGTTCCCCTCAATTATATGTCACCAAATCAAGTTTTATATTGTTTGTTGAAAATTTCAGAAAATGAAGAAGTTCAAATTTGGAGAATTGTTCAAGAAAGGAACAACCAGCACCGGGAGGCCTTCTAGGACCGCCACCCAAATTAGGCGGTCGTACAATGAGGACATCATCGCGCCTAGCTTCGCGCCCGAAGAGGACAATGGGGCTCCTAATGCCTCATCCTTCCCATGTTATGATTTTCTGACCAATGCAGGGATATTGGATGATTTCTTCACCCTTGTCAACAGGGCGGGCTTAGCCACCTACGTTGGAGATGAAAGGGAGCAATACCACATGCTCACCAAGACCTTCGTCGAGAGTTTCCAGTTAAACAACAAACATTATGAGCCAACGGTTGCATTTAGGATCTATGGTAATACTGTGACTATGCCGTTGAAGGATTTTTGTTGTGCCTTGGATATTGCCCTCGTAGGTACAGCAAGTAGGATTGATGACAACCCCGGGACTTGCTGGAGCTCTACCGAGGGATCACCGATGATGACTGTCGCACCATTCGGCGGGGCAAGATAAGGAACATTCAACTCCCCGCCATTAAATATTTTGCATACTACATTGCTACTAGCATTCTTGGTAGGGAGAACACTAGTAATATTTCTAGCTACCATCTTGCTTTCTTGAACATTGCACTTACTGGTCAAACATCCTATCACCTTGGTGCTCTTATTGCTCGCCGCCTGACTACCAGGGGGCCTATTTTTGGAGGAACTATTGCACTGCGTATTTTAACACATCTAGAGCTTCCTGTTGATCCTAATGATGTGCCATTAACCCCTAGGAGGCTTGATATCATTGCTATGAAAAGCCATCAATTTGTTACCACTGAGTCTACTTTGGATAATATGGCCTATAGAATGTTGTTTGCTGACGGGGATGAGAAAGAAATCCCTCTTCCCCAGCCAGGTTTGTTTGATATTGACAGGCAACCATGGTCGCGCACTAAGGAGGAGGTGGAAGAGCATATGAAGATACAAGATTTCCATCAGCAGCATGACTCCGAGGACGTCGAGCCCTCCTATGATTACACCGTCACGTATCCGGGTGCTTCTTCTAGCACATACCCGGAATACGATCCATCTTCGTCATACTACGGAGACACTACCTCGTGGGATCGATGGAATTGAACTCCACTTAGGCCAAAAGCCTAAGCTTGGGGGGAGGTATACCCGCATCACTCATTCTTTGCATATTATGATTGCTGGATACTTGTACATACTTGTTTAGTCTCTTTGAGTGGTTTTCTAATGAGAGGAAGATGATATTTGGGGAAGTGCTGCCTGAAAACAGATTCTGGGCTGTTACCGTAAAAATTCGTGCGCACAGACAGAACGTTATTTTAAGTTGAAATTTTTTTTGCAGGTTCCCCAGGTTGTTATCTAACTTTCATTAGTTGAACACTTTTTGAACTGAGCAACGTAAGATTTTTGTAAAAATCGATTTCTGTACTGCTGTCAGGTTTTGGCAGATTTCTGCCATTTCGCTTTTCTGTGCTTCTTTTAGTTTGCTATTTCTTGTTTCCATTTTGTTTCTTTCCCAAAACACAAAAAGACCAAAAATATTTCTGTTGTTTCTCTTCATCATTTGTTTATCTTGGTTTCTTGCAATTGTTTCGCTTTATTTGCTATTGCTAGTTTGCTATAAGAAAACCCAAAAAGATTTTGCTTTGTTTGCTTGTTTCCTTTTGTTCTTATTCTCAAATTCGAAAACACCAAAAATATTTGCTGTTCTTCTTTGGTTTGTAAAGTTCATCATGAGTTCAATGGTCTTCGGTGGCTGGAGCGTGGTTTTCATTTCATATTATCCAAGCTACACAAGTGAAAAGGCAATAATGACGATCTACGACAATCCGATTGTGGTGAGAGGCTGGTATGAACTCTATTTGTTTTCATTTTTGTACATATACTCATCCATGTGAGCATGCTTAGTTGGTTCATGTGAGGTATATGTTATTTAAGAAAGTCTAGTAGTTCATGAGCTCTCATGATTAGCTCCAATCTATTAATATGAGTAGCATGTCATGGATGTTTGCTTGCATTGTTTTATTCATAAGTAAGTATGGCATTGTGGTATCCTCCTCTGAATAATTCATTTATATCGACTTGGCACATGCTCACGCATGCATATGACTGAACAAAAGTCAATTAAGCCTCAATGATTTACATTGCTTCAGAGTTCTGGTATCACTTTTATGCCTCGGTTAATTTATTTTGCCGCAAGCATGATTATGACAGTTACTGCTCTCTTGATTTGTCGCTCCCTAGTCTTTTGCTAGCCTTCACTTGTACTGAGCGGGAACGCTGCTCGTGCCTCCAAACGCATGAAAACCAAGTTATTCCAGAGTGTCCACCATAAATACCTATGCATGGCATTTCAAACCATTCCAAGTAAATTCTCATGCGCTACCTTTAAAACCTTCAAAATGCTTCTTAATTTGTGTTTATGTTTCATAGCTCATGAGGAAGTATGTGGTGTTTAGCTTTCAACCTTGTCATTTACTTTTGACGGACTCTCATATGGAATAGTGGCACATCCGCTTATCCAATAATTTTGCAAAAAGAGCAGGCAATGGGATTCCCAATCCCGAATTAATTAACTTAAATAGACACTCCTCCATGGTTTGTGATTGTTGGACGGCACCCGAAGGATTCGGTTAGCCATGGCTTGTGTAAGCAAAGGTTGGGGGAGTGTCATCATCATAATAAAACTAAACTAAAAAAGGCACTCCTTCATGGTATGAGATTGTTGGCGAGTGCACCCGAGGATTCGGTTAGCCATGGTTTGTGTAAGAAAGGTTGGAAGGAGTGCCACATAAACATGCAAATAATTCATGGGAGCCGCTCTTGAAAGTCCGGTTGGCGAGGTAGTTGGTGTACCCATTACCATTCGTTGACAACAACAAACACCTCTCAAAATAATTTTACTCCTGCGTTACAAATGAAAAGCTCTAGCGCATGTTAATCCCTGCTTCCCTCTGCGAAGGGTCAATCTTTTACTTTTATGTTGTGTCTCCATTATTTCTTTGAGCACTTTCTTGAGAGCACAACTGTCATTCTTAGTATAATATGCTTGTCTCAAAATATGATTGATTGTGGTATAACTTTGATACTCTTATCTTTGACAATCACTACTTCTAGTCTTCCTATGAACTCCAGAGGTGCCCGGGCATTTATGTTTTGCCAATCAAATACAGGCAAGCGAGATACCACTTTATCATATTCTCTTATGAACATTGCAATCCTGCTTATATACATGATTCATGATGCTTATTATTAATTATTGGTACCTCTTCATGATTGACATAGCTTCTAGATGATCTTATTTGCATGTATCTTATTATGAACTGCTTAAGTATTAGCCATATCATGAGAATATATACATCATATGAGCAAATGTGTTCGTGAAAGTTCTTTTATCGCTCAGTTGTTAACTGAATTGCTTGAGGACAAGCAATAAGCTAAGCTTGGGGGAACGTCCAAAACGTATCTACTTTCCCGAACACTTTTGCTATTGTTTTGCCTCTAATTTGTGTATTTTGGATGCAACTAACACGGACTAACGCTGTTTTCAGCGAGAACTGTTCGGTGTCTCGTTTTTGTGCGGAAATCCAACTTTCGGGAAAAACCTCGGGATTTTGACGAAAGGGCCTATTTTCCCGGAATAATGACGGAGCCGAGAAGGGCAATTGAAGTGGAGGCCCGAGGGCCCCACACCACATGGCGGCGCGGCCCAGGGGGGGCCCGCGCGGCCATGTGGTGTGGCCCCCTCGGTCGGCCTCCGACGCTCCCCTTCGGACTACTTATTCGCCTCGACCTAAAAACGCACGGGGAGAAGTCGAAGTCGCCAGAAACCCTCCAGAACGCCGCCACATCGCGAAACTCCGTCGCGGGAGCCGAAGTCTCCGTTCGGCACTCCGCCGGACGGGGAATTGGAGGAGATCATCACCGCCATCATCGCCAACGCCTCTCCATCAACCAGACAATGTTTCCCCCATCCATGTGTGAGTAATTCCCCCGCTGTAGGCCGAAGGGGATGGTAGGGATTGGATGAGATTGGTCATGTAATAGCATAAGATTGTTAGGGCATAGTGCCTAGTGTCCGTAGATGGTACTTTTATGATATTGTTGCAACTTGTTATGCTTAATGCTTGTCACTAGGGCCCGAGTGCCATGATCTCGGATCTGAACATGTTATTATTTCATCATGATATTCATTGTTTATGGTCTTACCTGCAAGTTGTATACACATGTCGCTGTCCGGAACCAATGGCCCCGAAGTGACAGAAATCGGGACAACCGGAGGGGATGGTAGTGATGTGAGGATCACATGTGTTCACGGAGTGTTAATGCTTTGCTCCGGTACTCTATTAAAAGGATTACCTTAATATCCAGTAGTTTCCCTTGAGGCCCGGCTGCCACCGGCTGGTAGGACAAAAGATGTTGTGCAAGTTTCTCATTGCGAGCACGTACGACTATAATTGGAACACATGCCTATTGATTGATTAGTACTTGGATACCGTTTTATTATTATCTGCAAATGCCCTGCTATGATTGTTACATGAGTTTCTCTCATCCATGCAACGCCCGTTATCCGTCCCCGTGCCTACAGTATTTTAATCCTGCTGTTTACTATAATCACTACTGTTGTTTCTGTTACTCTGCTGCTGTTATTTTACTACTGCTATTGCTATAAAACTGTTACTACTGATAAACTCTTGCGAGCAAGTCTGTTTCCAGGTGCAGCTGAATTGACAACTCCGCTGTTAAGGCTTTCAAGTATTCTTTGTCTCCCCTTGTGTCGAATCAATAAATTGGGTAATACTTCCCTCGAAGACTGTTGCGATCCCCTATACTTGTGGGTCATCATGGTCCTTTCCATTTTGAGAGTAATTTCCCTGCAAAAAATCTGAGACGAGACCGATACAATAGGACTTTATCTCCAACATTAAATTCTATTTTAATAATTCTTCTATCATGCCATTTCTTAACTTTCTCCTTAAAAAGTTTAGCATTTTCATAAGCTTCACTTCTCCACTCATCTAGAGAACTCAATTGTAGCAACCTTTTCTTACTCAGGCAAGTTTAGGATCTTTATTAAGTTCTCCTACAGCCCAATAAGCTTTGTGCTCTAGTTCTAAAGGTAAATGACAAGCTTTTCCATAAACCATTTTATAAGGAGACATACCCATAGGATTTTTATAAGCAGTTCTATAGGCCCACAACGCTTCCTTCAACTTACTAGCCCAATTTTTTCTAGATTTATTAACAGTCTTTTGCAAGATAGATTTAATTTGTCAATTTGATAATTCTACTTGCCCACTAGTTTGAGGATGATAAGCGAAAGCAACCCTATGATTAATACCATATTTAGAAAGAGTTTTTCTAAAACCACCATGAATAAAATGAGAACCTCCATCAGTCATAAGATATCTAGGTACTCCAAACCTAGGAAAAAATAACATCTAAAAGCATTTTCAAAGAGGTCTCACCATCAGCACTTTTTGTGGGTATGGCTTCCACCCATTTAGTAACATAATCAACAGCAACAAGTATATGAGTGTTACCTTCTGAAGAAGGGAAAGGACCCATGAAGTCAAATCCCCAACAATCAAATGGTTCAATAACAAGAGTATAATTCATAGGCATTTCATTGCGTCTAGAGATATTACCAACTCTTTGACATTCATCACAAGATAAAATAAACTTTTTGCATCTTTAAAGAGAGTTGGCCAATAAAAACCTGACTGTAGAACCTTTTGTGCGGTTCTATCTCCGGCGTGATGTCCTCCATAAACACTACCATGACACTTACTCAATATCTCTTGTTGTTCATATTCGGGGACACATCTTCGCATAATACCATCCACTCCTTCTTTATATAAGTGTGGGTCATCCCAAAAAAATGCCTCGAGTCATAAAAGAATTTCCTCCTTTCCTGAGCTGAAAAGGTTGGAGGCAAATACTTGGAAACAATAAAGTTAGCATAATCAGCATACCAAGGACTATCTCGCGAGCTCACCTTTATTACAGCCAATTGTTCATTTGGAAAACTATCATTAACAGGAACATGATCATAAACAATATTTTCCAATCTAGACAAATTATCAGCAACAGGATTATCAGCACCTTTCATATCTACAATATGTAAATCAAATTCTTGCAAAAGAAGCACCCATCTAATAAGCCTTGGCTTAGCATCTTTCTTTTCCATAAGGTACCTAATTGCAGCATGATCAGTATGAATTGTGACTTTTGAATCAACAATATAAGGTCTAAACTTGTCACAAGCAAAAACTACAGCTAATAATTCTTTTTCAGTTGTAGCATAATTTCTTTGAGCATCATCAAGAGTTTTACTAGCATAATGAATAACATTCAATTTTTTATCTACTCGCTGTCCAAGGACAGCACCAACAGCAAAATCACTAGCATCACACATAATTTCAAAAGGTAAATTCCAATCAGGAGGTTCAACTATAGGAGCAGTTGTTATGGCTTTCTTTAGAGTTTCAAAAGCTTCCTTACAATCATCATCAAACACAAAAGGTACATTTTTTTGAAGAAGATTAGTAAGAGGCTTTGAAATTTTAGAGAAATCTTTAATAAATCTCCTATAAAAACCAGCATGACCAAGAACACTACGAATACCTTTAACATCCGTAGGATAGGGCATCTTCTCAATTGCTTCAACTTTAGCTCTATCAACTTCAATACCTCTCTCAGAAATTTTATGTCCCAATACAATTCCTTCATTAACCATAAAGTGGCATTTCTCCCAATTAAGAACAAGGTTAGTTTTTTCACATCTCTGCAAAACTTTATCAAGGTTTCGCAAACAATTATCAAAATAATTCCCATAGACAGAAAAATCATCCATGAATACCTCTACAATCTTTTCACAAAAGCCATGAAAAATAGCAGACATGCATCTTTGAAAAGTAGCAGGAGCATTACATAAACCAAAAGGCATACGCCTATAAGCATAAGTTCCATAGGGACAAGCGAAAGTGGTTTTCTCTTGATCTTTAGTTCTAACAGCAATTTGTGAAAACCCGAATAACCATCAAGAAAACAGAAATGAGTATTTTTAGATAACCTCTCTAGCATTTGATCAATAAAAGGTAAAGGGTAATGATCTTTCTTAGTAACTTTATTAACTTTTCGAAAATCAATGCACATTCTATACCCTACAACTACTCTTTGAGGGATGAGCTCATCATTATCATTAGGTACAACAATTATTCCTCCTTTCTTAGGAACACAATGCACAGGACTAACCCATCTACTATCAGCAATAGGATATATAATACCAGCTTCAAGAAGTTTTAATACCTCATTCCTTACCACATCCTTCATCTTAGGAATTAAACGACGCTGATGTTCAACAACAGGCTTTGCATCATCTTCCATGTTGATGGCATGTTGGCAAATAGAGAGAGAAATCCCCTTCAAGTCATCAAGAGTGTAGTGATACGTCTCAAACGTATCTATAATTTCTATGTTCCATGCTAGTTTTATGACAATACTCATATGTTTTATATACACTTTACATCATTTTGATGCATTTTCCAGCACTAACCTATTAAGAAGATGCCGAAGCGCCAGTTCCTATTTTCTGCTGTTTTTGGTTTCAGAAATCCTACACAGGAAATATTCTCGGAATTGGACGAAACAAAAGCCCACGGTCTTATTTTGCACGGAGCCTTCCAGGACACCGAAGGAGAGACAGAGAGGGGCCAAGGGGGCCCCACACCACCTGGCGGTGCGGCCAAGGAGGGGGGGCGCCGCCCTAGGGGGTGGGCCCCTCGGGACCCCTCCGACTCTGCCCCTTCGCCTATTTATTCTCTCCGTCGCGAAAACCCTAGTACCGAGAGCCACGATACGAGAAAAGTTCCAGAGACGCCGTCGCCGCCAATCCCATCTCGGGGGATTCAGGAGATCGCCTCCGGCACCCTGCCGGAGAGGGGAATCATCACCGGAGGGCTCTACATCATCATGCCCGCCTCCGGATTGATGCGTGAGTAGTTCATCCTTGGACTATGGTTCCCTAGCAGTAGCTAGATGGTTGTCTTCTCCTCTTGTGCTATCATGTTTAGATCTTGTGAGCTGCCTATCATGATCAAGATCATCTATTTGTAATGCTACATGTTGTGTTTGTTGGGATCCGATGAATATGGAATACTATGTCAAGTTGATTATTGATCTATCATATATGTGTTGTTTATGATCTTGCATGCTCTCCGTTGCTAGTAGAGGCTCGGCCAAGTTGATACTTGTGAATCCAAGAGGGAGTATTTATGCTCGATAGTAGGTTCATGCCTCCATTGAATGCGGGACGAGTGACAGAAAGTTCTAAGGTTATGGATGTGCTGTTGCCACTATGGATAAAACATCAATGCTTTGTCTAAGGATATTTGTGTTGATTACATTACGTACAATACTTAATGCAATTGTCTGTTGTTTGCAACTTAATACTGGAAGGGGTGCGGATGCTAACCCGAAGGTGGACTTTTAGGCATAGATGCATGCTTGGATAGCGGTCTATGTTCTTTGTCGTAATGCCCTAAGTAAATCTCATAGTAGTCATCATGATATGTATGTGCATTGTTATGACCTCTCTATTTGTCAATTGCCCAACTGTAATTTGTTCACCCAACATGCTATTTATCTTATTGGAGAGACACCACTAGTGAACTGTGGACCCCGGTCCATTCTTTTACATCTGAAATACAATCTACTGCAATCTTTGTTCTCTGTTGTTCTTGGCAAGCAAACATCATTCTCCGCACCATAAGTTTAATCCTTTGTTTACAGCAAGCCGGTGAGATTGACAACCTCACTGTTAAGTTGGAGCAAATTATTTTGATTGTGTTGTGCAGGTTCCACGTTGGCGCCGAAATCCCTGGTGTTGCGCCGCACTATACTCCTTGATACGTCTCCGTCGTATCGATAATTTCTTATGTTCTATGCCATATTATTGATGATACCTACATGTTTTATGCACACTTTATGTCATATTCGTGCATTTTCTGGAACTAACCTATTAACAAGATGCCGAAGTGCCGATTCTTTGTTTCTACGCTGTTTTTGGTTTCGAAATCCTAGTAACGAAATATTCT
Source organism: Lolium rigidum (assembly GCF_022539505.1). Lineage (NCBI taxonomy): Eukaryota > Viridiplantae > Streptophyta > Magnoliopsida > Poales > Poaceae > Lolium > Lolium rigidum. The sequence goes on from NC_061508.1 coordinate 286,632,968, forward strand.
CGGAATTGGACAAAATCAAGTCCCAGGGTCCTATTTTGCCACGAACCTTCCAGAAGACCGAAGAGCATACGAAGTGGGGCCATGAGGTGGCGACACCACATGGCGGCGCGGCCAAGGGGGGCCCGCGCCGCCCTGTGGTGTGGGCCCCTGATGACCCACAAGTATAGGGGATCGCAACAGTCTTCGAGGGAAGTAAAACCCAAATTTATTGATTCGACACAAGGGGAGGTAAAGAATACTTATAAGCCTTAACAACTGAGTTGTCAATTCAGCTCGCACCTGGAAAAGCACTAGCAACAGGGGTGATGTGAAAGTAGAAGTGATATGAGAGCAATAGTAACAAGTAACACGGCGAGCAGTAATAGTAACACAGGAGCAATGGCACCAGAAGATAGTTGATACTACTTCTAATGACATGTAGAACGAGTATATGATGATGAAAGATGGACCGGGGTTCCCAGCTATCTACACTAGTGGTAACTCTCCAATAACAAGTGTTGGGTGAACAAATTACAGGTCGGGCAATTGATAGGATTGAAATAGCATTAAGACAGAATATCAAGATCATTAATCATGTAGGCATGTTTTCCATATATAGTCATACGTGCTCGCAATGAGAAACTTGTACAACATCTTTTGTCCTACCAGCCGGTGGCAGCCGGGCCTCAAGGGAAACTACTCGGATATTAAGGTACTCCTTTTAATAGAGCACCGGAGCAAAGCATTAATACTCCGTGAAAACATGTGTCCCTCACATCACCGCCATCCCCTCCGGTTGTCCCGATTTCTGTCACTTCGGGGCCATTGGTTCCGGACGGTGACATGTGCATACAACTTGTAGATACAATCTAAGCAATAAGTATAGAGCTCAAATCTAAGATCATGGCACTCGGGCCCTAGTGACAAGCATTAAGCATAACAAGATTGCAGCAAGAATAACTTCATAAACTTTGTAGATAGACAATCATAATGTAACAATCCATCGGATCCCGACAAACACAACACCGATTACATCAGATGAATCTCAATCATGTAAGGCAGCTCATGAGATCATTGTATTGAAGTACATGGGGGAGAGAATACCAACTAGCTACAGCTAGAACCCGTAGTCCATGGGGGAACTACTCACGGAGCATGATGGAGGCGATGGCGTTGATGGAGATGGCTTCCGGGGGCACTTCCCCGCCCCAGCAGGGTGCCGGAATAGAGAGTTCTGTCCCCCGAATTGGAGTTTCGCGATGGTGGCGGCGCCCCTGGAGTCTTTCTGGAGTTTCGTCAAGTGGTACGGTGTTTTTAGGTCGAAAGGGGTTTTATAGGTGAAGAGGCGGCGCAGGGGGGCACCTGGGGGCGCCACACCACGAGCCGGCGCGGGCCCGAGGCCGGCCGCGCCTCCCTATGGTGTGGTGGCCCTCCGGCCCCTCTCGGACTCTTCTTCGGTGTTCTGGACGCTTCCGGGAAAAATAGGAGGTTTGGTCTTCGTTTCGTCGAATTCCGAGAATATTGCCCGAACAGCCTTTCCGGAACCAAAAACAGCGAGAAACGAGAACTGGCACTGTGACATCTTGTTAATAGGTTAGTTCCGGAAAATGCATGAAATCATCATAAAGTGCAAGCAAAACATGTAAGTATTGTCATAAAACAAGCATGGAACGACAGAAATTATGGATACGTCGGGGACGTATCAGCATCCCCAAGCTTAGTTCTCGCTCGTCCCGAGCGGGTAAACGATAAAAAGAATAATTTCTGTAGTGACATGCTACTTACATAACCTTGATCATACTATTACAAAGCATATGAAATGAATGAAGTGACTCAAGGCAATGATCTATAGTTGCTAACAAATAGATAACATATAGCAAAACTTTTCATGAAGAGTACTTTCAAGACAAGTATCAAAAATCTCGCACAAGAGTTAACTCATAAAGCAATAAATTCAAAGTAAAGGCATCGAAGCAACACAAAGGAAGATATAAGTTTCAGCGGTTGCTTTCAACTTGTAACATGCATATCTCATGGATAATTGTCAACACAAAGTAATATGATGAATGCAAATATGCAAGTATGTAAGAATCAATGCACAGTTAACACAAGTGTTTGCTTCTAAGATGGAAGGAAGTAGGTAAACTGACTCAACATAAAGTAAAAGAATGGCCCTTTGCAGAGGGAAGCATTGATTGCTGTATTTGTGCTAGAGCTTTGGTTTTGAAAACATATAGAGAGCATAAAAGTAAAGTTTTGAGAGGTGTTTGTTGTTGTCAACGAATGGTAGTGGGCACTCTAACCCCCTTGCCACACAAACCTTCAAGAGCGGCTCCCATGAATTATTTTTTATTTTTGGGTGGCACTCCTTCCAACCTTTCTTTCACAAACCATGGCTAACCGAATCCTCGGGTGCCTGCCAACAATCTCATACCATGAAGGAGTGCCCTTTTATTTTAGTTTTATTATGATGACACTCCCCCCAACCTTTGCTTACACAAGCCATGGCTAACCGAATCCTCGGGTGCCATCCAACAATCACATACCATGGAGGAGTGTCTATTTTGGTTAATTAATTTGGGACTGGGAATCCCATTGCCAGCTCTTTTTGCAAAATTATTGGATAAGCGGATGAAGCCACTAGTCCATTGGTGAAAGTTGCCCAACAAGATTGAAAGATAAACACCACATACTTCCTCATGAGCTATAAAACATTAACACAAATTGAGAGGCATTTTGAATTGTTTAAAGGTAGCACTCAAGCAGTTTACTTTGGAATGGCAGGAAATACCACATAGTAGTTAGGTATGGTGGACACAAATGACATAGTGGTTGGCTCAAGTATTTTGGATGCATGAGAAGTATTCCCTCTCGATACAAGGCTTAGGCTAGCAAGGTTGTTTGAAGCAAACACAAGTATGAACCGGTACAGCAAAACTTACATAAGAACATATCGCAAGCATTATAATACTCTACATTGTCTTCCTTGTTGCTCAAACACTTTTACCAGAAAATATCTAGACCTTAAGAGAGATCAATTATGCAAACCAATTTCAACAAGCTCTACAGTAGTTCTCCACTAATAGGTTTAAACTACATGAAAAAACTTAATCATACTTGAGAGCTCAAAATAATTGCCAAGTGTCAAATTATCCAAGACATATGAGGCATTTTCCTTTTCCAACCAAATATAAATAAGTGCAATAGCTTCCAACTTTTATCATCTATTATATACTAAAAGCACAATACGGAGGTCTAAAATAGAGCGATTACGTTAAGCCACATCATTTAGAAAATAATGATAGTTAGATTAAAGATTTGTGGCTAGGATTTGTCCGAAGATTATTATTTACGTAACGTCGTAGGTTGCAGTTGACACGTTCAATACTTAATAGGCGTCAAAAGTTGTTTTTCTAAAAGGACGCATCCTTGGAAATTAACTGAGTTTATAGAGGCGTGGACTCTTAAGAACTTTTTTTTGTTGACATGTGGACCCAGAGTAGTTGATCAAACGTGAAAAGGCAATCACTTAAACTAACGTGCAAACAGTTTTTGCATAAAAAGTCCGTTCTGGAAAAAAAAGGTTAGGGGATTCTATTAAAAAAACGTGCACGGAGAGCTACACCAGTCCGTCGGTTCTGGAAAGTCATCAACATATTCTATTCGGAAAAAAAAATGGACAGGTAGCTAGGCCATCTTCTGTTAGAAAAGAACGTATACACTAGCAATCAGGGTATGAATAGTTCTGTCCACCAAGAAAAGATAGTTACGTATGCTAGCTTAGCTATCAAGAAACTCTAAAATTTTGTTTTCATGCGGCAGGATTTCCCATGATTTAATTTAAAATTTTGACAAAATATAAATAACTAATATAGATGTGGGCATCGTTAGTTATATAGTAATAACCAAAAGACATCTCTATATTTATATTTGAGTACAATACATAAAAGAAGATACAAAATTTTGAAAATCAATTTACTAAACCATTCACAAGACACCTGAAATATAATATTTTTTAAATATTAATCTATCTATTATATACTACTCACTCTGTTCATAAATATAAGATGTTTTAGATATTTCGAAGTAAACTAGATACATGCCATAATATGTTAATCTACACACTAAGAGCAGACTAGATACATACCAAAATAGATGAATTTACAAAAAGCTAAAACATCTTATATTAGTGAACCGAGAGAAACTCGAACAAATACATCTAATCTACATCATCTGAATTATTTTGACTGGTGTCAACATATTGAGACGTATCTTTACGTGCCACCCATACCACCAATGCGTTTTTCAGCAAATCCATTAGACCTCCAAAAATAAAATAAAACTCTAACGTGTGGTTTTAACAACTATCATAATATTTTGGGAACGAAAAAAAATCAGGTCACATACTCACATGCCACAGTTAAAACGTATAATATCATCGCCAGTGTCTAAGTCCAGTACAACACACTATGATCTTTAAAAAAAGGGTGACCAGATGCGGCTAACACGAAAAATAATTGGTGTGAATTAAAAAAAAAAAGCTGCTCGAAACTGATTTATTAAGAAGGCTGGGGTAGAGGTGAAATTGGATACGTGTTATTCTCAACACATGACTACACTAGGGGTGTGTACGGTTTTGGAACGGCGTGAAATGAAATGGAATGGTTCCATCCCCGCGTTCGGTTTGGACAAAGAGGAGGACCGGAATATACCATTTTTGTTCGGTTGGGGGAATTGGAGAGCAGAATGGAACGATGTTAAACTAATTTTTTTGTCTAAAAACCGTAATTAACAATGACAAATGACCTTTTTAATCTCAAAATCGTAATTAACAACGTCTAATGGCCTTTTTAATCTCAAAATAGTAATTAACATCATTTTTGTTTGGTTGGGAGAATTGGAGAGCAGAACGGAACGAGGTTAAACTTTAATCTTTTGTCTCAAAATTGTAATTAGCACTGACAAATGGCTTTTTAAATCTCAAAATCGTAATTAACAACGGATAAATGTTTTTTAGCTGGATTAGTTTAGTGCTTCATAATTAACGGCGGCTAATTAACAGTTGTTGCACCACATTTCACTGATTCTGTGGAATGGGTGCATTCCGCATATGGGGAGAATATTCCTTTTCGAGGAACCACTCAGATTCGTTTCATTCAATAACCAAACACAAGAATAGGTTCTAGGCGCGGAATGATTTCGTTCCATTCCACTTGGTTCTTGAACCGAAGACACCCTAGAACATTTTATATACCCAAGAGCACTACACAAGAACATGTTTAATAAGAAAAACATGCTTGAATAAATAAAAAATCTGCCTATATAATAATAAAAGTAGAAGAGAAATATAGTAAATGACAAAGTGTTTTTGACACCTTTATTGTTAATATTAAAGATAAAATATATAATTTTCTATATGGAAGAAAAAATATAGAAGAAAAAGAAAAAAAATTATATATACACGCAAAGCGTGATATAAGGACAAAAACATCTTAAAGTTCCCACTAAAGTAGAAATTCTGAGATAAATCAATTTATATATTTATCAATCCATGCACCCTAATCTGATAGACCGACATGATATGTAACTACATAAAATGATAGTTGTGCTAAAAAATAATAGTGAGTAGATCTTATGGGTAAATAATTTGTAGCAAATATATAGAATCATAGTTGCACTAGTAGGAAAACCCTTATAGGCAAAGCTTAGTTTTGTGGCGCACCACTAAAAATGCGCCACAGAATATTATTTTGTGGCGCACCATTCTGGGTGCGCCACAGAAATATCTTAATTTTGTGGCGCACTATGAAACGCTGCGCCACAAAAACTTGGTGGGGCCCACATCCTCGTCACGCCCAACCATTGGTTTTACCTTTTCTACGGCGCACTGCACCTGGTGCGCCACAGAAATAACGTATTCTGTGGCGCACTGGCCTCGGTGCGCCACAGAAATAATGTTTTCTGTGGCGCACTTGTCTCGGCGCGCCACAGAAATAACGTGTCCTATATCAAGGCCGTACCCCTCCCTCGCCACAGAAGTTCCTCTCCCCTCTCTCCCCTCTCTCCCCGCGCCGCCGCCTTCCATGGCGAGCGATGCCGTCGCTGTCGCCGCCGCCGCCTTCCTCCGCGAGGGCCGGATGCCGCCACGCTCCACCCATCCCCGCCACCAGCAGCACAAGCCGCTGCGGCGTGGAGGAGGAGGGGCCGGCGCGGCGTCAAGGTGGAGGAGCCGCCGCCGCGTCAAGGTGGAAGAGCCGCCGCGACCTCCACCCCTGCCGTCGTCGTCGGTGAGCTCCTCCACAACTCTCCAAATCGTCGGTAAGCTCCCTCCCCTCCCCTCCCTCTTCCTCCCCGCGCGAGCACAACGTGCTCGACGAAATGCTCGCTCGGTTGGCTCTGGATGCATTGCTGCTAGTGATGCTTAGCCGTTAATCTTGATGCTACTCGGTTCATTTGTTGGCTCTGGATGCATTGCTCGCTAGTGATGCATTGCTACTCGGTTGGTTCATTTGATGCTACTTGGTTCATTTGTTGTGCTCGGTGAGGTTAACTCGTTAATCTTGATGGCTTATTACTACTGGTTCATTTGTTGTGCTCAGTGAGGTTAACTGTTAACAATTTTCTTGATGGGTTCATAGGAATTTGATGCTACTGTTCATTTAAATGCTTGTTGTGCTCAGTGAGGTTAACTGGTTGGTTTTCTGTACCCCAAGTAATTCTCTGTTGGGATTAGTTTTCTGGACCCCAAGTTTTTTGGACCCCTGATGATTTACTTGATGGATTCTTGTGAGCTTATGGTATGCTTATAATGCTCTGATTAGTGGGGATGCTTACTGGATCATGTGCATATAGTTCATATAGTTCCCTAAAAATAAAGAATGCTCCCTGGCCAGAAGCTTGATGTCTTAGCTCAGCCAATGATGCAAAGGCTGAGGCAAAAACTTGGATAAGAACATATACTAAAATGTGTGATTTAAATGGAATGCTTATGATGGTTACTACCAAGTGATGAATAATCCCTTATGGTACCCTAGCTTTGTTTTGAACTCAACTGAGTAATGATAAATTTCTATTTCTTGTGTTGGCTTTGATGAAAATAGAGATATCCACAGTAGGGGATCATGTAAATGAATGCCATCGTGGTATCCTTTGAAGAAAAAGGACTGTTTCGATGGTTTTAAAAGGCTAGGTGGTGCTAGGTGATTCAGTTGGCTACCAAGACTTGTCTCATCCGGTTAGCTGGGATATGCTATGTGTTGTTGCTTGTTTAGGCATATCTATCACTTACTCGGATTTACTTGGTTCTTGATTGGCCTCTCTTTTGCCAAGCATCACTTGGTCTATATACCAAGTGATGAATAATCCCTTTGGAGCATCTCGCTCCATGCATGCTATGTGTGTTTGAGCATCTTGACTTATGTCCCTATGATAATGGATCATCAAATGTTTCCCTTTGTCCCTGGTTGCCTCCTTAATTGATGCCTTATGATCCAAATGATCCAAGTCCCTTGCATGATCCCATTTGTCCCTAATGTTGCTTAATTAAGATGAATAAATTCCCTCTAATCACCATTTGGAGATCAAGACTAGTTGAACATTAAAAGTAAAACGAAGAACAAGCGTTCATATGAAAAAGCGGAGCATGTCTCTCTCCCAAACATGGATTGCTAGGATCCGAATTTATTCAAACAAAAACAAAAATAAAAGCACACAGACGCTCCAAGTAAAGCACATATGATGTGACCGAATAAAAATATAGTTTCAGGGGAGGAACCTCGATAAGTTGATGAAGAAGGGGATGCCTTGGGCATCCCCAAGCTTAGACGCTTGAGTCTTCTTGAAATATGCGGGGATGAACCATGGGGGCATCCCCAAGCTTAGACTTTTCACTCTTCTTGATCATATATCATCCTCCTCTCTTGACCCTTGAAAACTTCCTTCACACCAAACTTCTCATAAACTTCATTAGAGGGGTTAGTACTCAAAAAATTTGAATCCACCTTGGTCCTGTAGTGGCACATTGCAAGAACTCAATAAAACATTAGCTACAGCCCTCTACGTCTAGAAAACCTCGCTTAAAGTCCACAAGAAACAATGCAAAAAAAAACAGAGACAGAATCTGCCAAAACAGAACAGCCAGTAAAGACGAATTTAAATAAAATACTTCGTTGCTCAAATCAGAAAACTCAAAACTAATGAAAGTTGCGTACATATCTGAGGATCACTCACGTAAATTGGCATAATTTTCTGAGTTACCTACAGAGAATTAGACCCAGATTCGTGACAAAGAAAGAAATCAGTTTCTGCGCAGTAATCCAAATCTAGTATCAACCTTCGATTAGAGGCTTCACTTGGCACAACAATACAAAAAACTAAGATAAGGAGAGGTTGCTACAGTAGTAAACAACTTCCAAGACACAAATATAAAACAAAGTACTCGTAGCAAAATAACACATGGGTTATCTCCCAAGAAGTTGCTTTCTTTATAGCCATTAAGATGGGCTCAGCAGTTTTAATGATGCACTCGCAAGAAATAGTATTTGAAGCAAAAGAGAGCATCAAAAAGCAAATTCAAAACACATTTAAGTCTAACATGCTTCCTATGAAAAGAAATCTTGTACACAAATAAATTCATGAAGAGCAAAGTGACAAGCATAAGAAGATAGAACAAGTGCAACTTCAGCAATTTCAGCATATAGAGAGGTGTATTAGTACCATGAAAATTTCTACCACCATATTTTACTCTCTCATAATAATTTTCAGTAGCTTCATGAACAAACTCAACAATATAGCTATCACATGCAGCATACTTTTCATGATTTCTAAACACATAATTTTTATCAAGTTCAAGAATAGTGAAATTAAAACTTTCAAACTTACTTTTATTAATAATATAACAAGGTAGTTGATCAATCTCAATAGATATGGGACTCATAGAATAAGTCAAGAAATCTCCAATCCCATTTTCATTAGTAGTACAATTAATATTATCAAGTAACATAGGACCATCATCTAGAGCTTTATCATAGACATTTGCCAAACAAAATTCTTTAGTACCATGCATTTCGACATCAGGCACAAATAAAGCATTATCATAAGATTTATCAAAGTAGCATGGATTATCATAGATAACAGTAGCATAATCATTCTCACAAGTATTTCTCATAGGTACTATTTCAAGAGAATCCACAGGAACATAACATTCAACCTCTTCCGGTAAGCATGGAGGACAATCAAATAGTGTAAGAGATAAAGAGTTACTCTCATTAGAAGGTTGACATGGGTAGCTAATCCATTCTTCCTCCTTTTGTTCGTCGCTCTCCTCTTCTTTTTCATCCAATGAGCTTTCAGTGTTCATCAATTTCTTCTTCCACCGGTTCCTCGCAAATTGTGAGTGCATTCTTGTGCATTAATGTGTCTCTCTTTATAATCAAGGATATAAGGATTCCTACCGTAGCATTCTATGCAAGAATTAAGGATAGTAGAGACATAATCTTTAAGGCCCTTACAAACAACACAAGTTTCATAATTCTCAACCATGAAGGATTCTATCTCTGAGGCTCCCATAAATAAGACAAATTGTTCTACCTCTTCGAACCCATAATGAATATAGCAATTCCGATTATAGTTCTTAATTAAAAATTCCTCACTAAAGCCACATTGAAATTTAAGATGTTTAGTATCCTGTTGAGAGCAACAGTTTATATCATGGCGTTTAAGCAAGATTTTAGCAATTGTATTCAATTTTTCTATCATAGCACTCATTATTTTACCAGTTCTTGATTCTCTATAACAATTATAACATTCTATAAGCTCCAAGTAGGTTGTAGGTTCTCCCATAACATGCAGCTTTTAATTTTTTGGTTTTTCAAATTTTTATGGATTTTTGGATATATAGGAAAAGTAAAACAAAACTGAAATAAACTAGACAAAAGTAAACTAAGCAAACTAATACTAGACAGAAATAAACTAAGCACAAATAAACTAGACAAAAGTAAACTAAGCAAAACAAAATAAAACAAGATAAAAACAGAGAGAGAGGTAGAGTGTACTCCCCAGGTGAACTTATGAGTAGAGCTATGCCTCCCCGACAACGGCGCCAGAAAATAGTCTTGATGACCCACAAGTATAGGGGATCGCAATGAGCCTTCGAGGGAAGTAAAACCCAAATTTATTGATTCGACACAAGGGGAGGTAAAGAATACTTATAAGCCTTAACAACCGAGTTGTCAATTCAGCCGCACCTGGAAAAGCACTAGCAACAGAGGGTGATGTGAAAGTAGCAATGATATGAGAGCAATAGTAACAAGAATACACAGCAGCAGTAATAGTAACACAGAGCAATGGCACCAGAAGATAGTTGATACTACTTCTAATGACATGTAGAACGAGTATATGATGATGAATGATGGACCGGGGTTCCCAGCTATCTACACTAGTGGTAACTCTCCAATAACAAGTGTTGGGTGAACAAATTACAGTCGGGCAATTGATAGGATTGAAATAGCATTAAGACAGAATATCAAGATCATTAATCATGTAGGCATGTTTTCCATATATAGTCATACGTGCTCGCAATGAGAAACTTGTACAACATCTTTTGTCCTACCAAATGGTGGCAGCCGGGCCTCAAGGGAAACTACTGGATATTAAGGTACTCTTTTTAATAGAGCACCGGAGCAAAGCATTAACACTCCGTGAAAACATGTGTCCCTCACATCACCGCCATCCCCTCCGGTTGTCCCGATTTCTGTCACTTCGGGGCCGTTGGTTCCGGACAGTGACATTGTTGACTGCCAAAACCCACCGGCGGGCAGCGGCCTTGTCAACACCGTAGAGCCGGGAAGAGCCTAGAACTGCGGCTGGCTGAGACCCCTCCGAGCGACGGCCCGCAATGCTCTTCTGGTCACACGCGGCGTTGCGAAGTGCAAGGGCGTGCCACCTGACCTATACCCGGTCAGGAAGGTGATGATGATGCCTCGCTTAGTTTCCTGCAGGGCACACATGTAAACGTTAAATACGAGCCTCGATCGGCTCTCAGAGTTATCTCGTGGATCGGCTCAAAGAGCCGATCCACCCATGATTCGTACGGGGTGCACGAATACTTGGTGGTCCCGCTTGATCAAGATGAAGCTAATGAGATCTACGACGATTTAGGGTTTTCACCGCATAATCGGATCATCCTACTCCAGGTTGGGCCTCGCGGCCACGCACGGTGCTCGTAAGCCGATCCTAAACAAGGCCAAAAAACCAACATGAAGTTGATCCTCGGAACATCCCGTTTAGGACTTGCGAACGCCACCCTACGTGCCACCGGATCCTCCCCTTTGTAAGGCCTAACTATTGCAAATATTAAACTAATCCTTGTAGAACAAGGAGCAATCGTAACGGATCCGATCTACTAAATAATGATCAAGCGGGTGTGCGCCCCCACGCCTAAGATAGGCGTGAGGGCGGCTAGATATGCAAGGGTTGCACTACGTAAGCATGCTTAAACGAAGAACAATGCTAACCCTAACACATCTAATGATAACTACGTTGCTCGCCATCAAAAGCGCTTCAAGACGAGCAACGCATGAACAACGTGGTGCTTTGCTGCCTAGATCGCAAGATGCGATCTAGGCAGCATGTCGCTTACCCGATAGAAACCCTCGAGACGAAGGAGTTGGCGATGCGCCGAGATTGGTTTGTTTTGGGGTTGAACGTGAGTTGTTGTTTATTCCATAAACCCTAGGTACATATTTATAGTCCAGGGGACTTTCTAATGTGGGCGTGCACTAAACCGTGCACGAGATAAGACTCTAACTTCTAAACGATACGTATCCTAAAATATTACAGATACACGGGCAGCTTAGCCCAAACTTGATATACAAGGCCGATTCAGGTATTTCTTCCATATGTTATCTTCAAGCCCATCTTGATCGCGGCCCACCTCTGACTCGGTCAAATTCTGGTGATAACACATGCCCCCCTGGTTTTGGAATTGGTAATTCCAAAATCACCCTGCTTTCTTTCGTCGGGTCATGTCGTGGCAGAGTAGAGCTGTTGCAGTATCCGTTATCATTAGGCCCCGTCTTCTCAGCTTCTCTGCAAAATTCAATAGCTCTGGCGTCATCTCCTTGGAAACTGTAATGACAATAAATTTCCACCAGGCTCCTCATTATTTAACTGTGCCGATCGATTAGCTCTCTTCATCCCCTTCCTCTGTTCCAGCCATCGGCAGCCAAAAAACCCTCTTCTCCCCCAACCATGTCTTCCTCTTCTTCATCTTCTTCTTCGTCGGATCTTTCCCACGTGTCCTCCCCCATCCGAGAGTCGACGCCCTCGTGGGGTACGCAAGCGGCGTACGACATCCTCGCCCCAACGAAGTGGGACAAAGAGGACCATGACTCCTCCGTCGGGTCCGAGGATGACAAATCCCTAACCGACGGGAGAGCGACCTCCGCTTCCTTGCTGACGAGGAAGCGGTGGAGGAGAGCGAAGATGATCGCCTCTCTTGGGCAGACTTCACCACCTCCGAGGAGGTGAAGGAGGAGGAAGAGGAGGAGGAGGACGAAGACAGCTCCTCCGACGAGCCGCCGGCCAAACGCCGCCACCTCTGGCCCGGGAACCTTAGCGACGCCGACAGCGACGACGACGCCGACGAAGAGGATGAAGACGATGAGGGTCCTGCCGGCGGCCGCTGGAGCAGCGATGACGAGCCGGTAGGGAGCAGCGCTAGCAGCGGCGATGACAGTGACGACGACGACAAGGGCAGCAGCGGCCCCTAGATAGGGCTAGCAGTAACAGACGGGGCAATGTATCCCCCTAGTTTTTCCTTTTGAGAGCAATCAGCTCTTCTATGTAAGAAATCTGGCTTATCAATGAAGAAATTCCCCAACTCGATTTTGCCGATTCCCTTTATGATAATTTAGCCGATTGTCCTTCACTCGTTTCTCGCCGATTGCCAATCCGGACAATGCCCGAGCAAGCCGATGGCATCGCATCGGTCTCTCACAATAGATTTTGTGATAGATTCATCCGGACCCAAGCTCCTGGTCAAACCAGGCCCAGCCATAAGCGTGCAAACCCTAGGCCTTCAGACATTCTTCTGCCACATCCTTCCCTTCCAGATCCTCTTTGTCTCTAGAAGCGCCCTAAGATCGTTGCCGAATCAATTTAAACGCCGAAGCTGCTACTTCTGCAGGACAGGCATTACCTCTGTAGTAACGTTTTATAATCCTGCTCTGTTTTCTTTCAGCAACCATTGCTCCAAATCAAACTGAGACGCAGAGCCAAACGATTTTAGCGAACTCGGCCTTCTTATAGCAAAGGACCTCTCGCGGCAAGCTGCCCCCCGAGCCTCAGCCGGGGTAGCGACATTGATGAAGACCAATAATTCAGGCAAACAGGCCTGGGCTCGACCACGTCCGAGAGTGGACCACCTTTCATCCGCTGACAGTCTACACAGCTGATTCAGGTCGCTGAATCGTCTTGCATATTGAAACTGATAATTCCGTAACATCAGCACCATTCCTCAGGCTCGCTGTGATGCAGAGTTAGCCGATTCCAACGAAATTGGTCCGCGTAGCAAAGGATCCTTCGGGGCCGGCTGCCCCCCGGGCCTCAGTCGGGCGAGAACAACAATGAGCCCACCACATCGGTCACCCTCGGCTTCCAACTTGTAATGCAGCATCAGCCCGACTCCAACAACTATCGGCTCTTCGTTATCGGGCAGGCCGGGACACCTCCCGTGGGGGTGTCTTTGAATCTCTCGATGCCCTCCAAATCCCGGACGCAACACCCCTAGAAGTGACAGCCTACTCGGCTCACCATCTTGGTCAAAACGTCGCAGCCGATTGCTTCGTCATCGGCTGTTCCCGCAGTCTTAGGAAGGCTCATCCCTACCCTGACCTGCCGGTTAATCAGAGCCACGACCCTCAAACCTGCTAATGCCGCTGATCTTGAAGGTTTGCCAATGAGAATTAGGGGTCCTTGAAAGGAAGACCCATTTCACGCTCCATTGATACTTAAGTCGATGTCTGCACATCGGCTATGCTAAATTTTTTTTGAATTTCCGGCCGATTTGTGTATCGGCCCCCATACTCCAATACCCATCGCCACAGGATGGGACACTTCTACTGCATATCCTCGTGTTTTATCCACTTGGGCGCCCCCCCCGAGCCGATTCTGTCAAAAGAATTGATGATATCGGCTCTGTTGGATCATGAATGTGTTGAACCCAGGCAGTATGGATGGTGAGGATATTCACGGCCGATTACCGGAATCGGCCTCCACGTTGTTTGCTCGGTGAAGGTTTTGTAATGTTCCTTCATAGACCCTTGGGGCCGATCACAAGGATCAGCCTCACCAAGTTGCACATCGCTTGGCTTCAACTACATGGTCAGGCCGATGGATAAAACTAGCTTAACCCTTCCCTTTGTCACATCGATGCGCTCGCAGCCGTCCAAGTTGATGCCCGAGAGGGGTTCTTGGCCTCGCTGCTTCCCATGCGTTCATGCCAGCCGTTGAAACTTCGGCCGAGTCATCGGCTTGGACGACCTCTACCTCATCCCCATCCCACCGTATTATGCATTGGTGCATCGTGGAGGGAATGCAGCAGCTTGGCGTGGATCCAATCTCTTCCCAAAGCAACACAAAGATAACCGCCGTGCTATCAACGATGAAGAACGTCGTAGGGATAGTTTTCCTTCCTACGGTCGGATCCACGTTCGTAACTCCTTGCGCCTCGTACGCTTGGCCGTTGAAGTCGCTCAACGTTACGTTGGTCTTGATTAGATCCGAACTCGAGCGTCCCAGCCGACGTAGCATAGAGTACGGCATGACGTTAACCGCCGCTCCGGTGTCCACCAAAGATCTTATTTACAGGCCTCCCATCGATATACCCTCGTAAGTACAGTGGCCTTCGCATGCCCGTAGCTCCTTCCTCGGGGCTTCTCAAAGATAACCGGCCGTGGGCCGCAGATCAAGTTGTGCCACGGATGTCTCATCTAATCCTGGAGCACTGAACTCCGAAGGGAGGATAAACACCATATTTGTGCCAGCCGATGTTTCATCATCGGCTCTTCTCTGTTCGGGGCGCCACTCTTTTCTTTGTGGCTGACCTGCCTCGTCCAGGATTCGTAGAATTTTGGCGGCCAGGTCAGGCCGTGCCTTCCTTAGCGTGCGCAGGTATAATCTTTCAGCTTCTTCCAACCCACGCAGACGCTGGACTCTTTGCTTCTGGGAACGGTTGAGCCCATCCGGGCCCTGTCTGGGCTGATGATATTTGTATTCTTCGCCACCGTCCTCTAGCTCCTCGAGATCTTCCATCTGAGGGGATTCAGCACGCTTGTTCCGATGCGGGAAAGGCCCTAGCCGGCTGAACACAGACACGTTAGCGGCACCCTTCTTCCTTTGTTTGCATTCTGGGCTGTTCTCGATTGTTGGCAATCGGCTCATTCCTGAGTCCCAGCAATGTTTGAAGAACGGGCAGTCCCAGTGCTTATCCATATCACTCTGCCCCCTTGGCCTTCCTTTGGCGCGACGATCGTACCCGTCGTTGCTGATGTCTACGTTCCCCCTCCTTTCCTGTAGACAGTGTTGGGCCTCCAAGTGCAGAGGTTTGTAGAACAGCAGCAAGTTTCCCTTAAGTGGATACCCAAGGTTTATCGAACTCAGGGAGGAAGAGGTCAAAGATATCCCTCTCATGCAACCCCGCAACCACAAAGCAAGAAGTCTCTTGTGTCCCCAACACACCTAATAGGTGCACTAGTTCGGCGAAGAGATAGTGAAATACGAGTGGTATAAATAAGTATGAGCAAGAGTAACGGTGCCGTAAAAGTGCTTGCTGGCGTGTAGTTGATGGTGGTAATATTGCAGCAGTAGTAACACGAAAAAACAAGAAACAAGCAAGAGTAACTCAGCAGTATTTAGGAACAAGGCCTAGGGATTAGACTTTCACTAGTGGACACTCTCAACATTGATCACATAACAGTAACAGTATAAATGCATACTCTACACTTTTGTTGGATGATGAACACATTGCGTAGGATTACACGAATCCTCAATGCCGGAGTTAACAAGCTCCACAATAATGCTCATATTTTAGTAACCTTTAGTGTAAGATAGATCAACAGTACTAAACCAAGTACTAGCATAGCATGCACATCGTCACCTTCATGCATATGTAGGAGGAATAGATCACATCAATATTATCATAGCAATAGTTAACTTCGCAATCTTCAAGAGATCATGATCATAGCATAAACCAAGTACTAACATGGTGCACGCACTGTCACCTTTGCACACATGTAGGAGGAATAAAACTACTTTAATAACACATCACTAGAGTATCACATAGATAAATTGTGATACAAACTCATATGAATCTCAATGAGATCATTGTATTGAAGTACATGGAAGAGAGATGAACCACATAGCTACCGGTACAGCCCCGAGCCTCGATGGAGAACTACTCCTCCTCATGGGAGCAAGCAGCGGTGATGAAGATGGCGGTGGAGATGGCAGCGGTGTCGATGGAGAAGCCTTCCGGGGCACTTCCCCGTCCCTGCAGGGTGCCTGAACGCAGTTCCGTCCCCGAATTGGAGTTTCGCGACGGTGGCGGCGCCCCTGGAGTCTTTCTGGAGTTTCGTCAATTGGTATCGGGTTTTCTGATCCAGGGGCTCTTTATAGGCGAAGAGGCGGCGCAGGGGGGTCACCAGGGTGCCCTCACCACCTGGTGGCGCGGCCAGGGCCTGGCCCGCGCCCAGGTGTGGTGTGGGGCCCCCTGGCCCATCTCTGGGCAGCTCTCGAGTGTTCCGGAGGCTTCCGGGAAAAATAGGAACCCGGGCGTTGATTTCGTCCGATTCCGAGAATATTTCGTTACTAGGATTTCGAAACCAAAAACAGCGAGAAAACAGGAACCGGCACTTCGGCATCTTGTTAATAGGTTAGTTCCGTAAAATGCACGAATATGACATAAAGTGTGCATATAACATGTAGATAACATCAATAATGTGGCATGGAACACAAGAAATTATCGATACGTTGGAGACGTATCAGCATCCCCAAGCTTAGTTCTCGCTCGTCCCGAGCAGTGTAAAACGATAACAAAGATAATTTCTGGAGTGACATGCCATCATAATCTTGATCATACTATTTGTAAAGCATATGTAAAGAATGCAGCGATCAAAACAATGTGTATGACATGAGTAAACAAGTGAATCATAAAGCAAAGACTTTTCATGAATAGCACTTCAAGACAAGCATCAATAAGTCTTGCATAAGAGTTAACTCATAAAGCAATAATTCAAAGTAAAGGTATTGAAGCAACACAAAAGAAGATTAAGTTTCAGCGGTTGCTTTCAACTTGTAACATGTATATCTCATGGATATTGTCAACATAGAGTAATATAATAAATGCAATATGCAAATATGTAAGAATCAATGCAAAGTTCACACAAGTGTTTGCTTCTTGAGGTGGAGAGAAATAGGTGAACTGACTCAACATAAAAGTAAAAGAATGGTCCTTCAAAGAGGAAAGCATCGATTGCTATATTTGTGCTAGAGCTTTGATTTTGAAAACATAAAGAGAGCATAAAAGTAAAGTTTTGAGAGGTGTATGTTGTTGTCAACGAATGGTAGCGGGTACTCTAACCCCCTTGCCAGACAAACCTTCAAAGAGCGGCTCCCATTTTATTTTATTTTTGAGTGGCACTCCTTCCAACCTTTCTTTCACAAACCATGGCTAACCGAATCCTCGGGTGACTGCCAACAATCTCATACCATGAAGGAGTACCTTTTTATTTTAGTTTTATTATGCTGACACTCCTCCCAACCTTTGCTTACACAAGCCATGGCTAACCGAATCCTTCGGGTGCCGTCCAACAATCACATACCATGGAGGAGTGTCTATTTTTGTTAATTAATTTGGGACTGGGAATCCCATTGCCAGTCTTTTTGCAAAATTATTGGATAAGCGGATGAAGCCACTAGTCCATTGGTGAAAGTTGCCCAACAAGATTGAAAGATAAACACCACATACTTCCTCATGAGCTATAAAACATTGACACAAATAAGAGGTAATAAATTTTGAATTGTTTAAAGGTAGCACTCAAGCAATTTACTTTGGAATGGCGGAGAAATACCATGTAGTAGGTAGGTATGGTGGACACAAATGGCATAGTGGTTGGCTCAAAGATTTTGGATGCATGAGAAGTATTCCCTCTCGATACAAGGTTTAGGCTAGCAAGGTTATTTGAAACAAACACAAGGATGAACGGTACAGCAAAACTCACATAAAAGACATATTGAAAACATTATAAGACTCTACACCGTCTTCCTTGTTGTTCAAACTCAATACTAGAAATTATCTAGACCTTAGAGAGACCAATTATGCAAACCAAATTTTAGCATGCTCTATGTATTCTTCACTAATAGGTGCAAAGTATATGATGCAAGAGCTTAAACATGAGCACAACAATTGCCAAGTATCACATTACCCAAGACATTTTTAGCAATTACTACATGTATCATTTTCCAATTCCAACCATATAACAATTTAACGAAGAGGAAACTTCGCCATGAATATTATGAGCTAAGAACACATGTGTTCATATGAACCAGCGGAGCGTGTCTCTCTCCCACACAAGCATTTATTCAAACAAAAACAAAAACAAACCGACGCTCCAAGAAAAAAAGCACATAAGATGTGATGGAATAAAAATATAGTTTCAGGGGAGGAACCTGATAATGTTGTCGATGAAGAAGGGGATGCCTTGGGCATCCCCAAGCTTAGACGCTTGAGTCTTCTTGATATATGCAGGGATGAACCACCGGGGCATCCCCAAGCTTAGAGCTTTCACTCTCCTTGATCGTAGTATATCATCCTCCTCTCTTGACCCTTGAAAACTTCATCCACACCAAACTCGAAACAACTCATTAGAGGGTTAGTGAAAAATAAAAATTAACATGTTCAGAGGTGACACAATCATTCTTAACACTTCTGGACATTGCATAATGCTACTGGACATTAGTGGATCAAAGAAATTCATCCATCATAGCATTAGAGGCAATGCGAAATAAAAGGCAGAATCTGTCAAAACAGAACAGTCCGTAAAGATGGATTTTATTAGGCCACCAGACTTGCTCAAACGAAAATGCTCAAATTGAATGAAAGTTGCGTACATATCTGAGGATCACTCACGTAAATTGGCATAATTTTCTGAGTTACCTACGAGAGAATTAGACCCAGATTCGTGACAGCAAAGAAATCTGTTTCTGCGCGAGTAATCCAAATCTAGTACTTACTTTACTATCAAAGACTTTACTTGGCACAACAAAACACAAAACTAAGATAAGGAGAGGTTGCTACAGTAGTAAACAACTTCCAAGACACAAATATAAAACAAAGTACTGTAGCAAAATAACACATGGGTTATCTCCCAAGAAGTTCTTTCTTTTTAGCCATTAAGATGGGCTCAGCAGTTTTAATGATGCACTCGCAAGAAATAGTATTTGAAGCAAAAGAGAGCATCAAGAGGCAAATTCAAAACACATTTAAGTCTAACATGCTTCCTATGCATAGGAATCTTGTAAATAAACAAGTTCATGAAGAGCATAGTAACAAGCATAGGAAGATAAAACAAGTGTAGCTTCAAAAATTTCAGCACATAGAGAGGCATTTTAGTAACATGAAAATTTCTACAACCATATTTTCCTCTCTCATAATAATATCCAGTGGTATCATGAGCAAACTCAACAATATAACTATCACATAAAGCATTCTTATCATGAGTCTCATGCATAAAATAATTACTCTCCACATAGGCATAGTCAATTTTATTAGTTGTAGTGGGAGCAAATTCAACAAAGTAGCTATCATTATTATTCTCATCAAGTGTAGGAGGCATAGTATAATCACAACAAAATTTACTCTCCATAGTAGGTGGCACCAAAAGATCACTATCATTATAATCATCATAAATAGGAGGCAAAGTATCATCAAAGAAAATTTTCTCCTCAATGCTTGGGGGACTAAAAATATCATGAAAACCAGCTTCCCCAAGCTTAGAACTTTCTATATCATTATCAACAATGGTGTTCAAAGCGTTCATACTAATATTACTACCAGCATGCAAATAGGATTTCATAGGTTTTTTAATTTTCGCATCAAACAATCCAAGTTTTAAATCAGGAAATAGAACAAGAAGCTCACTCTTATACATTATGCCAAACTAGTGTAAACAAGAAACAAAAAGTTGCAATTGCAGGATCTAAAGGAAATAGCTTTGAGCACACACACAACGGCGCCGGAAAAATACTTTACCTGGGACCGTAGTATGAGTGCCTTTTTACCTTTCCTCCCCGGCAACGGCGCCAGAAAAGTGCTTGATGTCTACGTTCCCCCTCCTTTCCTGTAGACAGTGTTGGGCCTCCAAGTGCAGAGGTTTGTAGAATAGCAGACAAGTTTCCCTTAAGTGGATACCCAAGGTTTATCGAACTCGGGGAGGAAGAGGTCAAAGATATCCCTCTCATGCAACCCTGCAACCACAAAGCAAGAAGTCTCTTGTGTCCCCAACACACCTAATAGGTGCACTAGTTCGGCGAAGAGATAGTGAAATACAGGTGGTATAAATAAGTATGAGCAGTAGTAACGGTGCCAGAAAAGTGCTTGCTTGGCGTGTAGTTGATGGTGGTAATATTGCAGACAGTAGTAACACGGTAAAACAAGTAAACAAGCAGTAGTAACTCAGCAGTATTTAGGAACAAGGCCTAGGGATTAGACTTTCACTAGTGGACACTCTCAACATTGATCACATAACAGAACGAGATAAATGCATACTCTACACTTTTGTTGGATGATGAACACATTGCGTAGGATTACACGAATCCTCAATGCCGGAGTTAACAAGCTCCACAATAATGCTCATATTTTAGTAACCTTTAGTGTAAGATAGATCAACGCGACTAAACCAAGTACTAGCATAGCATGCACACTCGTCACCTTCATGCATATGTAGGAGGAATAGATCACATCAATATTATCATAGCAATAGTTAACTTCGCAATCTTCAAGAGATCATGATCATAGCATAAACCAAGTACTAACATGGTGCACGCACCGTCACCTTTGCACACATGTAGGAGGAATAAAACTACTTTAATAACACATCACTAGAGTATCACATAGATAAATTGTGATACAAACTCATATGAATCTCAATGAGATCATTGTATTGAAGTACATGGAAGAGAGATGAACCACATAGCTACCGGTACAGCCCCAGAGCCTCGATGGAGAACTACTCCCTCCTCATGGGAGCAGACAGCGGTGATGAAGATGGCGGTGGAGATGGCAGCGGTGTCGATGGAGAAGCCTTCGGGGGCACTTCCCCGTCCCGGCAGGGTGCCGGAGCAGAGTTCTGTCCCCCGGATTGGAGTTTCGCGACGGTGGCGGCGCCCCGGAGTCTTTCTCGGAGTTTCGTCAATTGGTATCGGGTTTTCTGATCCGGGGGCTCTTTATAGGCGAAGAGGCGGCGCGGGAGGTCGACCAGGGTGCCCTCACCACCAGGTGGCGCGGCCGGGGCCCTGGCCCGCGCCAGGTGTGGTGTGGGGCCCCCTGGCCCATCTCCGGCAGCTCTCGAGTGTTCGGAGGCTTCCGGGATAAATAGGAACCTCGGGCGTTGATTTCGTCCGATTCCGAGAATATTTCGTTACTAGGATTTCGAAACCAAAAACAGCGAGAAAACGAGAACTGGCACTTCGGCATCTTGTTAATAGGTTAGTTCCGGAAAATGCACGAATATGACATAAAGTGTGCATATAACATGTAGATAACATCAATAA